>NC_046616.1:8863546-9211046 GCF_900324465.2 Anabas testudineus | reverse complement strand
TTATTGGAGGCATATGCGCTGTGTCTGGCTTCATTCACTCGATCGAGGGGCTCATAGAAGCGTTTAGGTACAATATCCACGACTGAGAGCTTCAGACTTTACCTCTACTGAACGGCTGTCGTGACGCAGACCTTGTCAAGACATCATGGCCCCTTGACATAGAAGCTCACGAAGAGGATTATTTGTGTGAAATCTTTTTCTTTTGCCTTCGTGAAAATGTGCAATAATACAATCTACAATCGTAGTGTAAAGTAGTCTACTCGTTCCACAAAACATGGTTGACAGAAGAACACAGCCTCCGCATGAGTGGGTGCGATTTGCGTTTAGCAGGCCCAGTCCAGTCATCGGTCTTCATGCAAAGTTGTTAAAGGTCCAATGAAAATGTCCAAACCATGAGTGTGTATGTGTTTATATCTGGGGAATGAAATATGTGCAAAACAATGGAGTCACTATGTTATTATTGGTTTTGAGCTGCTCGATATATTATTAATCCCACTTCAGAGAAAATATAACACTAAGGCACCCATCAGATCAGATGGTGCAGTGTGGGTCATAATAAACTACGAATAACGTCTGTGTAGTTGTTTCAACAGAATTATTACTTTCGTTTTGTTTTTGTTTGGTGTTTTATTTTCATCTTATACTTATGGTAGTCCTCGTTTTCTTGGTGTTTGAAGTGTCATTCTGGATGAAGTGAATTCAAAGTGCAAGCAAGTGGGTCCTAATGTGTTATATGAAAATGTCTGATAAGAAATTCTTCCTATTGAACATGTTATTTGTGATTTAATGGAACTAATCATGGTGTGTGAGACAAAGAGTATTTGTTGAATTAAGAGATAAATAAATCAAATATTTTATGGCTGGTGATTTTAATGTGTTCTTGACAGATGAAGTGCAACCAGAAATGTCTGAGAAGCTATACAGGTATGACTCTTACTTCTATTTTTACTGTTGAACTTCCCCTAAAAAAGGTTAAAATTTTGCCTTTATTAAAACAACGCTGAGAGCACTAAAAAGTGAGACTGAGGGTAAAACTTCTCTTCCGGGGTCGACAGGAATCAAATAACTTAAATGATGGGTAAGATTAAGTAAATAACTCAATAAAATCAGACAGTGTGAAATTCAGAAAACAAAGAGTAGTAAAATACAATGTTTAAGCCCAGATCTCACACAACTGACTTTTAAAGGATATTAAAGCTTGTTAAAACAGTAAAGTAAATGTAAACAGAAGGTCAAAAAACAAGTTCCATTTCCTTTTTGCAAACTACCCAACGATGACACACCTTTATTCTAACAATGCGGATGTCTGATATAACGAATTTCTAAAAAGATGGACCTATGCCAAAAACACTGGTGCAGACTAAAGAAAGTATATTTGTTTCAACACTTGAGTTCCTCTTTGATATTGTTTAGAATGTGGGGCTTTCACACGCAGCTCACAGCTATTTGGTTAACACAGTTTCCCCCTCCTTATGTGAACAGTTTCACTTCTCAGTGGTACAAATAGCAAAAGCTGCAGTAGAATAATCCACCCCATAGAAGCAGTAATGACACTTGTTCACATGTAGAAGAAAGTCAGGAGCTACTTTCAACTTGGACAGCACACTTCATCCTGCACTAATTCAGGTATGCTCTGTAATGCCTATACAGGACATAAAGTACTCTGTTGTTCTCTAAGTATGCAGAAGTCTGTGCTTACATTCATTCATGCTTAAATGTTGTATAGAGGACACAGCAACATGCTTCCATCTGTGGTGGTACTGCTCATGCTCCTCTCCAGCACTTGTGGAGAAGATCCTGCAATACAATTAATCCTGACCAACAAAGCCCTTTCCTACGGTAAGACAGTCTGAGATGGTGCTATTCATTCAACTGTATGTCTACACACACATGTGTTTTACAGGAGCTACACAAGTCTTCATAATGTAGTTAACAGCATCTTTGCATGTATTGTACAGTATAATCAATTAAATAAAAAACCTAAAACCTGTTTTATTCACAACAATTAAAATTTAACTTGTGTGCTGTTACCAGGAAAGGCTCAAGCCAAAGACTGGATTCAGCAGAATTTGGAGCATGCACATTTCCCTGACATCAGTGGTAACATTGACATCGGCTTGGGCAGCGTAGACTACGCACTAACAGGGTAAGATTGCATTTGAAATTGTTCCCAAATTAGTTTGGGAACAATTTTAGGTTTTAACTCACCTCCTTACAGTCACACACAGTTCAACCTTCAAAGGGAAAAAGCTACACTATGTATGTGACTCCAGAATGAACCATCCTGTAACTATCCTGTTATAAAATTATTACTACTGTATGAATGAACCTGAATGCCTTGTAGATTATCATTTTTGCCAATTTACATTACTCGGTTCCGTGTCCTTGGACCCAGTCACACTCGTGTGTGTTTCTTCATGTCCTCCAGCATTACCATAACAAAATGTGACCTTCCTGAGCCGTCTGTTGAGTTTTATCCAGACATCACAGGATTCAAAACATCCATCTACGGCCTCAGCATTGCACTAACCGGCGGGTGGTCGACCCACTATGGCCTAATGTAAGTTTTCTCTGTGCTACATGTTTGTAGTAGGTCTCCAAGTTAGTCAGTGTCTTTATCATTAAAAGAGTCTTTTTTAAACTGCTGTTTGAAAGCTTATATAAAAGTGTAGGCTACATAACTGAATGAGGAACTGATCTACAGGTTCAGGTTAAGATAAGGTCTTTGTGTGCTTGTTTTATGTGAAGTCATTCAGAGAGGGAAGTGTTCTCTAAACTATATAACAGTAATGTCTCCAGTATATTTAATTGATTATAATCTAACTTGTAATTTTTCAGACTGCAGGATTATTTGGTCACTAATACTTCAAATTGTAACTAAGACAATTTGTCAGTAATGATAAATTACCATTCGATGATTGAACTCATCACTTGTACAATTAAAATAGATCTATGATCAGCTGTCATTCTGACTAATATGTGATTATACTGTATATAATGAAGTATTTGAGTTGCTGGGCTGATTTTATTTGCTCTAATCTACATCTACACACATACTGTACACTGGCAGAAGTTCACAGTGTTTCAGTGGCTCTGGTTGAGTGTGTTGCAAAAAAAGAAACACATGTACCACAATATCACATTTTTCACATATCACAAATAGCAACATGTACTGATTTGTTTGTACTGTCTACTGTTTTTTCAGACACGATAGTGGATCATTCGACATGGCTGTATTAGATGTGAATGTGATCTCTGCTGTGGAGCTCGGGAAAGATCCAGATGGGCATCTGTCAGTCAGCAGCATCAGCTGTGATGCTCAAGTTGGAGATGTGGATGTGCAGTTCCATGGTGGAGCCAGGTACAGTACTAAAAATGGAGGATAAGGTACAAAGAGGTGACACTGAGGTTGAGAAATAAGATTTGTATTTTCATTTCTCAACAGTTGGATCTTCCAGCCTTTTGTGGATTTTTTCAAGGAGCGAATCAGTGATGAAATACAGAAAAGAGTGAGTGTTTATCTACATTTGTATTGTTTTCATAAGTGAAAGCTTGTTATTTCCTTATCACATAACTGAAAATATACTGTGAAGGGTTTCTGTAATGAATATTACAGGAAACATACCTATTATTTCCTCCCCAGATCTGCCCCAGTGTGGAGGAGATGATTGTGAAACTAGAGTCCCACCTTCAGGCCATGAACGGTATTACAACAGTCTTTATTTTCAAGTTAGTCTGATCAAAGAAGCAGGTACACATCTCTTAATACAGAGATTAAAAAGTTAGTCAAATTTACTTATGACCAACAGTAAAACAGTCAATAAAATGAGCAAATAGATAATTCAGTCTTCCAATGATTTCTCTTTTATTCAGTTTCCTTTGATGTGAATCAAGTTCTTAGCCTTGACCTCCATCTCACCAGTTTACCTGTCGTTGCTTCTACAAGTCTGAATCTGGGTCTTAAGGTAAAGATGAAAGAGGGAAATTACTTGTTATTCTTCCACATCTACTGATATTGAACATCCAAAATGGCAAAATGACAAAATACAGGAAAATGTTGTTATATTAAATATGGCTTCCTGAGGCTGCCCACATCAGGTTTAAAGCCCTGTGACATTGAAGAATTATTGAAGAAAACCTTATATGTAACACACTCTGGCACAGCTAATTTACAATGTGCAAAAATTTAAAAAAGGAACATCAGCCACAAAAAGGTTTTAAGGTTTTTATTTTTCTCCTTATTTAAAGGGTGAATTCTACAACATCAAAACTCACAGTGAACCTCCCTTCAAGCTCAAGTCTTTCACTCTGCCTGAGCAGCAGGGTTACATGGTGTCAGTGGGTCTGTCTGAATTCACTCTGAACTCTGCCTCATATGGATACTACTCAGCTGGACTGCTTCAGGCCGACATCAACGACAGCATGGTAAGAATGGTGAAAGTTATCTTTGGTTTAGAGGTTTCTTCTATAAACAACATTTCTTTTTATTCACCTTAGATACCTCCATACTGTCCTGTACATCTAAATACCACCTCAGTGGGACGCTACATTCCCCAGGTAAGATATGAAGATTTTTACCATATCACTGAATAAAAGGCCATATCCAGAAATATGGCTGCACGGTACACACACTGCCCTTAAGCTAACCCTCACGTTGACATAAAACAGCATAGTGATTGAGTCAAATTAACTTTCTTTCCTGTTAAGTGCACCCTGTTAAAGAACCACCAACTTCTTCAGCCATTTTATCTGATTTTTTTCTCAGATGTGACGTGAAAGAGGATTCACTTCGCCCTTTTCTGTAACATTAGGATTTAAAGTTGATAGGGTGACGTTATTTTAAAAGTCAAGCAGGGTCGCTAGTTGTTATCGAAAACACATTCACAATACAATAATGGTATTAAAGGTTTGAATTAGAGCACAGATAACTCTATTTTCTGAGGCATTTTCCCTCTGTAGCTTCCCAAGCTGTTTCCAGGTTTGCCCATGAGTTTGAAGGTTTATGCCCGAGAGGTTCCAGTGTTTTCCTTCCAGAGTGATGTTGTTAAACTGGGTCTCCAGGGCGCTGTCAAGGCCTTCGCCATCCAGCCTAATGGTACCCAGACCCCACTTTTCACTCTTAATGTTGTGAGTACTTTTGTTTTCTCACCTATAGGGTGTACTTGTGTCTTCTTATTTCTGCGACTTTGAGTTGAAGGTAGCCAGGGACAAAGGCATTTGTTTTTGTTTATGAGGAAATGTCTTAAAATTTGGTACAAATTGTCACTCTGGCTCAAGGATGAACTGATTGGATTTTGGTGGTAAAAGGTAAAATGTGTGTCCTATTCTCGTTAATTCTATATCTCAGAAATGTCTGAAAGGAATTTCATTATGTTTGGCACAAATATTTGTTTAGACTCATGCTTATTAGAATATGAGTCTGGACAGACATGCATGAAAACTGCAGTATCCCTGGTTAACAAAGACATACAACTCTTATTGAGTAATTCCAGTTTTCCCTTTTTTTTCTTTCAGGACTCAGACTTCAGTGGTAAAATATGGATTTCTGATGGAAGACTCAAGGGCTCAGTGAAAATGGACAAGTGAGTTTCACCATGTTTTAAAACACACACACCTGAACCTGGTTCACACAGTCCAAGTAATGACATTCGCTTTCTAACAGTGTTACACTGAAGTTGGCAGCGAGTGAAGTGGGAACATTTTCGGTAAGTTTAGTGTTAGTTGTAATTAACATGAACCTCATGTGTGTACAAACTGAGAAGAACGTAGCAGTCCACTGAATATATGTGTGTCTTGTAATAATCATGTGTTTCTCTTTTTCAGATTGATGCTATGGAAAAAGATGTGAGACTGGGTGTGCCAGTGGTAGTCTCTCTAAAAGTGAACAGTGAGTCTTTTTTTCTTGCTTTTTAGTGGTTTTCTACACAAATCCAACCACACAGAACTCAATTAAATCTGTTTTTCGTGTTTCAAATTTTCTTTACCTGACAGTGACCTGGTGGCCAAAGTATAAACCCTGTTATAATAACTGTTATTGACACAAAGCTTCTTTTCATGCAGAATATGACCAAGAATATTGTCCTGATTCAACCTATTGTAGGACAGCCAGATGATAGAAGAAGAAAATATATAATATGAACTGTACACTGAGACTTGCTTCTTTCTTTCAGAGATACTGGATGAAGGTTTTGTTTTACCCAAAATAAAACAAGCACAGCTGGTTAACTCAGTTCTGAAGGTGGAAGAGGTTGGTATTAGTAAAACACATAATTTTATGTCTGTTTGGTGTTTGGAATAGATTTCAATAAAATTTAGATTTTGTCTTTGAACTGACTATTATCTGTATTTATTTTAACAGGGATTTATGGCCGTGTTTTCAGATGTTGAACTTTTCCTAACAGACGAAGGCTTGAACTGACAAACAGTGATGTTAAACTCTAATACATCAAACTGTTCTTCACCTCAGTTCAGTGACTTTCAACCTGTAGCGATATGTAGCTATATCTCAATATCCCATATCATAAGAAAAGCTCTTGTGGCTTTAAAAGATAACATCACCTTTATGAGCTTTTAGAGGATCTATGATCAAGAATGAATTGTTCTCTGTCAATTGATTAATTTAATTGGGGTTTGAGATATGCCTTAGTACGTCCAGTCGAATAATATCTTTGAATTTCAAGCAGGATTTCATGCAAGTCATAGTAAAGAAACAGCTCTTCTTAGGGGTTTATATGATCAATGTCAGTGTTTGGCCCCTGTGTTATTTTTCATTTACATGCTTCCATTGGGTCAAATCACATGCAATTACAAGATTAAATTTCCCTGCTATGCTGATGACACCCCGCTGTATGTCCCACCGTTACATGCCAGGTTGGTAGGCAATGTTTTTTCTGTGTAACACAGCTGATAATAATTTCTCAGGAGTTATGGCCTTGCTTATCTGACATAAAATGCTGAATTTTCCAAAATTCCCATCTACTGAAAACACCAAAAGCTATTTTATTTGCCCATCTAACTTGACCATATTTATTGAAAGAAATCTTGGGATTCTAAACAATAACATCCGAGATTCAGCATGAAATTTGAGAGTCACCATTCACTCCAAATTGTGCTTCGACAAAGACAATTAAATCCAGTTTTTACATCTCAGGAAAATAAACCAAATGAAATATTTTCTCTCCCGCTCAGACATTTTGAAAACTACTCATTTCCATTTTTTCTTGTCTAGACTACTAGAAAGTCTATTGCATATCTCCAACTAATTCAAAATGCTGCCGCAAGACTGACAGGTCCAACTAGAGGGGAGCACATAACTCCCATTCCTGCTTTTCCTCACTGGCAACCAGTAAATTTCAGAATTGATTATAACATTTTACTGTTTTTTTTTAAAACCTTACATGGGCTTCCTCCAAATTTTACACCTGCCGCTCCCTGTGCTTCTCCGACAGGAGCATAATGACTGTTCTTAGGTCCTAGATTATACAACTATATTCATGACCTACTGATTTGTTTCTGTTTGTTATCTGTTTATGAATCATCACTTTTACATGTATGTGTTAATTTGTCTTTGAAATACTATTGTATTATATTGTACATACACGTTTACTAACTACAAAACAAACTAAAACAATGCAAAATAAATAAAACCACTGTGCAGGGTCTTTATGTGATTATTTTCCATATCACCATCAGAAGGCACCAATTACCAGCAATTTTAAGAGAAATCTTAAAAGAAATGTGCAAAATACTTGTAGACAAAGTACCAAGCAAAATTCAGAAATACTATCATCTACTTGATTTAGTTGTTTAATTTAGGAACATTTAGTCATATAGTAAATTAATCTGTTTAGTCACTGGTAGAGTCCTCATGAGCTATCAGGAATTCATTATGTTTTTTTTTTGTTTACTAAAACCTCAAAAGACTAAAAATGAAATATCTGCAGGGGAGAAGAGGAAGTGAAAGTGCAGACATTTTACAAGTCACTTAACCACCATGAGCATGAAACAGTAACCCTTTTATATTTTGAAACATCTTAGTGAGTTCAAAATTCACATTCTTCGATGTCTCAACGAAGAAAATAACTTCAATGTAACACAAGAGAGCAAAAATGAAAATATTTTTCTTCTTCTTCTTCATTTAATTAAATCAGATGATGTGTGGACACTGATGGTCAGACAACAGATCGTACACAGAACAATACTGAGCTGGATGATGCATGATGTTTTCTTATGTTTTGTTTTTTTCAGTTGATTGTAACTATATTGGCACCTGGTGGGTTTTTGCTGTGGAGAGCAATAATTACAAGATGGGCAGTTTGGTCAGTCCTGTTTAACATTGTGAACGATCCAGAAAAGAGACATTATTTCAGTCTGTAACATTTGCATCACATATATATTTTTTATAGAGCTTCAACACAAGACTAAGTCTGAAATGACAGAGCGTGATCAAAAGCAGCTTCCGGTTCCTGTCTACACATTACAGTGGCACTGTCTCCAAGGCACTGTCAGATGTCACAAAGTTTCACTTCTCAGTACTAAGAAAACGAAAGCTACCATACACATATAAAAAATCTACGCCAGAGAAGCGAAGAACACATTTGGTCATATGTAGATCAAAAGTCAGGAGCTGCTTTCAACTTGGAAGAAACATTTCATCCTGCAGTAATTCAGGTATGCTGGATAATGCTATAAATGAATAGTTCTGTGTGCAGAAGTTTGTGCTTATTTTCATGCTTAAATATTTTACATTGTAGGTGTAGGTGGTGCAGGAGGCTCATCAACATGCTTCCATCTGTGGTGGTACTGCTCATGTTCATTTCCGGCACTTGTGCAGAAAATCCTGCAATACAATTTGTCCTGACCAACAAAGGACTTCAAAAGGGTAAGACAGTATAAGATAGTGCTTTTCATTCATTTTACAGGAGCTACCCAGGTCTTCATAATGTAGTCAACATAATCTTTGTAATTGTGCAATTGACCATATAAAACATGTTTTATTCACAATTATTAAAACTTTGTGCGCTGTTTATCCCAGGAAAGCATCGAGTCACAGACTGGATTCAGCAGCATTTGGAGAATGTAACTCTCCCTGACATCAGTAGTGACATTCACATTCCCATTTTGGGCAACATACACTACACATTAACAGAGTAAGATTACATTTGACATTGTTCCCTTAACTAATTCTTAGGTTTAAAACCTCCTCACAGTCACACAGTTTGTCTCCTACTTCACAATGAATAATCCTGTAACTGTCCTGTTATAAAATCATTTCCCCATGTCCTCCAGCATTTCCATAACAAAATGTGACCTTCCGGAGCCGTCTGTTGAGTTTTATCCAAACGTCACAGGATTCAAAACATCCATCTCAGGCCTCAGTGTTGCACTAACTGGCGAGTGGGAGACCCACTATCATATAATGTGAGTTTTCTCTGTCCTACATGTTTGTAGTAGTATTTCTGAAGTTTCCAACTTAGTTACTCTCTTCATTGAGACACGAATAATCTTTTATTTTAAACTGCTGTCTAAAATGTTGAAAGGAAAATGTAGGGTTCATCACCGAATGAGGAAGTGATCTGAAGGTTGAGGTTTGAAAAAGGCCATTGTGTCCTTGATTCATATGGGATCATTCAGAGAAGAAAGTGTTCTTTAATTTTACACCCATGTCTCCAGTGTTTGTTTTAACTCCTGACCTCTTCTTCAACTAATGTGACAAGTGCAATCACTGATAACTAATTAAAGCAACTGGGTAGACAGACACATTCACAAAAGGATCAAACAGTGACAAACCGCACATTAAATGTTAAATGTGAATTGACATATTGCTGGAGATATTAGCTTTTGGCCTAGGCATTTAGTTAGTAGTGTAGTTGTTTAATATGCATAAAATAACAAAGTATAGACAGTTACTTAAAAGCTTCACAAAGTTAAGCCTATATTTAGTTTTACATTTTAATGTACCTTGTAACTTTTAAGACTCCAGGAGTTTTGGTTACTAATACTTCAAATTGTTACTAAGATGATTTAAAAGTAATGATAAATGAAAATTTGAATTTAATGTGAAAAAAGGAACTAAGATAGGGAAGTAAGAAGCAGAAAAATAATTATACTAACACAAACTTATTTGTTTGTACCGTGTGATTTCAGACATGATGGTGGATCGTTGGACATGGCTGTATTTGATTTGAATGTGATCTCTGCTGTGGAGCTCGGGAAAGATGCAGGTGGGCATCTGTCAGTCAGCAGCATCAGCTGTGATGCTCAAGTTGGAGATGTGGATGTGCGGTTCCATGGTGGAGACAGGTACGGTACTAAAAAGTGAGGGTAAGGTATAAAGAGGTGATACTGAGGTTGAGATATAAGATTTGTATTTTTATTTGTCAATAGTTGGATCTTCCAGCCTTTTGTGAAATATTTCAAGAGGCAAATCATCGGCAAAATACAGAAAAGTGTGAGTGTTTCTTTACATCTCTATTGTGTGTGTGTATAAGTAAAAGCTTGTTATTTCCTTATTACATAACGCACAGGTGAACCATACTGTTTTACCTGTGCTGTTTCTGTAATGAACATTACAGGACACAGGCCTTGTTTATTTCCTCCCCAGATCTGCCCCAGTGTGGAGGAGATGATTGTGACACTAGAGTCCCACCTGCAGGCCATGAACGGTATTACAGCAGTCTTTTTATTTTCATTTTAATCCAAATTATATTAAGCAGATACACATCTCTGAATACAGGTTACAACTCAAAAGTTAGTCTAATTTACTTAAGACCAACAGTAAAACAGTCAATTTAAATGAGCAAATAAATAATCCAGTCTTCAAATGGTTTCTGTTTTATTCAGTTTCCTTTGACGTGAATCAACTTCTTAGCCTTGACCTCAATCTCACCAGCGTACCTGTCGTTGATGCTACAAGTCTGAACCTGGGTCTTAAGGTAAAAATGAAATGAAGAGGGTATACTCATTTCTATCTATAATAACACAATGAAAACATCTGGGAAAATATCTAATTTACAAAACATCTATACCTCATGGTACTTCAAGCAGCCTGTTTACTTAAGCTTTCCCTATAACTTGACTGGACCCTGTGTGCGGCAAATTAAGTTAATTAGACAGACACTACTGGTCTGTACACACCTTCGTCAGAGTTTTTTTTTTTGTTTTGTTTTGTTTTTGTCATTTTTTTTGGGTCATTGGCCTGTTAGAAAATAAATTATTAAAATTAATAGTAAATTGAAAACCAGGTCACAACCTCATGAACTTAATGAGCCATGAGTGTGCAAAAGCTAAATGTAGTACTACTACTTTGGACAATCTAAAACATAAAACACATTCTATGTTTTTTGTCAACTATAATTAAATAGGTGTTCTTTAATAGTTCATAGTTTATAGATCATTTGGATTTTAGTATTGTTATACAAAAAAATAAAAATACAGAAAAGGTGTCTCCAATATCTGCTAGTTTGACTGGCAGTGCATCTTTCTATTGAGGCTCCACAATTCATATCATGTCAGGTCATGCAACAATTTATTAAGTCCAAGCAGCTCTTTGGTTAGAACGTCAAGCTCTGTGTAGACACCATGCTGTACTCATCACCAGCTAAAACCATCCCCATAATGAGAGATGGTTGTGGTGGTGGTGGCATCATGCTGCAAGGATGCTTATCAGCAACAGGGACAGAAAGACAGGTCTGAGTCGGGGAAGGATAAATGCAGTAAATATAAAGACGTTCTTAAAGAAAACCTGCTCCAGACAACAAGTTTCTGACTGTACTGGAGCAGCTCGATCAAAGCCCAGCAAACTCTGGTTTTCATAATTTACAATGTGAAAAAGGCATGAAAAAAAATATCAACCACAAAAAGGTTTCAAAAACTCTAATTCATTTTGCTCCTCATTCAAAGGGTGAATTCTACAATATCAGAACTCACAGTGAACCTCCCTTCAAGCCCAAGTCTTTCACTCTGCCTGAGCAGCAGGGTTACATGATGTCAGTGGGTCTGTCTGAATTCACTCTGAACTCTGCCTCCTATGGATACTACTCAGCTGGACTGCTTCAGGTCGACATCAACGACAGCATGGTAAGTAAAACAGAAAACAAGCTTGATGGACATCATTAGAAAGCAGGACAACATAAGTTTTCCCCTCTAAACATTTGTGTTTCATCACCTCAGATACCTCCATACTGTCCTGTACATCTAAATACCACTTCAATGGGACGCTACATTCCCCAGGTAAGTTCGTCTTCTCAGAGTTATATGTGAACTCAGTTCACTCAGCGAATGAAAGGTGTCAATATACATTATACAGGAACAAATGACATCGACACACATATGTCCAGGAATATAGCTGCATGAGGGCATTGTGACACACACTACATGAGAATTAAACCATACATGATATGCAACTGCATAGTTTAGTGGTAATAAAGCCACCCTCAATGTGTGAGACTGGGGATCAAATCCTGCCTGTGGCTTCCTCCACTGAGGGTCCTTAGGCTTTACGATTACCCTTCATTTGCGTTGTGCCTTTTACCTCAATATCAGTCTCCATCAGTGGAAATATATTTTAAAAACACACAAACAACAAATTCTGAAACATGATGAGCTGATTATGTACCAAAGAGTCACCTTACGTTTCTGTATTGTTTGTTGCCGTTTTCTCTCCCCCTCAACAATGAAATGTTAACCATCAATATTGATTTTTCTCCCTGCAGCTTCCCAAGCTGTTTCCAGGTTTGCCCATGAGTCTGAAGGTTTATGCCCGACAGGTTCCAGTGTTTTTCTTTCAGAGTGATGTTGTTAAACTGGGTCTCCAGGGTAGTGTCAAGGCCTTCGCCATCCAGCGTAATGGTACCCAGACCCCACTTCTCACTCTCGATGTTGTGAGTACTTGTGTTTTCTAACCGATAGGGTGTATTTGTCTTCTAGTTTCTTTCTTTTTTAGATCTGTACCAAAAACACAACTCTGATGTTGCACTAACACATTAACATTTTGCTGATTATATATTGTTATTAGCAGATATATATTGATATATATTGATATTAGTAGCTTTATTGTGAAGCTCTGCGCTCATGAGACATTTTTGGCAGGTTATTTTAATTTTGATGGGTCAGGTACTATATAGTTAATGGATGAACAACACAATCACAACAGATTAATCACAGTAAATATGTTCACTTTAATTTCAAACTTTTTTTTCTTTCAGGACTCAGGCTTCAGTGGTAAAATGTGGATTATTGACGGAAGACTCAAGGGCATGGTGAAAATGGACAAGTGAGTTTCACCATGTTTTAAAACACACACACGAATCAGATTCACAAACTCCAAGTAATGACACTCGCTTTCTAACAGTGTTACACTGAAGTTGGTAGCGAGTGAAGTGGGATCATTTTCGGTAAGTTTGGTGTTAGTTATACTTAACATGAACCTCATGTGTGTACAAAATGAGAACATGGCAGTTCACTAAATGTATGTCCTTGTGATAATCATGCTTCTCTTTGCAGACTGATACTATGGAAAAAGACCTGAGGCTTGGACTGCCAGTAGTACTTGCTAAAACCGTGAACAGTGAGTGTTTTGTGTTCACCTCTTGATTTATAATGGTTTTCTACATCAATACAACCAAATAGAACTCCATCAAGTCTGTTTTTCACCCCACAGTGTCCTGGTGGCCGAAGTATAAACCCATCTTAAATTGACACAAATATTTTTTCATGCAGAATATAACCAAGAATTTGGTCCTGATTCAGCATATTGTGGTACAGTCAGGTGATAGATGAAAATAATATACATGTGTACTGTACACTCTCATTACACTGAGATGTGCTTCTCTGTTTCAGAGGTACTGGCTCAAGGTTTAGTTTTACCCAGATTCAAACAAGCACAGCTGGTCAACTCAGTCTTAAAGGTTAAGGAGGTTGGTATTAAACAAAAAACACGTTTGTTTTTGTTTTTTTTCCTGTGAAGCCATTTGGAAGAGATTGTAATTAAAGTACATTTTGTCTTTGGACTGACTATTTTCTTATTTCTAACAGGGATTTATGGCCGTGTCTTCAGATGTTGAGGTTTATTTCTAACAGACAAAGGCTTGAACTGACAAACAGGCCTGTTCATCTCTGATACATCAAACTCAGTTCAGTGACTTTCAACCTGTAAAGAAACTGGATAAGAAGACATCACATCTACCCTCATTGGATCCTGGACTATAAATGAACCTTGAAACACAATACATAATCAATATTTTTAAATGATCTCACTAATTTACATCCATGTTTAATCAACACTTATTAGGCCTGCACGTCAACTGTGGGCTAAATGCTGACAAAATGCTTAGAAAATGAGTGTATACAGCCTAAAATCTGAATTGTTTTCCATATAATAAATACTTGTTAAAAAACTGTTTTCTGGTTGTCTCATATGAATATGGTAAGACATAACCAGGTTTTACATTTCCACATACTGTACATACAGTACAGAAAAAAAGGATGAATTAATTGCTGTATGATTTATGTGACTATTTTATCTTCAATGTTCTCATATGTTAAGTTTTGCTTGTGGAAAATAAAACAATTAAGATCAACACAGTCAACCAATTTAGCAGAATGCGTTTTTAAAAATCACTAAATGTGAAGTAAAGCAGCACCTAACCCGATCCTAACCTAATAATTTGTTTGGTTATTTATGTTATAAGCTGTGGATGAGAATTTTTGTAGAGTCATTATCAAATATGAGGAATTAATTGTCATGGTTTTTTTTTTTTTGGTTTTTTTTTGGTTGTCGTTTGTTTGCTTTACTGAAACTTTAAAGACTCAATAAAACGAGGAAGCGAAAGCTGACATTTTCCAAACCGCTTGACCACCACTAGAGCAGCACAAACCTCTTTATTTTGAATAAACTTTTCTGGTTAAGTTAAACGTTCACATTCTTGAAATGTTACACTACTAAAATAAATAAATATCAACCCTATTTACAGTCCCTGTTGTTCAGGTGTTTCCCACAGAAAAATATCACACTTCATTCATAAAATGAGATGATGAGTAGACACTGACTGGTTGTTCAGTCAGTCACACAACAGGTCGTAAACAGTTTCTGACCCAGATGACACATGATTTATTTTTTAGTTAATTATGAATAAGCTGCAAGAGCAGGAGTTTAACAAAAACATCACAAGACTGAGTCTGAAATGTCAGGTTAACACTGGCAGAGCATAATCAAAAGCAGCTTCCTCTTAATATTAACACAAACACACATAAACCAATACAGCAGTCTGTCCTTGGCTACAGTCAGATGTCACGAAGTTTCACTTCTCAGTACAGAAAACGGGAGCCGCTTCCAGCTTGGACAATGCACTTCATCCTGCAGTAGTTCAGGTATGCTGCATAATGCTTGAAATGGCTGAGTAGTTCAGAGTGTGTAGACGTTTGTGCTTACATTCATGCTTTAATGTTTTACATTGTAGTTGTAGGTGGTACAGGAGGCTCAGAGCAACATGCTTCCATCTGTGGTGATACTGCTCATACTCCTCTCCTGCACTTGTGGAGAAAATCCTGCAATACAATTCCTCCTGACCAACAGAGGACTTTACTATGGTAAGACAGTATGACATGGGGCTATTCATTCAACCGAATGTCTACACACAAACATGTTTTACAGGAGCTACACAAGCCTTTTTCACAACAATTAAAATTTTATTTGTGTGCTGTTACCAGGAAAGCATCAAGCCACAGACTGGATTCAGCAGAATTTGGAGCATGCAACTCTCCCAGACATCAGTGGTGAAGTTGACATCGGCTTGTTGGGCAGCATAGACTACACACTAACAGAGTAAGATTACATTTGATATTGTTCCCAAATGAGTTCATAGGTTTTAAATCACCTCCTCACAGTCACACACAGTTTAATCTTCAAAGGGAAAAAGCTACACTATGTATGTGACTCCAGAATGAACCATCCTGTGACTATCCTGTTATAAAACCATTACTACTGTGTCAATGTACCTGAATGCATTGTAGACATTTAATTTTTACCAATTTACATTACTCAGATCTCTGTCCCCGCACCCAGTGACACTTGTGTGTGTTTCTTCATGTCCTCCAGCATTACCATAACAAAATGTGACCTTCCTGAGCCGTCTGTTGAGTTTTATCCAAAGATCACAGGATTCAAAACATCCATCTCAGGCCTCAGCATTGCACTAACTGGGGGGTGGTCGATACACTGCAGCATAATGTGAGTTTTCTCTGTCTTTCATGTGAAACCCATGTTCATAAATCCAGTATCTCCACAGCTGTTCAATCAAGATTTGTCTGTTTTGTCTGAAGTTTTCTGTTTGGTGAAAAATAAGCACCTGAGATAATTAGCCTGTTTTTTTACATCTTGGATCTGCTCTCACACATCACATCATTGTCACCTAAACCATGGACAAAATGGTCAAATATTACCAGACCAATGAGAACTGCTACTAAGCTGACATCAGTATGATAAATTATCATTTGAATGTAACACAATGAGCTAATGACTGGATGTAAGAAAGAAGAAAACTGAATTACTTATAGAATAAATAGATTCATAATCAGGTGTAGTTCAGACTATATTTTACACATTACAACTGGGAAAGTTTAACAAGGTACAGTTGGTCTGACAGAGTTTTAGAGGCTTATGTGGTGCATGTTACCTAACTTTTTATGCCAATATTAAGATGTATTAATTTGTTTGTACTGTGTATTTTCAGACGTGAAAGTGGATCATTCGACATGGCTGTATTTAACTTGAATGTGATCTCTGCTGTGGAGCTCGGGAAAGATCCAGGTGGGCATCTGTCAGTGAGCAGCATCAGCTGTGATGCTCAAGTTGGAGATGTGGATGTGCAGTTCCACGGTGAAGTCAGGTACAGTACTAGAAAGGGAGGATGAGGTACAAAGAGGTGACACTGAGGTTGAGATATAAGATTTGTATTTTCATTTGTCAATAGTTGGATCCTGCATCTTTTTGTGCAACATTTCAAAGGGCGAATCAGTGGTGAAATACAGAAGAGAGTGAGTGTTAATCTACATTTTTATTGTTTGTATATGTGAAAGCTTGTTATTTCCTTATCACATAATGCACAGGTGAAATATACTGTGGAGGGTTTCTGTAATGAACATTACAGGACACATACCTGACATTATTTCCTCCTTAGATCTGCCCCAGTGTGGAGGAGATTTTTGTGAAACTAGAGTCCCACCTACAGGCCATGAACGGTATTACAGCAGTCTTTTTATTTATTAAATCTTTATTTTGTATTTAAATTCAAATTATAATAAGCATTCAAACATCTCTCTATACAGGTTTCAACCCAAACGTTAGTTAAATTTACTTATGACCAACATTAAAAGAGTCAATTAAAATTAGCATATAGATAATTCAGTCTTCAAATGGTTTCTGTTTTATTCAGTTTCCTTTGATGTGAATCAAGTTCTTAGCCTTGACCTCCATCTCACCAGTTTACCTGTCGTTGATGCTACAAGTCTGAATCTGGGTCTTAAGGTAAAGATGAAATGTAGAGAGTCCTTGAAGAAAACCTTGTATGTAACACACTCTGGCACACTTAATTTACAATGTGCAAAAACATAAAAAAGCAACAACAGCCACAAAAAGGTTTCAAAAACTCTAATTCTTTTTGCTCCTCATTTAAAGGGTGAATTCTACAATATCAGAACTCACAGTGAACCTCCCTTCAAGCTCAAGTCTTTCACTCTGCCTGAGCAGCAGGGTTACATGGTGTCAGTGGGTCTGTCTGAATTCACTCTGAACTCTGCCTCCTATGGATACTACTCAGCTGGACTGCTTCAGGCCGACATCAACGACAGCATGGTAAGTAAACCAGAAAACAAGCATAAATTGATGGACATCATTAGAAAGTGGGGGAACTTAAGTTTGTTTTTTTTTATCTCTTAATATTGTCTTTAATTAATGTTTAATCAACGCAGATACTTCAACACCTCCATATGCATCTAAATACCAGCGTGGTAGGACTCCTCATTCCCCAGGTAAGAGGACTCACTTCACTGTTTTCACGTGTTCAAGGATATTGTTGAGTCTCTAGTGACTCAAAACAGCATGTATATATTAAAAATGAACTACCGCTTGTGAAATGTATATCCACTTACCAACTAAGCACAACAAAATTAACAAGAATAATTGAATACTGTATAACAATAGCAATCCTTTATATAACCTCTGTGTCTGGATTTGGAGAACAAAGACATTACATCAATTTTTTTCTTTCTATAGCTTCTCAGTATGTTTCCAGGTTTGCCCATGAGTCTGAAGGTTTATGCCCGACAGGTTCCAGTGTTTTCCTTCCAGCATGATGTGGTTAAACTGGGTCTCCATGGCGCTGTGAAGGCCTTCGCCATTCAGCCTAATGGTACCCAGATCCCACTTTTCACTCTTAATGTTGTGAGTACTTTTGTTTTCTTACCTATTCTCAGTAGAATGAATACATGCAAGTGTCTCTTTACTCCTTTACATTATGTCATCAACACATCAAAGCAGTTCTAGTTGAGCTCATGGGACATTTTAGGCAAATCACTTCATTTTAATAATTCATGGTAATATATTGAGCCCATTAAAAATAAAGTGGTGCTAAAAGGGTTCATCAATTAATCAGTTGGAAAAGCATCAGATAATTAATGGAACCCGTTTGACCAGTAATTTATAGTTTGAAATTTATTATAACAATCTGAGGTTCCTGTTTCTCAAATGTGGGAATTAGCTTCTTTTCAGTTTTTATGTGATTGCAAAGTAAATACTTTCAGATTGTAAACCTCAATTTCCACACACAAATATTGCGGTAGACCACTATGTGTAAATGTGTAAACTAAACCGTTAGTTGATGAATCAGAAACAATAAATGACAGGTTAATCATAAAAAATCATCACTTGTCACTTGTTGCAGCTCCAATTAAAACCCTTTTTTTTTCTTTCAGGACTCAGACCTCAGTGGTAAAATATATGTTTCTGATGGAAAGCTGAAGGGCTCAGTGAAAATGGACAAGTGGGTTTCACCATGTTTTAAAACTCCCACCTGAACCTAGTTCACAAACTCCAAGTAATGATGACATTTTCTTTCTAACAGATTTACACTGAAACTGGCAGCGAGCGAAGTGGGAACATTTAAGGTAAAGACAAAATTACACTTTAACAGATAAACAGTGAGTTCATGTGGGCACAAACTGAGGAGAATAAAGCTGTGACTGTAAAGCTTCTTATTGGGATTACTGGAGTTTGGTCAATCTTAAAATAATCACACGTTCTTCTTTGCAGACTGATACTTTGGAAAATCTTACGAGGTGTGGAATACAGACGATAGTCTTTCCAAAAGTGAACGGTGAGTCTTAGATACATCATTATTTATCAGTGACACAAGTCTTCTTTTCCTGCAGACAGCCAATATATTGTGGTACAGCCAGATGATAGATGAAAATAATACATTATGTGTTCTGTGCACTCTCGTTACACTGAGATGTGCTTCTGTGTTTCAGAGAAACTGGATAAAGGTTTTGTTTTACCCAGAATAAAACAAGCACAGCTGGTCAACTCAGTTCTGAAGGTGGAACAGGTTGGTATTAGTACAAATGTGTTTGTCATTTGGAAGAGATTTTAATTAAATGTAGATTTTGTCTTTGGACTGACTATGGTCTTATTTCTAACAGGGATTTATGGCTATGTCTTCAGATGTTGAGGTTTTCCCATCAGACAAAGGCCTCAAATGACAAACAGGCCTGTTAAACTCTGATACATCAAACCGCTCTTCACCTCAGTTCAATGTCTTCAACTTTCAGCCTGTAAATAAACTGGAGACAAATCTGGATCCTGCACTGTGTGTGCGGGTCTCAAGGAACCATAACACTTTGCATGCCAAGTCCCACTAACAAAACAACAAACAGTAGATTTTAAATTCATTGTCTGTATGTTTAAATTCTTGTCAGGGTTTAAAATTGAACAAAATAAAAAAAATTTGCTTCTTTCTGTATCTGTTTATACCACCACCAGATAGCACATCAACATCTGTATGAAATGTCATAAAACACAAAACTACATGAAAATAATTTAACTGATCCCAGTATTTCATCCTGAAGATTATAATCATGTTAATGTTTTTTAATCTGATAACCAATTTAGAGTTAGATGAAATTATATAAATTAGTTCTATTTCTGATGCATTTCTGAAACAGTTTGTAAAGATTTATAGTTTATTTATAGTTTAGGTTATCTGAGTTATTTGTATTTTGCAAAAACAGTTAAGCTTTGATCACCTGACAAACTACTGGAATTGTTTAGTGGAGATCATAAAGTTCAAACGCTTCTAAAGAAAATATTGCCCTATGGACAAAATTTGGTTTTAAATGCTATTAATAATTCAATATTGTTTTCTCAAAAATCACTCAAATGCTGTTTTCATCAAACTATATTCATATAAGAATGTAGTGCTGGATTTAATAATTTTAATAATAATATAATAATAATTTTTGTCCTTTTTTTTTCTTAAACCCAAAAACACAAAAGTTAAAACACTAAAATGAAGCAGGAAAAGAGGGCGTGGAGGTTCAGATATCTCATAAATCAATTCACTGCCACCACATTCATGAAACAATAACATCTCTTTATTTTGAAACATGTTCACATTCTTGGAATGTAACGCCACCAAAATATAAATATTAGCCACTGCTCTTCAAATGTTCCCCACAGAAAAACATGACACTTCATTCGTGAAACAAGATGATGTGTGAACACTGACTGGTTCAGTCAGTCAGACAACAGACCTGAGCTGGACGATGCATGATTTATTGTTGAATTAATTATGACCAAACTGGTAAAACGAGCTCAGCTGAACTGGAAGCAGGAGTGAAACACTGTTAAATAACTTTAGTTATACCACAAACCCCTTTAGTGTAAACACTGTGTTGGTAGAGCTGTACTTATTCAAATATATAAAGGGTAGAGAAGAGTGAGAGTTATAGGATTAAAATGATGCCTACAACTCAGGGTGGTGTTTGTGAAAGTAACAACATCACAGAGCAAACAATGAATGCACCTGAGAGTCTTCTATGAGATTAGTAGGGAAATACAGTATATAAAATCTGCACTAGCTCTAAGCTAACAGATCTGAACAAAAAAATTACTACAACAGCTGACCAACACAAATATACCAAAAATATCACCTTCTATTGACACAATAAAAAATTGGTCGGAGCATGTAGAGTGGGCTCACTCGTGATCAAGTGTTTTAGAGTGTTAAACTGGTAGTTCACTCTGTAGTTATAATTTGTGTTGGCACACTCAGTTATCCTGAACGTAACCCTGTAAGTCTGAAGCTTCCCACTCAACACACATGCTTAAAATAAGTCAAATATTCAAGTATCCACTTTCTTATACTGTAACACTTCACCAAACAGCACATCATCAATGTAAGAAAACAGCTAACCAAGTCAAAGGAGACTAAGAAATCAAGTCATTCTTGACAAAACTAAAATTAGCTCCTCCATTTTTAGTGCTTTGAGACTTTCCTCTTCATTTTATACAGAATCTTGTCAGCAACCCCCTCTGCTTCTAAGCTGTGGACTGTTTTGGACCCTTGGATTATACACACACTCAGACAAGAGGCAGACAAGAAAAAACAATGTTGGTTGCGCCAGACCTGACGGGTGCCATTTGTTTCCAGCACACACAAATTGGCTTTCCTGTCTGGCTACTTAACCTGTGCTCAGATCTGGCTGGAGATCTGTGAGTGTTAATATCACTAGAGACAGCTGATATAGTTTGTAATTTACACTTTCAGTTCTTTTTATAATTTGTTGCAGCTTGTTTTTGGTGTTATTTTGGTCAGTTGTACAAGGTGACGTCAGCCAATCCAGAAAAATTACATACTTCCAGTCAATAACAAGACTAGAAAGAGATGTAACTTATGAAGGGAGAAAGAAAAAATTAGGCAATGTCATGTGGAGGCACGATGTGAATTTAAAAAAAAAAACCTTTAGCATCACAAGATGAAGTCCCATGAGCTTCAAGTCCAGTCCAAATCAACACTGTTTGTTTTCTTAAAACTGTCATCAGCTCAATGCTCCCCGTCACTGTCCACAGCAGCAAAATCAAACTCGTCTGCACCAACTGCCGAGGAGGGACAACAGCGAGCTCTGGTGACTTAAAAACACAAACAAACATGGGTAGAATGAGAGGATGGCTGTGGTTATTAGGCTGTGCTGGCAGATGAGGTCCCCTTTGAGGCAAAGGGGTCTGAGAAGTCCATCGGTTCATGATGGGGGAGGAAGCAGCAGGGAAGGCCTAGATCATTTCTCTGCAACAGCTGCTGCCATCGGCGACCGCATCGTACCACGAGCTGTCGCAGCCAGCTCCTCAATTTCTGTGTTTAACCGTCTGATGACCCACTCCATTGCTTCCCGTCCCTGAGACACAAGTGTTACAGAATCTTACATGTAGTGACAGGTTACCGATGATAAAAATAACGAGGCTGTGTCATACTGTCATTAGCCATAGGCAGATGTTAAAGGTGGCTTTACCTTGCTGGCGTTGACAGAGAAGGTCTTGGCCATGAGACCCTCGAGGTAGCTGCTCAGACTGACACCTTTAACACTGATGAGGGCCTCCTGTGTCAGCACAGTCCTGAATACACATTCACACAAATATAATAAAAGTTACAAATACTCTCTACAGTGCATAGTTCTCTACAGAACTATGCAACCAACATTTGACGTTTATAAAAAGAAAATGTAGTCCCTTACTTTTCAGGATCCTGTGGATGTGGCTTGTATGTCAACTTTTCATCCACTGATACCAGGTTGGTGAAGGAGATCTGGATAGACAGAGAACAGAAGACTTTTTACATCACACAAAGTGTTTACTTGTCAACAGGCATTTAATTTAATTAAACACCAACTGCAGTGACAACAAATACAGCAGAGCTATAAAACCCTGATAATTATTCATGTTACAACATTATTTACAGACATCTGTAAAACAGACATTTACAGAAGGTTGTAAATGTTGTAATAGATGCATTTTATTTTGACAACATATTAAATAAGTCCTCACTACTAACATAACTCATATCATCTGGATGCAGAACGTTTCTCCACTGTGAAAGAAGTGAAAATGTGGGTAAGTTGATGTCTGTGACTACTTAATGAAGATCAGATGGCAAGGCTGGAAATTTAATTATTGTACTTGCTGGTACAGGAAAAGATATTTGGCACATCTGCCTTCTTACTTTAAAACTCACTTTTTTAAATTTCAGTTAAAACCTGACAGGGAAAGGCGAAGAGAAAAAGTCTTATAACAAGTAATTGGTTCCTCATATTTAACACCAGGGGAGAGGTGAGAGGAGCATCACCTGTAAATGCCCATACAGTATAAGTGTACCTATGTTTTCTAGTGTTGTTAGTATCAAGCAACCACAGCTGTAATTTGAAGTGTGCTTATTAGCAATGATCCATATGTGAGCACTACTCACGTTTGTAGATTTCAGCTCAAAGGTCTTCTGTCTGGGGTCCACTACTGAATGTTCCTGAACATATGTACATGTCCTTGTTGCTCCAATGATCTGCAGGAGAAGAACACATCTTAGGCTTGTAACAAAGGAAAACAATTTCTACAGCTAAAGGGTTTGTTTTAATCATCTTACTTACAGACTTGGCCATGGCCGGGAGCCCCCACTCTGTGCTGAGCAGTCTGGTGCTGTGTAACCGTCCCTCTGTGTCCACTTTCCTGTCCAGGACATCCACGCCAAACACACTGGGGTTCATGGGATTGGGGTACTTCTGCATTGCTGCTTTAGTTACCGTCTCCCACGGATGGCTGTTAAAATCAATATGAACATCAGAACCAACAAGTTTCTACAGGATATTAACATAATCCAAATCAAACAGTCAATGATAACTAACGAACATTTTTATCGTAATAACTATATGTGCAGTGTTCTTGACAACTGTAAATACAATTATATTATAAATGTAGTTTTCTAAACCAACCAAATAAACCATTTATTTTACCAGGGAGATTGAATTGAGGATTATAATTCAACATGAAATGCACAGGTACAATACTTAAATCCCCCCACAAAGAGGAAGAGCAAACAAGGTTAGAAAATGCTTTAGATTTGAATGCGCCATGAATTTCATCAGACGGAACATCATAGGTCACAATCAACCTGAACGAAAACAAGTCAGTTTAGTTTCTCTCTGCCAAGTTTTTTATGTGGCCTAAACAGAAAGCATACGTTTTTTTGTTTGTTGTTGTTGTTTTGAAACAATAAATGTGATAAAATAGCTAATAGTAGTCTTTTGGCTTTGTACCATTTGATGTACATATAGGTATCAATTCAGTACTCCAGCAAAGAAATACATTTAAAAACCTGCTGATTCTCAGGTGAGTTGTGAAGCGTCCTAATCCTTACTTCAGAACATGCATATTTTGAATCCTGCATTTGTTTACATTTACTTGGGGATCCAAGTAGACCGAATTTGCCACAAACAGTTTTGTTTTGCTTTGGACTAATTGAAATAACGACAGCTGTCACTGACATACTGTGATGCTGAAGACATCTTAAAAACACGATTTTTCCCAGGCTAGTTCTGAACGATTCATTATCTGGTAATGACAACATCCTGATTCCGTCATAATGAAATAAGCAAGTCATAATTCCGAATTAAAGTCGCATTTTTCCAGCATTTTCCTAATGCAGTGTGTTTCCGAGTAGATTTAATAATGATATAAGTGCAGAATCAAGGCGCACAGCTCTGACAGGCTGCGGGAAGAGGCACGCCCCCCTCCGCACAGCGCGGACTAACGTCACCATCATAGATCTATCTAGAAACTATAGTAAAACAAAACAATACTGTGGTCACTGCTGCACCTGTGATAGTTTCTGCAGAGAATGAGAAATATATATGCGAAAGAGACGAATTATTACTATTATTAGAGTATTTTAACACAGTAACGTTATGTGCTGTCTGACAGACCGTTACGCAATGATGGCCACACATGTCAGATTTACTATCAGGGTTTATGCTGAATTAAACCGAACACATGAAAAGCACATGACTCCAGCTTTTGCTAAAAACGTGGCTGAAATGTTGTAAAAAAAAAACAAAACACGATGATCTTTGCTAACAATTAGCATCTGGTAGCAAAGTTCGCTTTGAAACTAGCATCATACGGCTAACATATAAACTGTCTTAGTTAGCTTGCTAAAACAGTTATTCTGCAACTAATGTAACACAAAACCCGAGAAATAGAGATAATTATTTTTGTTACTGTTCAAATATAATTACGAGTTAACAACACGTTTGACTAATAAACCGTTAACTAGCATACGCTAGCAGACGACTGGGTAACATTAACTTAACCTTTGTGTGAAGTTACTTAACTTGAGTCTAACCTTAGCAGCTAACGGTGCTAGCAGCAGCAGTCACCGAGAACCAGCAAAAAACAGTTACACAAGAGGAAATCTGCTACTTAACTACCTCCTTCTATACGATCATGACGGGCACAAAACAACTCACTTGAAAATGTGCTCTGATGCCCAGATCTTCATTTCAACAGGCTTTTCTGTCGGGGCTCAGGAGCCGGTGACTACTGACAGCGTGACCGGAGGGCGGAAGGAGGCAAGCCGTGAAGGAGACACCTTTAACGGATCCTGAGAACCGAGACTCCCCCTGCTGAGAGAGACCGGTGCTGCACTTCCAGAACAATCTCATCCAGAACAATCCATCCTTTATTTATTTATATTATACACATTATACAACAGTGACGGCAGGTAACTAAGTATATTTACTCAAGTACTGTACTAAATGTAGATGTAGTAACGTTTTTATTTTATGTAAATACTTCTATAGTTCAAATAGGGAAATATTGTACAGTTTATAACAATTATCTGATATCTGTAGTTATTTTTTATTAACATAGTGCGACATGAGTTCTCATTAAATAGTTTCTCCTCCTCCCAAAATGAGCAACAATTGATTTTACCTAAAAGGCATATTTATGAATAGAATAAATACGATTTTTGAAGTAGTTCTCTTTGGAAATTATAGTTGAAGTCTGGACATTTAAATTCTGCAGAGACTTTATTTATGGCACAGATGGATCAAATCTGAAATAGAATAGACGGGACGACTACGTTTATTTTACCATCAGAGTCTCCACCAGATCTTTTTTAATGGGTAAATCAGCTGGGTTGATGCGCAGAGAAATAATTCCTTACTGAAACATGTGTTATGGACTCAAGTATTAGGGCATCTTCAAATGTAATAAATACATAATTTTGTTGTATGAATTTTTACTAAATATGATACGATACAATATTTCCCCCTGTTTTAAAAGCGTCATGTCATAATGTTCCTCTAACAACAGAAAGACAGTGTTTCCGGGAGGCGGGACAAGTAACTCTAAGACCTGTCAATCATAGTCCTATTCTATTCTTATTGGAGGGCAGAAAAGCTAAGCGTATGTCAAACTACGTCATCACGCACGGATCCGATCTGTCCTTGAAGCCACAACACAGGCAAGATGGTAGCATACTGGAGACAGGCAGGCCTAAGGTAATAAAACGTTTTAAAAATCTATGTTTTCAGTGTCCGATTGTGTCATCAATTGACCACAGCATTAGCTGCAGTATTTCGTATTAAAATAAAATACTCTTTCATTCTTACCTGAGCTATTTCCTACTGAA
Source organism: Anabas testudineus (assembly GCF_900324465.2). Classification (NCBI taxonomy): domain Eukaryota; kingdom Metazoa; phylum Chordata; class Actinopteri; order Anabantiformes; family Anabantidae; genus Anabas; species Anabas testudineus. The sequence goes on along the minus strand of NC_046616.1, from coordinate 9,184,317 downwards.
CTAGCTTGTGTTAGCTTCTTCATCCATGCGTCGATACTCATGCTAACAGCTAACCTCAGCTAATAATCATTCAAGACGTAACTATGTTCGTTACTGAAGAAGCAGTTGTTAATGTCTTGTCCAAACTCCTTATTGTCAGTGTTGCCTGCCCTTTCGCTTGCGGCTAACATGTGTGTCCTCCTCTGCAGCTACATCCGCTTCTCCGCTATCTGCGCTAACGCGGTGCGGGCTGCACTGAAGCCTCAGTTCAAGACCGAGGCGGTGAAGGCCGCAGAAGCCAGCGTCAAAGTCATCAAACCCAAAACAGGAGCATAACGTAAGTTCAGTAGTAAGTCCATAAAGTAAGCTACTAATGTTTAAATCAAACCGGTCAAACATGCACCTACATTCATCACGGGTCCTTACAGCCTGCGAAGTTTTAAAGAGGGTCTTGTGACATTGAGTGAAGACTGCAGGTTTTCATATCGGTCACAGACGGTGGAAGAAATATGAACCAGTGATTCTCTTATTTATGTAAATAACGTCACAATTACTTTAGAAACACTTATTAATGTAGTGGGCTCCAGTTCGACTCCACCACACACTATGACCTCAATATTAAACACATAGCAGAGGTGTCACCTTTCAGTTTAAAGAAAAACTGGTCAGATTACATTAGATTGTACAGGTGTACCTGATAAAGTGGTCAGTAAGTGTATATACTCCACATAATGTGTAACTCCTAATCTAGATCGTAACCACTCAAACTGTAAGATACATAAATGCATAAATACTTATTTTAACATGAAATATTTATGTAGCAGTGTCATAAAATCAAAATGTATCTCACAGTTGATCTTAAACTCTTTGAACATATGAATTTAATTTATTTTCTTTAGTTGTTTGTGGTTGCTTCCTATGTTAAAGATCTGGTTTGTTAAATTTCCTTTTGGAATAAATGAAAACTCAGAACTTGTTACATGTCAAGCATATGTTCATACAGTATACAGGGTACTTTGTTATATATAATACTATGGTCCGGTACCTTTTCATAACAAGACTCATCTGATACATGCATGATGAAAGGTTATTGAGCCTCCTTTGGCGAGATGTTACAAATCTTTATTACCTTTGAACAACCTTGCATCAATTTCTCATTCTTCTTGCTGAAGTTTCAATGTCTCATTATGGCTTGATTATAATGTATAATATAAAATATAATGTAAGAAGCCTATATTTGTAGGTGAATTATTATTATATTTTTCCCTTGTCAAACATATGCCTGATCATTACCCTCTGATCTAATCCATCAGCAAGATGACATTTTACAATGTAGCAAAAACATTTCTGTATGTTTGCATCCATTTTATAATGTTATACATTTCTCTTACCACGCAAATACATTTTTAGTTGAGAGTTTACTATCCAAGTAGATTTATCCTAACCTACATGTTACTGATATGAAAAGTTCTTGTGTTCTGGAGCTTTATGTTTCTGTCCTTCTGCTCTGTTTGTCTCCAGGATGTGAGAACGTGATGTAGATAGTTTTTCTTGGAGTTGTGAGGTCCAGTCACTGCCCTGTCCTATACAAGGTGGAGAATAGGAGGGGTGGGGGATGATGGATGACATCACGGTGACCTGTTGGAGACTGGGGACCTGAAGGAAATCACTGTTTTTCCCTTCTATTTGTAATTAAAATTGTAATGTCAAAGATAAAAATTGGTTGTCTTTTTGTCTGAGTAATGTATTTACTGAACTGCAGATGGAGACACAAAGCTTTTTGATGTGTAACAACAATTTTTATTTTAATATAAATAAGTGATATTAGTCTTATACAGAAACATGGTATTTAAAGAGGTATGTGTTGCTCCATGGTTTTGATGACATTTGAATGTTCCTTTAATAATCTGAGTCACAGAATATGACATCTGAATCCAAAATCTTTAGAAATGCATGCTTTGCCCAGTGGACACAAAATTCAATAAATTAAAGCAAAGAACAACCAGTGTTTAGGTCCAGTGCCTTCAAGACATATCACAGATGTTCTTTATGTGTTGCCTGTAAGTAGGACCTGTAGACCTGTAAGAAACCTGTTAATCTAAAAACTTTTTTTTTTTTTTTTTAGGAAATACTGTCAGTAAACAAAGTATATTTAAGAGAAGTAAATGTCATTAATGATGTATTGAAAAGTAAAATAGGGAAGATTTAATTTGTTTTTAGTTGAACTGTTAAGTCAACTTTTATTTAAATCCTGCTTTGATGATCCACTCAGAAATTCAGGTTTAGTATTTGTAGACACAGAATCTAGTTCATCTTATGCACTGCAGTGGGGTTCATGATTACAACTGGGTCATTTTAGAATCTGAACTTCACCCTGTTCTCCTGGGTTCCTGATGGAATTACAGTTTTATTTTAATTTCTATTTTTGATTAATGGGGATTTGTGTGGACACGTCCACATTCATCTGCAGTGTACAGTACCAGCATGGTATGCAGTCAAACCCTAGCTGTCTTTCTTCTCTCTGGTCATCTTAATCATGGTTTCCGGTGATCGGTAGAGGAAGATGAGTTTCTCAAATAGTGTTTCCTCAAGCTCCATTTCTCCCGTCTCCCGGACCACAAAAATGTCTGTGCAGAGCTTCAGGACGCGGTCCACACACGGCAGCTCTTCAAACATGATGGACCTGGAGATACCGTTAAAAAACTCCCTGACGAACTTTCCAACCACCAGCACCACGGACATGTACAGGCCTACAATACTGTAGTGGAGAGAGTGGACAGGTTCCAGTAAGAAGGTGAGTTTTTGGTTTATTGCAATGAGACCTTAAAATTTCAGATACTGTATTTCTGTTGTAATGCTTTATCCACAGTAAAACTGACAACATTCATCATGTAGAAGGAAGATGCTGGTACTGTATATAAAAGGTAGACATAAAGTCACTGAATGTTTGAAATGGGATCTGTCACAGAAGTGTGACCAATGTTTCCTTCTAACTTCAGCATTACATATCAGTGCAAGTGCAATGACCCTTTAAAGCCTCGAAATGTAGGTCGGACCTTTATTTAAATTGATTTATAAGTATAACAATGATGTCCTTTTAGGGTCAAACATTCCTTCTTACTTACCCGTGTCCAGCCAAGAATCCCAGGCTGGAGGGGCTGACTTTATCACTGATCACCACGATCTCTATGCTGTGGCACTTGTGTTCGGAGGAGGTGAGAACTGGGGAGCACTCCTCCACCACCCACCACTGGTCTGCCTCGTCCTCTGACATCTTGTTGACCTGTTTAAGTCTGATGGACATGGGTCTGAAGAAAGCCAGTGCGAGGAGATCAGGGCGGTCCGAGTGCTCTGAGTACAGACACACCAGGGTTAAATTAAACTGCAGGAGTGATGCATACTGGAGTATAAGAAGCTCGTTCATTTGCATTTTATAAGTGCAATACAATTATTATTTACTAAAGATCATCTTCTAGTAAATGTACAGTAAACTGTGACTAACCTACTTTCATCCTGGTCGCCATTTTGGACTCTGGTCCTTTTGGACCCCTGATGAACTTTGGCAGCAGAGAGTTAATTATCCTATAGGACAATATAACATGAGGAAAACTTGATAACATCCAATATATCAGCTCATATTGTCATGAAAATTATTTGCTTAGATACAAGTTTATGTTATTGTTTTATTAACCTTTTTTCTTTAGCATCTCTAGTAATAAAAAAAAATATTTTAACCCCAGATGAAAACAAACTAGTATAAACCTGCTCATTGTGTGTCCTAAATGAGACTCACACAGGTTTGCTGCTGTTGCCTTTCAGCATGTTGATGATCCCCTTCATCAAGGCCTGGTCCTCAAACTTTACAGTGTGTTCTCCTACCGTCTCTGCATGGATTGATATAGATGCATTCCTGAGGACAGCAGGAGAGGAGTGCTAGGCATCACTAGTGACAAAGTTTAGGTCAAAGATTTGCACATCTACATCTATGACAATTGCTTCCTAAATAATCAATTTAAACCCAACTTAAAATGCACTTAATTTAGATTTTTCCAAGCAGTGTTGACACACATCAATATTCAAGAATTAAACATGACGGTTTAAAAAGCAATATTGTGATTTAGTTTTCAGTTTTTAAACGTTCCCTTGTTTCAACATTTCACTCTTTCTGTGAGAAATGTTGAAACATATGCTGTACCACATCCTCAGTATCCATGTGTTTCCCCATCAACTATTAAGCTTTTGTCGGAGTAATTGTCTGATTAATTATTACAATGATGATGAACTACTGTATTTACAAGCCCACTGATGCTGTTCTGGGAGTATGGGTTGCAATATGAAACACACACACACTGACCTGAGGAGAGTCCAGCGTAAGGTTATATATATATGAGAAGAATTGCTGAGTTCCTGTATCATAGCCTCTCGACTGGCTGGGCTGATGCTCCACAGAAGACTGGCGTCACTCTTGATCTTAGCAACAAGAATGTCCTCTGCAAAGTAGTTCATTATGAACTGCATCGCAGACTGGGAGAAAGAAACACATGAGCCACTACATGAAGAAAACAAACTATACTGATATGATAAGTATTGTCCAAGTCCAAGGTTTTGTTTTTGATCTCAGTTTGGTGTTCACAGTTGAGTAAAATGCATCTTACCGGATGAGTAGCATAGACTTTGGTGAGTCGGTTAAATTGGCGTTCTGTGTACCGAACCAAGTTCTGCTCCTGGGCGCTCATGGTGAAGAGAGGCTATAAAAGCACAAACACACTTCAGAGTACAGCTGTGTACTGGAAAAACTCTGGTGCTACGATACATATCATGATACAGGGGTTTTGATTTAATATACTGTGATATATTGAGATACTCTTTAAACCCTTTCGTGCATGAATTATGAGAAGATTGTTTGTATTCCCCTTTAGGAAGTGTTAAAATACAACACAAAATGATCTGTACAGCTAGGATAAAGTGTTTTTGAGAATCGATAAAGTATCACAAAACGCATTCTCATGATGCTCAAGTGTTTCAATATTTTCTACTATTTACACCCCCTACTGGAGAGTTAAATATTATTTTGATATAGGACAACAGGAGGAGGGGGGTAAGAAAAGTGGCTGTTGTGTTAAAGGACAATAGTAGTGACTTTGCCCATAACATAACTTTGTTATGATTTGTAAAATTAAAATATTAACACAGACTAAAAAGGTAAAGTTTAATGTACTCAGACTCATCCTGACCTCATATCCTGCGATGCTGAGCTGGATGGAGACATCTACAGGCCGATTGGTTACTCCAGCTGCTGACTGGACCAGTGACATGAAGAGAAGGGGGAACCAGATTATTCCGATGAGAGCAAAGATGAGGAACCCGCCCATTCCATATTTCACCACCTTCTTCTTCTTCTGCCCTGGAGGGTGGGGGTATTTCTGTAAAGTAACAAAAAAATACATGTCACAACTAAATAAAGGAACATGTGGATGGTACTATGGATGGAAATTTATCTGCACCTTTATTATTATTTATCAGTTTTAGTATGTTGTATTTAATTAATAATAAAAGTGGTCAATACATGCTGTGAGTACACTGCTATAACTTACTTTCTCAGATTCTCTCCAGCACTTGAGGACAAATATGTTTGCATAAATATCTTCAACACAAATCCAACTGGACAGGGACAGAGTTGTGTCAGTCCAAACCCAATCCATCACAGCCCTCAATTCTGTTAGAAAGGGAACCATACGGAATCTGAGAGAAGAAAGGGGAGACAAAAATAACAAATTAATGTATATAGTTAATTTTGTAAAATGCCCACTAAAACTATATTACACATTACATAGCACAGAAATCAAATCAGAGACACCTTCAACACTACATTAATACAGTATCTAAAGTGTCAACAGGGAAGTCATTGTATGTTTTCAAGGGAGATATTAATATTTATGACAGTCATTCTCATACCCCTGAAAGAGGAAAAGGTTCAGGTAATTGTAGTTCTTTGTGAGGAAGTTGCCCAGGATTCGGTTTGGGTAGCCACATTTTATCTGGTAGGCAGACAGGCCAAAGTAGATACACTTTACAAAGTACCAGAGTTGAGCAACAGGGTTTCTGTTGAACCTCCTGTGGAGCAAAAAAGACGGAACAAGATAGGGTGACATCAGGGAAATTATGCATGAGTCCAAGTGGACATTTGTAAGCGTTGAGGTAGAAATTACATTCAACTGATGAACCCTGACCTCTCAGTGACTCCAGGGAGGATAAAGAACATCCAGAAGTGAATGCCAAACACCAGCACCACCTGGAAAACGCACTTTCCCAGCAGGGACTTCTTCAGGTAGAGGGCCCGGTCTACTATCATGGTACCAAACTGGATGAGCAGCATAACCAGGAAGGCTTCTGGAACTTGGTCCTCGGACAGTGACTCTGTGATGTCGACCACTGCAGAGTATTTCTACAAAGAGTCAAAAAAATCAGTGTGGCTGTGTCAAATTGCAAATAACGTTTATTTTAAGTGTGAATGCATATTGTTAAGTCTATGAATGTATATTCTTAGTTTTTATGAGAAATACAGCAGACTCTTACCCCAAAAGCCCAGTAGCCATATATGGTGACAATGAAGTTGACTACATCGATGAGAAACATGAGGGCGTACACATCACACACAGGGCTGTAGTCTGGATGAATGATGTCGTAGAAAAACTGTCTTATAGGTAAGTAAATGTGAAGGCAACTGTAGACAAAAAGAAGACAATTACTGTATCAGAATCCTATAAAATATTATACTTTAGAGCACAGACAGCAAATTCTGCAGCTCATATCATATGATTCAAGATGACGCACACTTCTATGATGGCAGCTTTGGCATGTAGCATCTTCTTTCTGATGTGCTGTCTGATCCTCTGCTTCCTGGTCAGTGGAGCCTTGTTGCGCTGCCGTCTTTTCTTCTTGCTTTGCTTCTTGGGCTTCACCTCTCCAATAAAAAAATTAAACATAAGTGGAGAAATGTCAGTCAAGTAGAAAAGAAGTAAAATTCTAATGGCATTAGATTCAGATAAAAAACATTTTGAGCTTTTCTTTTTAATATTCACCATCTGATCCTGCAGAGTCTTCTCTTTTTCGTCTGCAAAATATAGAGGTGGTGGAGGCGTGGAGAGGGAGGAACTTCAGCCGGCGAGGAGCTTTCTCTTTGCTGCCAGTCTTATCTCCACTTGTCATCTTCTTCTTATCCACTTTCTTCTTCAGCTTCTTGAAGAAATCAGGCATCTCAACCTCCTTGTTGTCCCACAGCCCGTGGCACTGTACAATCACAAAGATATTGAGTTTTCACAGGCAAAACTAGCTGCATAGAAACAGTACTGGCACCACAGAGTGAATTTGAATTAAAAATAAATATCTATGGTAGTTTTTCATGGCTACCTTGAGAATAGACCGATGGAAGAACAGTGCGAGCAGCTGAATGAGGTCAAAAAGGACGTAGCCATCTTTCTTCTCTACACCAAGAATGTTGGGCAGGGCGAAGGGTCGCTCTGAGTTGATGCCTCGGTAGGCAGAGGTGGTCCAGGGAAAGAAACCAAACTGGAAAAAATACTTCACCACAACAGTCAGCTGAGAGAAACAGAGACAAGAGAGTTACATGAGCTTAGTTCAAGTTCAAGAGTTTATTGTAATTTATAAATATTTTCTATATTTTAGAGTGAGTAATCAGCAGAAAATGTTTTTCCACCAAACTAATTTATGTTCTTTTTGACTATTTTTCTCTATTTGTTGTTCAGAAATATAACAAGTAAAAAAACGTATTTGATGTTGCTGAACAAGAGTAAACATATGAGTAAAATATTAAAAAGTAAAACTGTACGTAGCTCTGATATCTCTTTTTTACACTTGAAGGAAATGTCAAAAATGCCACATATTGTGGAAACAACCTACCTCAGTGTAGATTATAGCTGTCATCCAGAAGCGTTTAGTAGGCCGTGGCACAGACAGCATGGCCCAGAGGAAGATGAGAATTGGCAGGATGAGAGAGAGGAAAGACGCTGACACAATGTGGTTGAGGATGATGACGAAGTAGCACAGCATCTCTGACTTGGACACCATAGTGTTATAGAGGGCGAACAGCAGCTTCAGAGGCCTCGGCAATGTGATAAAAAACTTATCAGACTCGGAGATCTCATCATTTTCAAACATACTGCAGACAGGATGGAAGGAAGGGAAAAAAATACGAAGAGGAAAAAGAAACAGAGATTAGCAGATGTTATCCTACAAAACAAAAGTGCTCAGTAAACAACTGTGTTGTGTTAACTAACTTATTGAGCAGCAGTTCACTGGCAGTGAGGTTCCTTGTTTCCTGACTCAGAGGCCTGGGAGATTCTGGGAGGTCAGGAGTTCTCTCTCCATCACTCTCCCTGAAACCCAGTGAGGTGCATTCTGGATATTCAGCGCATTCATCATCATCATCATCATCTTCTTTATCATCATCATCATCTTCTTTCCGTTGTTGTTCCCGTTCCTCTGTTTTGACCTCATGATCGTCTTCTTCTTCTTCTTCATGTTCCTCATTGTCCTCTTTCCCTGTCTCATCATGTTCCATCTCAGGTTCCTTCTCACCCTCTGTGTCCTCCTCTTGCTCTTGGTCTTTCTGCTGCAGGGTGCCGTCTTCATGGCTTTTGAGAAAAGCCAGAGTGAGATATTTTATCTTTAAGCATTAAGATAGCAAAATCTACAGCAGAAAACTCATACACAGTAGATGTACGTATCTAGTACAAAACTTACTGGAAAACAGAGTTAAGTCAAGTTAAAAAACGAAAAAAACAAAAAAACAAAGCAAAACAAAGTAAAAGTTCAACTAGTAGACTCTGTGAGTGATATTTAGAATTATAGGCTTATTTAAATTTTCCTGCTCTTTGACTGATTTTCTGGACAGCAGTGATGCTGCAAGAAAACAAGTTGCTGTAAATGAATAAAAACTCCTTATGCAATGTTTTATACCAGGTGTAAAGATGTGTGAGGAGGATGTGTGGCTAATCATTTTGGAGACAGTTCAGATTAACATAAAGAGATATTTAGAATTACTATCAGATGCAAACACATATATTATTTAATCTATAATACAATTAAGTAAGTTTGGTGCTACTCAAACCAAAGCTTTTCACTTCACCTAGGTGAAACTTCATCAGTGTCAAAAGAAGTCAGGTCCATGTTGGCTGTTTTCAAGAGCCTCCGTCTGAGCTGGTCAGCAGCAGGCGGCACAGCAGGGGGCTCGTCAAGCTCCTCCTGCGTCGGCTGCCGGGAGCCCAACATTGTCTCATCTGTCATACAGCTGAAGGTGAGAAAGAGAAAGAGCAAATGAGTTTACAGGGTTGAAAGGAAATGTAAAAACAGTGAATCTGCTCCACTAACTACAAGCTTATTTGCAGTTCATGTTTGGACGCAGAGAATAACCACAGATCATATACAGGGAATCAAAACATGAGAACGGTGAATATTTGTCAGACTCAGTGTCCACTAACTCACCTGGAAACACTGCTGCCCCAAGAGACTTTAGAGGCTTGGTTCTTCAGCTTGGCATACTCATGGTGTGAGGAGGGCACAGTAGGTGGCGAGGAGAGAGGAGGCAGGGAGACAGCTAGGTCATCCTGAGATGACAGTGTGTTCTGACGAGACATCCAGTTCTCATAAAACTGCTTTACACTCTCCTGGCTCACCTCTTTGCCCTGAGAGATGAGAAAAGGTGAGAAAGGAAACATTACTGCTGTAGCTGTATTATATATTTACCATTTATATTTTACTTTATTTGTGCCCATATTAAAAATGTGAATTATCAATCTGATACTGAAGCACTAAAGCACAGCTCCTGTGAGACATTTCTTACATTTACAGGTATTAGTTTTTAAACTTTTCATCCCACCTTCTTTAGTTGCTGGTTCAGTAATGCACGCTCAAAGCGCAACACTTTGGAAATGTCCAGGTTGTTTTTACAGAACGAGTTCAGACCCTCTGTCAGGTCATCAAAAAGAGACTGAAGAAACACCCAGCTGAACTTCAAGGTGCTAATGACTCGCTGCATGATGTTTTCTGTAAGGAGAGGTGACTGTAAATGTATCTTTCTCTGCTGCCTGGTCATATTACAGCAATAACAACCTAGAAAGCCAGTAATAAAAAACCTTTCTCTGTGAAGTTTAGTTATTTACTTTACAAAAGGTTTGTTGTGAGAAAAATGCAATGACAAGTGTACTTTTACCTTTTTCTTCCTCTCCATCCTCTTCCACAGTGCTTTCATCTAGTTCATCCTCGCTAGAGTCTGTTCTATCAATGCCTGAAAAAAGATTTTATTGGTAAATAATTTTAGTTATCTAAACAACTAATCAACTAAAGTCATCCAAACAACAACAGGACAGAGTTCTCAAAATGTAAGGTCACAAGAAGGATTCGTAAGGATGCAGTCACTAAGAATTGGTGCATGCCAAGGTAGTAAAACCACGTTGTCCAGACCTCCCAGACTGATGCTTTATTGTCCCTCGGGTGTTATAATGTTGTTAAAATATTAAACATAATTTTAATAAATTTTTAATCTGTTCGACAGGATGTCCAAAGTTTTAATCAAAAGTTACTTCCAAATTGGCAACCTGTGCAAACAACATAATGTATCTTGTATCTACTAGGTAGAATGCAATAGAGTTTGTGCTCCACAGAAGGTATAATTCTGTGTCTCATAAACACTGCATGTTTTTCTCTTACCTTGTTGTTTCTGTAGTTCTTTCTTTGCTATCTTCTTCTCTTCCTTCTTTCTTTTCTTCTTCTCTTTCTTCAGATCCTTCAGAGCAGATTTAGAGCTGGTGACCCAGGCATCATAGGCCAGCTGGGATACCAAGGAGAAGAAGGTGGACCGATGATGTTATACAGACATCAGATGTGCAATACAAACATCTAACTATGGTGGCGTTTTAGAGTAGTATAAGGAAAACACTCAACAATACCGACCTGAAAAGCAGATTTCTTCTTTGGTGGCTCGACCTCCTCTTTCTTCTCTGTAGCTTCCTCTTCATCCTCATCACTGTCACTCTCAAACAGGTGATAGCCACAGTTGTTTTCCACTACATGAAACAGAGCAGAGTCAAAATGACATGACTATGGATACTGTTGATCCACAAAGTGCATCACTCTGAGAGAAGTGATCACCATTTGGCTTCTCACCTCCAGGCTTTGAGACCCAAGGCTTCCACCATTTTCCTGCATCTCTCTTTGCCTTCTCATCATCACCTGAAAAACACAGTTCAAATTGCCGTAGTTTGTTTGTTCCCAGAATAAACTCTCACAATGGAGACTTTCTATTTAAAGGTTTGTTTGCTATAAACATAAAATACAACTTGGTGAGAACCTGCTCATGTTCTGCTCGTGCATTATCATAAGAAACAGGAAATAGATTCACTTGTGTTACCCAGTGTCACCTGGTCCTGTTCAGCAGGTTCTGGTTTGTCTGCTGGTGCAGGATGACTCTTCTGTTTAGATTTAATCTTCTCCATCCTGCAGAAAACAAAGATTACTTACTACATAAAGAGGTTAGAAAGGTTCCATTATTGCTTATTATTATATATTATATTAGTAGATAGTTTGCATAAGGACAAATCAGACAATAAGAAGAACCACTGTTGGTTGTTACTAAAAGTGGATCTATGTTTCTTACTGTTTTTTTAGTGTCTCCACAGATTTCTTCTCCATCTCCAGTCTGGCTGCTACCTGCTTCTTCACCTTCGCCTCAAACAGCTCAGCACCTCTTAAAATTTGAGCCAGATAGAGGAAATTAACATAAATTTACTTTTTGATTGGTAATACTATCAAATAAAATTTTAATATTCTTCTAGTCGAAGTTTTTTTTTGTACTATGTATCACAACAAATTGAACTGTGATATTTTACCCACTTCACAACAGGAAAAGACTTAGAGAATAGAGAATATGCTTTCCCAGATTCACACATAAATATTCTGTTGCTAACTACAGTCAGAAATGCAGAAATCTAAAATAGTGTGTCATTCAGTGTCATTTGTTTACTCTCAGCCTACGTGTGCAGTTCCTTCATTTTGATTTCAAGCGTATTAGGGACCTGAATGGTAGGTTTAGTACCTGGAAGCCAATATCTTAGAAGACTTGAGTTCAGACACCACATAGAGGAAGTAGTAGCTGAGGAAGACCCTCCTTTGTGCCAGGAGGACAGTGAAACAGATCGCATCCCAGACGATGCCGGCCTCGCCCTCTGGCAGCTCACACTCAGCGTCAGGATCAGCTGAAGCACACACACAGGATAAAGCAAATATGATGCCTCATATGTCAATACCAACTTTTAACTATATACACTGTGAATATTATAACATCAATATTTTTTCTTTTCTTCTCTTTTCTCACACACCACACAATGTAAACTATAGCAGAAAAGATGCCAGTTGTATTTGTTACAGACACTTACGGACATCGTAGCCTTTGATGGTGCAGAACATGCTGAAGGCCTGAATTAACCAGCAGCAGTTCTTCAAAAGGCTGTCCAGATAGGCACAAGAACCGAGCTGTTCACAAAGTACAATAAAAGCAGAAAGAGGCCATTAAAGACTGAAAGTCTGCTTAAAAACCAAAACAACTAACTGCTTCATGGCTCAAACGAGTTTTGTACACAGCTAGTGAAGTTGACTCACAGACAGCAGGTTCTTCATGGCGATCACAAAGCAGGTGTATCCGATGAGCCAGTCCCAAAGTCGAAGGATGTATCTTACTGGCTGCATCAGCACACTGCCTCCAAACAACATAAAGTAGAAACAGGCTACCAGGTAGCCAAGGCAGAAGATGTTGATCCGCGTGGTGCCAGTAATGAAGATGAGGCAGAGCACCAGCCAGAAGAAATAGCTGAACACAAACACCTTCACCATGTCAAGGTAACATCTGAAGGTCAGACAGACATTGGCAATGTAAGAGCAATAATATAATAATATATATCATAATAAGTAATATAAATAATATATTGTCTGGCTTTGAAAAGCAACAAAGAGAATAAAAGATTTTTAACTACCATCAATCTCAGAGAAGGTAAAATTAAATTGCAGCAAACTGATTGGGTTTAGTGCATATTATCTCTTTCAAATTCACTATTTGCTTTACATTTTGTATTACCTCACAAGTACTACATCTAATCACAGAATTAAGGAACTTTACAAATTACATAAGGAATATTTTGACCTTTCTGTACTTTTTTGAAAGAGAAGTTAAACACTCTCTACACTACTTGAGACATAGACAATTAACTTAGCTTGGCATAAAAACTGTGGAATGTGCTGTTGCTTTTAACTTTCACCCTGTGAACAAACTACTTATTAGTTTACAGTAAAATAATAATCTGATTAGCACCATGTTATTTGTTGTTAAATTAACAGTGATTCATTATTAGTAAAATATAGTCTGCCAGCAGTGAGATGGCAAATCTGATGACGATCTGCAGCAAAAACAAAAAACATAAACAAACTCACTTATGTGCTTGTTCAGTACATAATCCTCTTAATGCTCCTATAATGACCACAAAGTGTAATGGCAGTTCTCCACCTGTATTTTAACCTTTAGAGCAGGAAGCTCAAGAATCAAATGTTTGATTATCGTGTTATCGATACTGAAATCCTGCTCTTAGAAAACTAAGAGTAGTAAACGAGTAAACAAGTAAACAGTGAAAAAAGCTAACCAAAAGGAGCTAAAGAGGGAGGTTAGTAGTTCTGACCTGCAATGAAGGAAGTTATTGACTGGTATGAACTGGTTGAAAGAACAAGGATCCAGACTACGGCTGATTTCAACATTGTCTCCAGCCAGCAGTCGCACTGCCGCTCGGTTCTCCTCCTCAAACACCTGCCACTGCAGAGACGAGCTCAGCAACAGGAGGTGGTCATCTGCAAAGAGCACAACAGAAAATGGACTATGAAAAAAAGTCTGTTTTCAAAGTCAAGAGAGACATCAAACATAGAAAGACAGACTTACAGAATATGAAAGAAGGATTGGGTCTCATGGCAAAGTCAGGCAGATAAAACCACTTGATGATATTAGAGGTCAAAGGGTGAACTGCAGTCCTCCAAGGGTAATCTGGTCAGCAAGATGAACAGAAGGAGACTCTTATGCATCTTTTGTTTAACAGAGCTGGAACAGTTATTGATTGATGATTAATTGATTTGATGATGAACAAAAAGATATATAATAATAATAACAAACTAAGAAATTTATCAATCACCAAAAACAAAATTCTCCAATATATTTTATACTCAGTTAATTCAAAAGATAATTAATAGGTTAATTAATAATAGAAGTAATTGATTGTCACATTCTTCATACGAAAACATAATTTTTTTGTAGCTGAATTTGACAATGTTTGTGTTTGGATTGAGCATTAAATTTCTTAGTATGATCTCTCTCTGTTGACCAGTTTTTCAGAGCTAACCTCTGTTGCTTTATTATTATTTAAAAAGCATCAAATTATTGATTATTTCTAGAAAAATACCACACATTATTAAAACTTCCATACCAACACAGAGAGCAGGAGGGATGCCGATGCAGAGCATGTACTGCAGCACCATGAGTCCTGCTGTAAAGCAGCAGTATTTAGGCCACACTTCGCCAATAGCCTTCCTGCGTCGCCGCGACAGGACAGCCAATAAGGCGCAAGAATGGAGCAAGGCATAAAAATCCATCCTCTGACCAATCACGTTGACTGCCACGATTAAACTTATCTAAGAAGTTCATATCAACAATAAAATTAATAGTTAAAGTCAGTGTCAGGGATGTTAAACAGTTAACATGTGCATGAACAGATGTCACACACACATCAATTCTTAACAAGTACCTCCAGTCCAAATTTGTAGAAGCAGAAGTTGATAAAGTACTTGATGCAGGGCAGGACGCCATGATCCAGGTGCTGCCTTGTGATACCCTGGAAGATGATGCTAAATGGTGGGGGCTTAAGGTTATTGTGAAGGCGGAAGTAGAGCTGGTGGCGCTGGACTGTCGCCTCAAACACCAGCAGTCCCAGCACCATCAGATGGTTCTAAATCATAAAATAAGGATAAAATCCAAATGTTAATCACAGCACTTTCATTAATATAATTTAAATTTTGATTCTGTGTAGTGTACAAACTTAGATCTTGTTGTTGTTACCATTATATACACAGTGGCACTTTGTCAATTCACCCTCATTTTGTGTCTTTTAAAATTAAAAATCAAGTCAGGTTGTGATCTCAGTATTTTGATGCTCTGTCTGAGAGCTTCAGGATTGTATTTCTACATAACAAGGAGCCTCGTGTCCCAGATCACAAAAAGCTACTAGAAGTATTTGCAGATACAGTTGTAACTACAGTAAATGCAAAAGCATTTGTGTGTTAGAAGTTAAAGTTGGTTGATTGTATTTGATATTATGTAACTCAATGAAAAAGAAGTTTGTTGTGATAGTTGTGATTTCAAAAACATCATGTTGACAGGTGTGTCACTGTACCCTGAGACAGGGGAGTATCCTGCCCTCACACTTGCGCAGTGCTCCACACCAGTAGACAGGGTCTACAGGCTCAATGTAGAGAACAGACCTCCTTAGCAGCTCCACCATGTTCCCCCTCAGAACAACTTCATTGTCCAGGCTTGAGTTGTTGAAAGATATGAAACCCTGAGATTCAAAAAGACAAATGTTGAAGCAGGAAGGTGAGATTTATGTTCAACAAATGCTTGTACTTGCATATGGCTGGTTAGTGTAGTGGTAACATCACTGCCTCCCATGCGGGAGAGGGGGTTCCAATCCCAGCTGTGGCCTACCTCCAGTAGGGGTCCTTAGACCTCCTCACGCTTACTCTGCCTACGTACCCTACTTGTAAGTCGCTTTGGTCTGCTAAATGACTAAAATGTAAAATGAAAAACATGACAAAGGCAAGTGAAACATGTAGCTGTGCATACTCACAGCAGTGCAGTTGGAGGAGTAATCAATGGGTTTGATGACTTTGAGCTGGTAAAACATCTTGCACACCACCATGACACAAGCCCATACAGCAGAGATGGTGGATGCTAAAGGTCGTAAACGCGGGAATGGAAGTGCAAACACCCACAGAACCAGGAAGACCAAGTTCATCAGAGAAACCTGATGTTAAAACATAATGGTTGAACACATGATCAACAACCTATACATCAAAAAAATCATGAAAAAAAACACACACATTTTTGAATGGCAATCAGTGTGAGGGCATTCATTGACATAATTCATTTCCCTAAATGTCCTCACCTTGTAAAAAAATCAAAAAATCATGATAGCCATACAAACACAGACACACAGATATCACACATCCCACCTCTTGAATTGAAACCCAAATGATGCCAGAGGAGACAATTTTGAGGCTGTGGAGCTCCAACAGTCTCCAGCTCAGCTCCTGGAGCTTGTGGAGTCCCATCAGAGCCTGAAAGATGAGCAGGGTTGCCCGGTCCACAATCACAAACCACTTGTTCTCCTGACTGCTGGGAACATTTTCTGAAGAGATGGTGCGAAGCGCGGGGAAGAAAAGGAATGTAAAACATCATGTGAAGCTTAAGTTGCAGCTGTAGCTCTCACATGGCTCATACCGTGATTAATGGGAAGATAATTACACTATAAGACTATACTAACTATAAGTTTATTTTGAGGAAGTAACTTGCATAAACTTGACTGTTTTCTCAATTCAATTTTGTTTAGTTTTAAAGGCAATAGGTAGTATTCACTTTAATGATGTGGTAGCTTGTATTTAATTTAATGTTTTATAGGTTCAAATATTTCAATAATCAAATAAAGTGAATTAAAACATAGATTATCAAGCATCTTTAGTTAGTTAGTTTAGTAGAAGTGAAAAAGGGTTTCCAACTTTTTTTTTTTTCATACTAATTTCAAGGTTGGACTGTAATTTTTAGCTTTCAGTTTAAAAATGACAAACTGTCAGAAAATAAAAGTTCCAACTGTTACATTTAAAAAGTGTTTGACATTAGTTTTTTGTAAAATACTAAATGTCATTGTTAAGCTGTTGTTACCCTCTCCTATCGTCTCCTCCTGCTCTTCAGCTCCTTTCTCCAAGGACGTTTGCAGTCCAACGCTGTCAAGAGTCTCCTGACTTTTCCTGCTTCCCATCTGCTCCTTCACAAGCCTGCAGTGGTTTGTTTTTACATTTTTACACAATTACTAACATTATACATTATTTTTATATAAGAATTATTAATCTTACAAAGGCTGAGTAGGTAGGAGTTTAGTGTTTTCTTTCAGCAGTAGTTTTCAGATTGAAATATTACTTTTTTTTATTACATAACTATGCATTATATATTCCAAATAAGCATAATATGTAGACATAAACCATTGGATCAAACCACAAAAATCTAAATTTAAACAAGAGTCTTACCTTTGCTGTAATTTGTCTATGTTTTCTTTAATCCTTGAAATAAAATGAAATCCAGATGTGAAAATTACAGCGAGCATCAGTATTATTTATATTACTTAATCAATACAATAGGCCATTTAATTCAAAAACTAATTATATCTACTAAACCAACTGTGGGACATACAGTCAGTGATAATGGGGTTTTATACAGTGTCTGAGTGTCTGAAATATGAGGGCAACAAAACATTTATGGAGGCATAAATGCGTGTCTTACGTGTCAGATATCACATCGAGTGAACTCCGGAGTTCTTCTTCTCTGAGAAGAATTAATTACAACAAACAGACATATTTAGTATGTTTACAAGCCTGCCACTGTGCTTATATTCATGGCACAGAAAGGAACTACTTTAATTAATTTATAGCACTGATTTATCTAAAGGAGTCATCTCACCTGGGAGCCTGTCTGACAGGGACATTGTCGAGGTCAGTGAGAATCAAAAACTCTAAGTTGAAGTAGTGCAGCTGGAGGATACAAGCCAACAGAAATGCAGCAGGGAGCAGAATCCGCGCAAACAACTCCACTGTGTCATACTGTTCCAAACCCAGGTCACGAAGACTAGAGGATCAAACCAGAGAAACAATAACGATAAACAAGGCTCTGAAAAAAATCCAAATTAATTATGTTGCATTGAACACAAGAAGGCTCCTAAAACTAACAACACTATGAATTTAATGAGTAATATTTTACACGGCAACACGTGCAGATGCACAGAGACTCACCCGTCCTCTGACATGCCCATGATCTGTCTGAAGAGCCTAGACACACTTCTGAACTGGTACATGTAGATGGCTATCAACACCACCATGGAGTAACCAACCACCACCGCCCAGAACTTCTTCAGGAGCCGACGCCACACGTCATAACGGATCTGAGGGGAGAGACTGTACTGTTTCTCTCAAGTTACAGACAGACACACCATTATCAAGAGGTTCTACTAACTTATTCCACACTTTTATTAAATGTCCGTTTTTTTGTATTTAATGATTGCTGGTGTCAGAATTATTCAATAACAACACAGTGCAAAATGTTCTGTACTTCCCAAATAAGTAGCTAAATTACATCTCCAACATCATAAATAACAGTGTTACTGTTATACCTCCCATTACACATTCCAGTACTGTATGTACAGCATAAGATGTTGTCGATGTCCTCCAAACCAAATAAATTATGTTGTTTTGTTTTAGTGTACATCACCTCTGCAGCCATTAGGCGTTCCTGTAAGTGCCTACTGTGTTTCTAAAAGGTCAGCAGAAACATAAGACGGGGAGGAAAAGGCAGGAAAACAGCAACAAAACTGGCTGAGTATGTGTTTGTGAGTCATAATCAATACTTTTAACTGTTTAACAGTATTGATGAGCTGTAGATAGAGTGTTTGTCTGTTCGTTCCCAGAATTTATGTGAGAGTTGGACTCTCACATAAATAAAGTTGGACACAAACAATGGCTTAACAATTCACAGATGGTAACTTAGGTGTCCATACATTACAGTATTTTATGAACATGAAATTGTAGTGTCTTTGTGTGTTGCATCATGTCTGAACCATGACAGTAGATTTCCTCTCCACTTACCGGCACTTGCAATCTCAATATCGTATTTCCGTACTTCCTATAATTTACTATGCATATAGCACATAGTTAGACAATAAATGCATTCATAAAAGTCGATTTTCACACCTAAGACTAACATTACTACACAGTGTAAATGCTGGCTGTCTATCACTAACCTGATAGAGGACGACACAGAAGAGGAAAAGAACAATGTAGAGGATCTTGTAGACAACCACCTGAGCAAGTGAAAGATGGTTCATTTAAATTCAATCAAACATAATTAAGAGTGCATGCAGATATGAGTCTTTTTGTAAACTGAATTATGTTTGTAATAAAAAGTATATTATTGTATTATTTTTTGCTCCTTCTAACCAATCTGAGAACAGCAAGGACTTCTACTTAAGATTAAGATTTGTATTATTCTCATTCTTGTAATTTCAAAACAACAACTACTTGAATGGCTTTGCATGCAGAGCAAAGCAGAGTTGTATTAGAACAGGTAGAGTGAGAGCTGGGTGAAGCGGAAGGGGCTGACATACATTTATTATTATTTTCTTCATTCTTCACCCCAGAAAAAAACATATAACCTACAGTATGCCTCCACACAATGGGTTTATGGTGAAAAGGGGTTTCTGTATTGCATACTTAATCTACAGTAGTCACCACAGCACAAAACAAAATTATAACAACAACTAGTAAAACCATGACTACATATTTACCGCACAAGAACATGCTACATTTTTTCAATTTGCCAATAGATACCTTTCCAGAGAAGCTGACTACAAAGAACATGGAGCAGCAGAAGAGGATCCAGTATTTCACCAGCAATCCTTTCACACCTGAAATCACCATCGCTGCCAGAGATGATGGCTGGCCTTCCTTTGCTGAGACGGAAGAAACCGAAAAAAGAAAAGGATGAGAAGGAGACGAAGTGACTCTCCAACAAAAAGTAATTAACAAGTAGTCTGGTTACTGTTCATGTGAGAATTTTTATGGATATACAGGTATCAAACCAAACTAAATCTCACATCTAACACAACAAAAAGTCTTTGAAATGACTCACCTGACATGACTTTGACTTCATCTAAGGATTCCTCCTTCATGTTCTGCTCCTCTTGTCTCTCCTTCAGCTGCTGACGAAACATCAACCAAAAGCTGAAGGTGTAGAAGACCTGCAGTATACACAGGATATCATGGGTGAAAAAAACATATTTACAATCTTTAATAGCAAAACATAATAATATTGCATGTAACAACTATAATGCAATGTGGTAAGCAAAAACATTACTCTCGTGTAATCTGCTTTAGATACTGCGAAAAAAATTCTGATACCATCCTAACAAGCAATGTGAAATTGAGACAGTTTATTAGACTGGGATTATCTTCCAAAATATTTATGATGTCTCAAGTCATGTTTGTCTTCAGAGTTTCAGAGAATTATTTTAAAGTTTTCAAGTGTTTTAAGACCTTAATCTATGTAAACACACAGATTTACAGCCATGATTATCCATTCTCTTTGAGATCATTTAATAAACTAATAAAAGACTTTAAAGAAGGCCACAAAAGGTCATTTAATTTAAAAGTTAAAAA
This sequence comes from Anabas testudineus, assembly GCF_900324465.2. NCBI lineage: Eukaryota > Metazoa > Chordata > Actinopteri > Anabantiformes > Anabantidae > Anabas > Anabas testudineus. The sequence continues at coordinate 9,163,758 of NC_046616.1, read as the reverse complement.
CAGTGGCCCTTTTTTTTAGGTAGGTCACCTTTGCTCCCAGGGGCACGCAGGGCGCAGGGTGTTCGTTCAGGTCGAAGTCCACTATCACATCCCGGGGCAGCCCGGGGTACAGCTCGGCCCGGCTCAGTCGTAGCCCGCTCAGGAAGCCCAGCACCACCAGGACGGTGCCGTACACGGCCAGAAAGGGGGCAGACATCATGGCGTACCGCCGCCGGTCTCTCATCATCCAGATTATACACGACCACACCAGCAGGGCAAAGGTCAGCCAGTTGTTGTAGGTGATACTCCACACCTGAAATTGCATATTATGACATAGTTACCTTTATTATTTCAGCTAATTTGGGACGTAATTAACCAACTAATTTAACGACAAGCGACATTATATTTATCTAATTAACATTAACTAGCTCGCTAATGTTAAATTTAGGCTAACGATTTAGCCTTATTAACATTCTAGCTAAAGTAAACATGTCTGCAATGTATTTCACCTAATTTGTCAGTTATAATACAAATAATACATAAAAATAAGAATTTAAGTAACAATATTATTTTACAGTTATTACAGCTATTAGGTATTGGTGTTACAGTTAGCTGAAATTAGCCTTAGCCTAGCTAGCTTAGCTAACATGTAGCCACTGACTGAAACAGCAGTTATACTTCTGTCCCTCTGATGGACTCATTCCTGATCATGTCCGTCCTCAACATCTTAAACTCTGATCTGCCCCGGCTTCTGTCTTTTGTTTAGTGTCTCCGTCTTTTACTCTTTGTTGTCTTTCATTTTCTTCATTCATCAACCCCAAAGTACTCCTTCCATCTTCCCATCACACTCCTGGCAACTGTCAATACACCATCTTTAATGACCTTAATCTGCTGCACAACCTTACCATCTCTATTTCTTTGCATTACCAACCTCTACAAATCCACCTCTCCCTCCTTATTGTCCAACCTAGCATACCTGGACTCACAGTATATCCACCTTCCTTCTCTGCATCAACCAAGTCTAGCCTTCCCTATCATAGTCCCAACATTCAAAGTCCGTACTGTCAGTACTACACTCTTGCTTTTCCCCTTCTGTCTATGAACACGCCTTCCTTCTCTCTCCCTTTTCAACCAACAGTAGCCCAGTTTCCACCGGCATCCTGTAGGTCTGGCACAAGATGGCACTGGATTGTGGCCCCTTGTAATTGCATTTCCCTTAACTAGTGACTCTAAATGTGTTAAATGTGAGAATTAGTGCCACCCTAATATCAGCTGGGATCAGCCTGCTCCTTCCTGCAACCCTAATAGGCGGTACAGCTAATGGATGAAAATCTGTACCTCCATCTGCACTACTGTAATTTGTCACTCAAATCTTTGATCGAAATTTTTATCATTTTATGTACTTTACCATCATGATGATGAGGGCACTGACATAGCTGTGTTTTTGTACTAGCTGCCCAAAGACGACCAGGGCACTTGGACCTGAGGGGGGAGGCAACGTCTCTGTCAGACTCTTCAGGACCTCCTCAGTCTCTTCCTCCACTTCTCCCTCACCCTCTGTCTCTAGGACAAGTGACAGATAAAGGGACATGGAATAGAGGAGTTTAGTAAACAGGTGGACCAAACCAAATAAAGCTCTGTGCTACCTGTTGATTTTATGTTTTATTATCAGGCCCTTAACCTATGTATAGCCAAAGTTTCAGGGCACCACACATAAACCTATTTTTGAGGTGATTCATTTAGATATTTGAGTGTGATTACCATGTGATGGTGAGTCTTTGTCTTCATACTGTGGTGGAAGGTAACAGTTTGTGTACCCTGCCTCTCCTAACAGATTCCCCAGATCATCTCTGTGGACATCTTGCCAGGAACTGCTAGTCATTAAGATCACTGGCTAAAAAAAGACAGATAATCAATTCTGGTCAGTCATGATCAGGCATAAATGATTTGTATTACCAATATTTACATGCCTCCCTTCATAATCATACAGCTCACCTCATCAGGTAGATAAGTTTCCTCATCTGTGCTGCTCAAAAGCTGAGAAGAGAAAAAATCATAGGTTGGCTCGGTCTTTTGTAATGTAGACATGTGTAAGCTTTTTGAATGTGAACCCTTAGAATTAATAACTGGTCTCACATTATTCTGAAGAGTTTTTCCACGTGCACTGTGAGGTTTTTATAGTTCTCAATAAAGACATGAATGATCTGATTTTTGTTGGGTTTTATTATTTTAGGCACATGATATTAGATTTGTATATACTCTTGACTTAGATGAAGATCAGATCACATTTTATCACAAATTATTGCAGAAAACTATATATACATACATTTAACATTTGTGTTACCTCCTGCTTGTCTCCAGAGATGTAGAGGACCCTGGAGAAGCTTGGAGGAGCCTCTGGACTTTCTGCTGGACTCTCACAATCCTGAACATCATCAGCATCAGGCATATCCTGAGAAGCACAGTAGTCATGTAAAGCCTGCCATGTAAGTTAATAACATCTGAAGTTAATGAGCATGTGTGTTGGTGCCTAACACCTGTTTAACATTTATTTACTTGTAAAAAGTTATTGATAAGAGTAGTAGATGTTACGCTGGCACTGGTCCTAGTAGAAGTTAATAGTAGTAGCAGTAGTGTAGAGTGTCTTGGTAAAACGTTAAAGTTAAAGTTAGTCAGAATTAGTCATCAGTCACTTACCTTGTAGATTCTCCTGGAGAGTGTATGTGCAAAGCTTTTTAAATCAAAGTCTGCCTTAATTTTAACTTCTAATTGAACCAACACACTGACATTTCCTATCTAAATAAGTTGCTTTCCACGATTCCATATTATTTTTATTTTGACAGTTCACAGAGTGTATTAGCTGTGTCTATCTCACTCTTTCCTCTTTTTCCCTGCAATGTCTCTCTGCAGCTACAACAACAAAGCATAAAAAGAAAAGTCAGAAAGCCATATTTCTGTCACTATAAATCTTACATTTAAGATCTGTGAGTTTTTTAAGATGCATCTGAGATGAAGGAGAAATAAGTAAGAAGAAATCAAATGTAAAGTATATGCAGTAACCTGATTACTTAAATTCGTGTAAATGCAGTCAAGGACAGAACCTCTCTGGAAAAGAACGATGGAAAATGCCCTTCATTTTGTTTGTACTAATAAATGCCTTACTGATAAAACAGTTAAATAATTATTTTAGGCCATATACTGTAGCTTATTTTCTGCAATAATGCAAAAGTCAATGGGTCAATTCCTGCTGCTTATATTTTCTATGTGGCAAGTGTATAGGATATGTAATGTATGTTAAATACACCTGTGATACACCAGCATCACACAAATACAATTTACTGAACATATTTCACATATACTCAAGTATACACTTACAAACCTCCTCAGTTATGTGGACCCATTTGTGGAGCAGAGCCACTAGTGTGTAGTATAGCAGCAGCAGAACCAGTGGATTGATGAAATCAGGCCAGGTGACATGTAGATGTAGACTGAGAGTGTTTGGTTCTGAACTGTTGGTTCTGATTACACCTGTCATACCGAACAGTCTGCGTAGAGGGAGAGATGTGTGGAAAGTGGGCTCACAGGCTTGAGTACAGTGTCATCTTGTATGCAACAATGAGGGTAAAATAAATAAACTAAAAACACATTCGGCAAATCTTTTCCTGGCATAAATATGTGCCTTTTCTCAGCTCTATGTGCTACGTGTTCTATACTGTATTTAAAAATGCAAAAGTGAATTGGAGCAAAGTGAATTTAAACTGTAATAAGTCTACATTTGAGGTAATTGATAATAGACCAATAAGGAATGCAAACACACCCCTCACCTTCATATGTTCCTTAATTTGTATTTGTGTTTAACATAAAATTGCAGATACCGGATGTTTATTAAGTAACAGGTCAGTATCATGTGTACATCTAAACCTACTTTACAGTCATTACTGTACCTGGCATAGACGTCATCTGGTGGTACAAGCTGCTGGGACAGGGGCAGCTGGTACAAGTACAGTGCGAGCAGGTGTCCTCCATTGAAGATGGCCATCATCACACATAGACAGCTGAAAAGGAGAAGGCTGATGGAGCGACTGAACACCCACCACCATACCAGACCGAGAAACGTCACAAAATACACACCTGAGGTAAGTGAGGGCAGTATGATACCTGGACACACACAGATGAACATGCACACAGCTTAGTGTGACAACAGGAAAAATTAAGGGAAATAGGTAATACATATGGACATTGTATAACTATGCTGCTGTAGTGTACCTGCCAGCCCCAACAGTATGGTCACCACCACCTTTGCTGCTGTATTCATGATTGCAGACAGCAGTAGCCTCAGCCCTGCTACAAACACTATCAATTTCTGGACAAACTGTGGAGGACCCGACTGAACCGGCGCTGTGGTGTCATCTGAGCTGTCAAAGGACGAGCCCTCTGTGTCGCTTGCTCCTTCAGAATCTGTTTCAGACATTTCTACTTCCTATCAAACAGATAAAACAATCATATTGGTACCACAGTGGGGTCATTAACTTCACATAAAGCTATAACATGATAAATGTGCCCATGGTTACCTCAGGGTCAGATGGCCGTATTCCATTTTCATGGAGACTGATTTGGGGCAAAGGGCGCAATAGTTTTTTACAAAGCTTCAATATGAAGAGGGTAGAGCATAAGAGACAGATGTCTGGGGCCAAGAGGCGCACAATATTCCCGGGATCTACAAAGCTAAACCTGGAAACAAAAAAATTAAATGTTACTTGTGACCAGTATAAATCTGAAGTATCAACCTCCATAGAGTTAATTTTCATACTGTACTGAAATTACAGAAATTACAAAATTGGAATGAAAAACAATTGGTAATAATTTAAAGTTTTTGGATCTTAAAACCATAACCACTAATATATCGCTTAAATAAAATATAAGTAAATCATGCATCATACCTTACAATTCCTACATGATAGAAGAAATTGTCCCAGTGGCCACTAACTGTTAAAAAGTACATGGTCATTAGTCTGAGTTGGGATGTTTTTTTAAGCTTTAAAGGTGCAGTGTGTAAAATTTAGAGGGATCTATTAAAAGAAATGGGATGAGTATTCATAATTATGTTTTGTTTAGTGTGTAATAACCTAAAAATAAGAATTGTATTTTTGTTTTTTGTTTTTTATCTTTTATCTTTTTTTTTCTATGTCGGAAGTGATTCTGCTTTCACATAGCCCAACATGTTGCACCATTATTTCTATACAGTAGAGTAGAGCAGAAATACCAAACCAAAATCTACAACAAGGCAGATAATAATTTTTTCTATCTTATGTGGAAGCTTTGAAGTCTTTTTTCACATACTATAGGTTATACAACCTATATATAAGTCCTAAACATACTGCATATATAAAGTTTTACAATTATATATCACAGACATAATTAGTCACAGATTACAGAGTGTCTAATTTTTGCTGATTTTTCTCAATCAGACAGTATTTGTAATATTCAAGTCTGCTGACAGGCTGACTGGCATCATTTTATTTTCCAAAACCGTATCATAAGTTTGTTTTTACCATGTGGTGGAATGTAGGTGAATGGGATCTGCATGAAGCACTGCAGGGTCAGAAAGGTCATGCTAGTATAGACGATAATCCGCAGGAACTGACCCGTTTTACCTAAGAAGGCACCAAAGAGTAACAGAAAAAACAAAAATTACATTTAAAGGTTCCAATTGAAAACAAATTACATCTAGAAAGGTGCTGAGATATAGTATACCTTATTTATAATATAGATAGAGAGATATAGAGATATTGTGAAAGGTACCTCTTGTACATCTGTAAATGTGTATTATAGTTATATCTTGTAATTTTATCTTTAGGAAAAATATGAACTATGATAAATCAAATACTCCTTTCTGTATTCATCTGTATCATCAGATATAAGAGTTTTATCTTAGCTCTGAGGGGTACACACACGTATATAGACCATAATTGACATTTTTCAGTAGAGTATAGTCTCCTTGACACTTTATTTTAAATTGAACTGATTCTGTCTCTATGTGAGGACTTTTAGTAATCAATAAGCTCACTAAAGTACTGTCTGTGAGACTGGGCATCCTAGTAAGTGAGTAATTGAGATTTTCTAAAGAAGCCAAACATTCTTTTAAAAGGGTCAAAGACCGAAGTTAGTTACTGTAGCACTTAAATGAATAACTACCACACAATTTTGTTCCAGTTAACAGTCACTGCTAAAGAGTAGCTGAAAGTTGAAAGCAGTGAAGAAGCATTACGAGGTGCAGTTATTCTATTTGGTACTTTAGTGTCCAGATGAAGTTTGATGTTTGCTTGGAATAAATGGAGAACATCTCTTAAGGTCTCTTTAATAATAAAATGTTGGCTTTGAAGTATAATCTCAGCAGCCAATTCCACTTCCTATAATTATGTCTTGTAATGGTAAATGCATTAGAAGGCCACACGAGAGCACGTTTAGGTTCATGATACACAGATTAAAGCAGCTGTTTCAAACTTAGTTATGTATGTTCAAACTTAGTTTATATATAAGTTTGCTAAGTGTATATTTAGAAAACAGGTTGCACCACATAATCTCTTACATAGAAATTAGTTATTAATTCCCAGAAGCTCCCATGTGTAATTGTTGTATAGCTGCCTGAACAAGCTGACAAAACAGTCTTATCAACTAGCTAATATATAGTATGTCTTGTTTACAATAAGTATACAGTAGTCAACATGAAGCCTGACACGGGACTAAAACATTTAATGTATTTTTTATTTGTATATATATTTTTTGTATATTTATCACATACTTAGATGTAGAATGTACTTGGAAATAACAATTAGCATGCATATTGAGATATTTCCCACTTAACTGCAAAAAAATATAATTTACAATGTTTGGCACTGTTAATTTATTATTTATATATAAAAAGTAAAACAAAGTATAGTAGGATTTTCACCTAGAACTTAACTACTGCTTTTTAGTAGTTAAATTGCAGTTTGTGTTTCTAGAGTGACTTCTTGTTGCCCTCTGATTGGTCAGCGAGATACATTTTCCCAGCAACTAATTTACATATCACAAAAGCCTTTTACAGTTAAGGCATCCATTAAATTTTAATGGTTCAACATAACATAGTAAATCACTAAATGGAAATTTTACAAATACAGTAGCTGGTGCAACCAAAATTACTATTTTTAGACTATATAAAATAGTAATAACAAAATTGAAATGGTGTGAACAAAGGCAACCATTCAATTCAATATTAGAATTTTCTGTGCTGTGCATTTATTAAAATTCGTACTTTATTTAAACATAAAATTCAAATGCAAGTCTTCTTGTCTATACTTCGACTGTCAAAATAATGGATACACATTTTTTTGCTGATGTTGCGCAACATTAGCTGAACCAGCAAATAGTTGATGATGTTCAGGATTTTTACTAAAAGCTTTTTTCACTTTAACTGCTCTGCTTTCAATAATAAGTAACACGTGTGTATACGCTGAAGTATATATGGATGCACAAAAATCTGTGAAGCAAATGCACATCCACAGGATGTACACACATTTGATCACTTAGCCCAAGGAGAGAGAAGATAACAGCGGGATTTATGAAGCTTTCATTGAGAAGCTGAAAGGCAAACTGTTTTTAGACGGAGAGAAAGAAAGAAAAATGCTGTCAATATGCTGACATCACATCTTTTAATTCCTCACTGTAATTACCAGGCTATGTATAATTGATTTGACCGTTCCAACCACATCCCCTTTACAAAGTACTTTTAGGGAGGGGTACAGATACTTTAATTTATCAGAATACAGTAATCAATACAGTGAAGGAACGTGCAGTAGTTACACATGCACACTTTTAGTCTTACTTCTGCTCTGCTATTAGCTTTCTTACTTCTTACTTATTTAAAAGTTAATTTTCATAATAATTATTAATTATAATTATAATTATTAAATAAGAATTATGTAGGGAACAAGGTAACATACATATAGCTCATTTGGGGTATTTTGTATCTTATTATGTCCAGTTTGTGTGTACCCTTAATCTGTAAGCTGCAAACATTTATTTTACAACTAATAAATACTGAAATCATTCTATTTATCTTACTTTTGCCAAATTATTACTATTATTATTGTTATTGTTATCATCTTATTTTTTCATAGACACAAATCGATGTCCAGCATGAAAACACACCAGTGGGGAACAGACAATACTGTACAAAATATTCCCAACACTGTTCTAAATACTAACCATCACTAGAACTGCTCACAGCACATAATTAAATACTTAAAATAAATTACCATTACCATTCACTATTTCAAAGAAAGGTTTTTGTTACATCGTTGAATAACTTTATTTTGCTAAGATCATCTTAATCTGCAGAGACCATTGAAAAGCCATGCAAAGTTCATACATCCTAACAAGACGTTTATATTTTCTAACCAATCCTAAATAAAAATGTGTAAAATCACAAATAGGATGTCATTAGTCTTTCGACCCCTTCTCACCTTTCATAGTGACCAGGGTGGGGTTCGGTAGCAGCGGCAAAATGAGCAGAAACAGGAAATACACCACTGACAGACCATTGTAGCGAAAAGAAGAAGCTAAGGTGCAGAAGAAAGCAAAAAATACATTATATGTTTGATATTGTCTTAATTAATTTACTTGTAAAGTCTGTCACTTTTTATTTTTGTTGTGTATTCTACATATGTATCACAAAACCTGCCTTTTGTCTTTTGAATATAATAATAATAATAATAATAATAATAATAATGCTATGTCTTAGTCTTTAAACTGTCTGTGTGAGATATAGCACAAGAGACCAGATTAAACAAGTACACATAAGAAATGTATTAGTGACAGGAAAAAATAGTAATTTAAACAACCACATCCTCTCTCTTTCTTTTACATTAAAATTCTGTGCTTAATACGATGCTTAATGTACAATTTTCAACTTGTTCTGTTGGAAATATCCAAGACGTGTCTATGTTGATGTCATCCTAACATCAGATAGAAATTTCTAGATGCTTTATACATTGTTAAATGTTAACCTCTCATTCATTGTGCTTTTAGTAACTTTTAAACACTTTAAGGTATGAATTAGAATCTACAATAAAATTAAAAGTTAATGACACCAGATGCGTTATAGGATGTGAATATGGCAAGTAACAGATTGAAAACCCCACTTCTTGCAAAAAACCTACTCAATTACAACACTCAAGACTCAAGTCATGTATTATAAGATATAATGTCTTATAAGACATTATATCTTATAATACATAAAGAATTAAAACCAATATGTTAATAGAAAGCTCATGCTGTATAGGAATAAAAACCACTATAATTTGTGGAGAGAATACAGATGAATGTGAATAGAAAAATCTTTAAACCAGACCTCTTATCCATTCAAAACAAATCATAATAATATACATAATAATATCAGATATGTTCACATGTATTTGAAGAATGAATTTAAAGTCTGCACTAAAAGCATAGTACAAATATTTGGATGATGATTAGTTTTACCCTCAACTCTGACAGAATAAGATCTGAAGCTGCTTGTGAAATACCATTTGAATATTTAAACTAAACATAGTAGAATCTTTTTACACTTGACCTGAAGTTATTGGAAGAGGTGAAGGTGGACGCACCAGAAATGTTATTCCTAAATTCTTTAAGCATAAATAAAATAATCAGACATCAACTCACCAGCCAGCAGGAGCAGTGGTAGTAGTAAGTTATATACCATCCCAACCACAACGTCCCCTGCCATGTCTCCTCCGTGTCAGAGACACCGACAGTGCTTCTTCAGGTACTTTCTGCCTCTAGATTTCTGCACAAATAGGTAAATGAGTTAGCAGTGTGTGGGGAAATTCCAATCTCCTCACACATTTCTCAGATGAAAACATGCAGCCTCAAATCATCGTCCAGTACGGCAGTTAAAATTCAAAGCATACAAAGACATGTAACGTCAGTAAAGTGACTGGCAGCACTGTGAAGAATCTTGTTTTAAAATTGTGTGAAGAAGATGACTCCCTCCGCTCTTTGCTTGTGTTTCTGTCACACCCTCTTTTCCCTCCCTCACCTCTCTCTCTCTTTCTCTTTTCACTCCCTGACATAATGGGTTGCATTTATGTACTATGCTTATATTCAAGCTAATCTCACTCAGGAGAACATTCACTATCATTACATAACTGGAAAATGTGCTTGCACTAATACATAAAATAGAGAGCAAGACACAAAAGCAGGGACAAACTGTGACTTTTACATGTAGAATTATGAAGGATTTGTGTGTGCTAAAGGTATGTTTAAGAGCAGTATGTGTATCTGCATGTTGGCATAGGCATCTTGATTCATAATGTTAAAACCACATTGTTATTTCTTTATATCTAAAACCCAGACAGATGCTCACTGTGTTTGTTTCCTTAGAGCCCCGTCAGGCTGTCTCATCACATTTGTGCTGTGTGTGAAGGGAAGTGTATCTAATATTCATGGCTATGAGGCCATTAAGAGCTGGTGTGACTACAGAAGAATGATCAATGTAGGGACTGAGAGTTGCAAAAACACTAACTTTAATCCAAACTATAAAACAAAAAAGCTTGTATGATATTTTTGTTGTGTTATGATCTCTTTGGTAACATAATTGGTAACAATTGGAACCACGTGGGATTCGAGAAACAGAAAATAATCAGTGCTTAAGAAACTAGAAAACATCATTAAAATGAACAAAGATAACAAATATTCTGCTTTGGATTTTACAGCCACTCAGTACAGCTTCAAAATCTATAAACTTTTTATTGATGGTTTGTGAGTTGCGAGTATGGCATATAAAGTGGTAAAATCAATTACAGTTCAGTATAAAAATTGATGAAACAGTTACTACATAAAGTACAATTCACTTGAGTTTTGCAGGCATATTGCATCCCTATTTTTAATGTAAGGTATTAAAACAGTTGACAGTCACTAAAGTTTGATTTCAGCTTAAATTTTTAAGCAAATACATCAACTTTGTTCTACAACATTAACATTAGGTTTTATTTTAGGACAAACTGATGATTTTTAACTATTTATAAACCTAGTAATCTATCAAGAAAAAATAAAAATATTGCATATGAATCAGTATTGAAAATAATCAAATAAACTTTTGTGAAGCCATTCATGCAGCTTATTCACTGACCGGCTAATTTCTGACTACATTAGTGTTGAAATAAAAGCTATTGGTAACAGTAACAATGAAAAATTAACAGTTGTTTTTGTGACTTTAACGCTTTAGCGCAAAATTCTCAGAAAACCATCTAGACATAATGACATTAATGTCCAATTTAATTAAAATGTAATACAATCCAATAAGTTCCTTACATGGTTAACTGAGGCCAAACTAAACTAATAAATTGTTTTGTCTGTAGACCATCACACATGATGAGCCTCTGTGGGCAGATGACATCCCTGAATAGGAGGAAAAACACACTCAGTTACTCCTTAGCAGCAGATCTAAATTGATTATGATGAGAATGAGTGCTGAGTATGCAGCTAACATTTCATGACAGTGCAGTTAAAAAGAGCTCTGAGCAAATGTGCTGTAAAAAGGTCTTAGGTGGTGATGTAGGGGGAGAAGGTGTGTGTTTGTATAGCACTTTAAGAGATCAAGGACATTAAGACAGTTATAGGATTATACTCAAAGCTTTGGGTTTTGGGTTTGAGTTTTTCAACGCTGATTGCTTATTTGTTCTTAGCTTGTCCATGTCATTGCCCAGACCAAAATTACTTGGAACAAATGGCTAACTTGCATGCCAACACTTTAATGGGGAGTTCTTATAAATGTTTAGTGTGCTGATTTTGAGTGCTGTGAACAACATGTAACATTTACATATTTTACTGTTATTTACGCTACTAATATGCACATTTAGAAAGTTAAAAGTGTGAGAAAAAGAATAGAGGTTACACCTGTGTGAAATTTAAATTTATATTCAAATGTTTTTCTCTACTTTAAAGACAAGGAGTAACAATAAAGCTAAATACTGTATTGTACTGGACCACACACTGTATATGAAAGTACACCAGTGTATTGGACAATGGCTGCAATTCACAAAAGAAGCGAGGAAGCAGAGTGGATGGGAAGGGATGTTAATTTTTAAATTAACACCTGTAAAGCTCTTTAACAAACCTGGCCTTGCTGTTCCAGTACTTTTGGAGTGGAGTGTATGATAGTCCTGCTGTTTTCTGAGGGCTAAAACAATAGAATGAAAGATAAGGTCAGTCCGTAACAACTGTTAATCAATTAATGTTAGTTATTTGACCATTTATTTCTAAATTATCAAATTTATATTGTTCAAGATTCTTGAACATGGATAGATGCTTTGATTCATCACCTCTTAACCTGCTTTGAACATTCCGGCGCACTTTTGTTTTACTTTGTGAAGTTATTTCAGGAAATAACATTTTAATCAAATATTTTTATATATACTGTGAAATAACAATTGTGCATTTCTGACTTTAAGTTAACCCAAAACCTACTGCATAGGGTAAGGCAACTGCTGCCACCTAGTGTTTGATAGACAACATTGGGGGTGATGGTATGTCATTGTAATTTATATAAACATTGTATTCAAAAGCATGTTTATTCTGAAAAAGAACAACTTATATATGTAGCCCTAACCTGCTTAAACACCTAATGACTTTTGACATTATGATGCATGAACAACAACTCACAGTACCCAGCTAGTGCACTGCTCGCACCATTGTGTAAATCATATTAATATTGTATCTATAAATTACACAACTTTCCTAAAAGTGTTAAAACAGTCATATTTTCAGCGTTGGACATTATATTGAATGGTGGTTCTGTAGTTAGCACTGCTGCCCCACAGTGCGAAGCTTCTGGGTTCAGGTTCTTGCTGTGGACATGGGTTTCCTCCAGGTGCTGCTGTTTCCTCTCACAGATTAGACTGTGGGAGGTAACACTTTGATGTACTTATTTACTTTGCCTCTCACCTAAAACAGATTAGAAGAACTTATTATTCTTAGTGGTTTTCTTATATATATTTTAAACATACGTATAATGTCCTGACCAATAAGAGCCCAGCTTCATATTACTATTCAAATTTCCTGATGCTGCTGAAAGGATAGTTGGTTTGTTTATTGTGAAAAGAATTTTCACAAGGTTATATTTAAAAAAAAACAAAACAAAGAAATACTTGACAGTGACAATTGACAATTGAAGCCCATTTTGAGTATGGTGCTACAAACTTAGCAAACCTATTTCTGAGTAGTTTCTCCCATTCTTCTTTGCAGTACCCCTCAAGCTCCATCGGGGTTGGCTGGGGAGCATCAGTGCACAACCATTTTCAGGTGTCTCCAGAGATGTTCAATCGGGGTCAAGTCTGGGCTCTGGCTGACAACTCAAGGACATTCACAGAGTTGTCCCATAATCACTTCTTTGTTATCTTAGATACGTACTTAGTGATGTTATCGTCTTGAAAGATGAACCACTGTCCCAGTCTGAGGTCCAGAGTGCTCTGGAACAGGTATTCATCAAGGATCTCTCTGCACATTTTACATTTACATTTACATTTACATTTAGTCATTTAGCAGCAAATGTTTCTGTTTCAGGAGATGTAAGAACAAAAAAGTAGAAAAGTTTTTTTTTTTTTTTTTTTTTAATAAAGTGCAAAGGAAGATGCGGAAGAATTCTGTTTTCAGCAGTTTTTTAAAGATTACAAGTGAGGTGGCTGAGCGTGCAGAGATAGGCAGCTCATTCCACCATCATGGGATCACTGAGCTGAGCAGTTTTCCTTGGTGTCGACTGTGTGGTGCTGGTACCACCAGACGACATTTCCTGGTTGAGCGCAGTGAACAGGGGATGTAGGCCTGAATGATTGAACTGAGATAAGATGGAGCTGTGAAATTGACCACTTTGTAGGCAAGAGACAGAGCTTTGAACTTGATCCTTGCAGCCACAGGAAGCCAATGCAAAGATCTGAAGAGCGGTGTGACATGAGACCTTTTTGGTTGATTAAAAATGAGCCGTGTTGCTGCATTTTGGATCATCTGGAGGGGTTTGGTCGTGGATGCCGGTAAACCCATCAGTAGTGCATTGCAGTAATCCAGGCAAGATAAGATCAACGCCTGTACAATGAGTTGGGTCGTGGACTCCGTCAGGTAGGGTCTGATCTTTCTGATATTGTGGAGGGCATATCTACAGGACCTAGAGACTGTGGCGATGTGTTCCATGAAGGTCAGCTGATCATCAATGATGACCCCCAGGTTTCTGGCTGACTTAGTAGGGACAATCACCGCCGATCCAATGTTAATGTTAATCAGGGAGAAAACAACTTTATAGGCCTTATTAGAACTTGTGTATTATTTATTTTGAATGCATTTGAAAAATCCCTTATGAATTTAGTATCTTGTATCCAGCCATTTAGTTAGTAGCAATCAAAAAGCAAATGTTGGTGGCTACGCACTAACTTTTTAAAAGAAGAAACTATATCATGAACTAAGATAAGATAAGATAAGAAAACCTTTATTAGTCCCACAATGGGGAAATTGCATTTTTACAACAGCTTAAACACTAGAGTGTCAGAAAGACAGTCTGACCAAAGGAGACGAAAGACTAAACTGGCACAGTCCGAGATAAATAGACTATGAAACCTGATAGTACAAACAGTACAGTAATAAATAAAATATATACATGTAAGTACAGTATATGTAGCGGTGTAAGTATGTACAGTATATGGATATTACTGGATGGCAGTATTGAAAATGTACATTGTAAAGTTGGTTTGTGATTATTGCACAGGTGTAATATGAGTATCAGCAGTGTTCATTGTACAGTCTGACTGCAGCAGGGAGAAAAGATCTGCGTAATCTCTCATTCGCACAGCGAGGGTGGATCAGTCTGTCACTGAAGCTGCTCCCCAGAGCAGACAGGGGGTCCTGCAGTGGGTGAGACTCGTGGTCCAGCATGGATGTCAGTTTTGCCAGGACCCTTCTCTCACCCACCTCTCGCACTGAGTCCAAGGGACAGCCCAGGACAGAGCTGGACTTCTTGATTACTTTGTCAATTATATTAATATTATATTAATTAATAACAAATATGGCTAAGAAATATCTCTAGTAATTAATTTTAAAAGATTGAGCCAAAGACTTTAGTAATGTGTGACAAACATACTACAGCTGTCAAGTACGATGAGGGCAAAACATATTATTTGCAATTTCTGTGGCTATTAAATGCTCCAATTTTTATCCGATTGCCACACTGTACTTAAAGTCCTGCAATGGAAACTTTAATTAAAGCAGAATGGTCCATTTGAGAACGACATATTATATTATAATCCTTCTATGTCATAGAGTAGATTTTGTATTTCGATAAAGTAACTAGTTACTACAAGTGCACTTGAAAATCCAAGTTATATCATTTTATTATGAATTGCAGTGGAAATACTGTAACATGCAATTACCACGGAATTGGACAAACTTTCTGCCACAGTATTTAACTAAAGCTCCAGCTGTGCAGTGGGGAGCTGTGGGAGCCCCTGGCCCAGCTGACCCCGACCCTGCACACCGTGCACGGTGGTTTTCTTTGAAGAGGGCGCCGTTTTCTCTGCCGCGCCGCTGACGCTGCTCCGCGCCCGGGCCACGTGACGAGGCGAAGCGGCCTCTCCTCCCCTCTTCTCTCGGTCCTTCCTTCCCAGGGTTCAATGAGCGCTGTGTGGCCCCACCCCGTCTCTCTTCAGCGTTGTCTGTCTTCTCAGTGTAAGCTACTATTCTCGGAGAGAGAAAGTGAGAAAATAATAACCTCAAAGACCTGGTTATTCCCGACTTTCACCTTCCACGACCAGCGGCCAGGAGGGGAGCGGCCTTCGCGGTGGGAATGAGCTGCTACAACAACCCGTGTCCTATTTTTTGTGAATGTGAATGCATGTAGACTCAAGCCTGTAGCCTATTTACCCACCTCGGATTCAAGAGAAATACATATAAATGCATGTTTAGTGAGAGTGTGTATGTATGTTCACACCTATGTAGGCTGTAAAACTGAGCCTGACAGCGGGGGTTGTGTTTTTTTTTTTTCACCTGCAGAAAACGTGGATACATTTCGAGGGTTTTTCACATCTTGGTCACGTTTTCTTTTCGTTTTCTTTTTGTTCTTTAAAATTTGGTCTCTTGAGGACATTCACTGGAGTCGAGCTGGAAATTTAAAAAAAATAAATAAAATAAAGTCCATCGGTGCGCAGTTTTGGAGGCTCGGTGGTGATGTGAGGGGCTGATAACACATTTCAGCAACAAAAGCAAGGGGCAGCGAGAGAGAGAGAGAGAGAGAGAGAGAAGGCCCATCTGGAGGAGAAAACACAGCAAGGAACAGCCATCACAAATAAGGAGGACAAATCGGGGGATATTGGATCGTTTCGGGGTTGGAGGTGGTGCAGGAATCAGCCGAAAACGCAGCTGCAGTGAGTTTGAAGCTGTTTTGAGTTGATTTGACGCAAAGAATGAAAAGGACTGCGAGCCGGATGACGACGGAAGCAATGAGAATATCACACATGTAGCTCGTTAAGGTGTAAATATTGTTTCCCTCATTTCTGTCCTGCTGGGCCCCGACGAAGACATCCGTCGGGGAGACAGAGAAATAGAGATTATAAGAATACACCTAAGGCTGCGTTTATCATGAAAGGAGACGTGGAAACGAGCCGCGCCATAGCACGGGCGAGCTTCTCGGACACGCCGAGTTCGGCTCCTTGTCACGGGCAGCAGTGAGACGCAAGACCTGGGCTTTTGGAAATGCAAATTAGGTTGTTTATTCTGCCTCCAATTGAGGTGAAACCACGATTTTTGGTATCGTAATAGACAGTGTGGATTACGGCTCGCAAGCATACGCTGTTGACGGAGGTGGGAGTGGGAAACAAAAACAAACTGTAGTGCATGTGAAGGAGGAAAAAGCCCGAGCAGGATTCAGCAAACTGAGAAGGCGGCCTCGGTGTCGTCAGCAGCAGTATCCTGCCCTTTCCCTGACAGCTAAATACGCGTTATGGACACATAATTTCTACAGTGCTGCACCACGGGCAGTTTCTGGAGCAAACCAGGGACGTTGGACGGTGTAAATGTGGGTGTCATTGCTGCCAAATCTGCAGGTCAAACGTGGGATCTAGACTAGTGTAGTTTATTTAATTATTTTTCCTTCTACATACCCCCTCCACCTCCACTTTTTTTTTTTCTTCTTGTTCTTTTTCCACCTCCTCCTCGTCCTCCTCCCTTGGACCCCCTTTTTTCCTTTTTTCTTGCGGGAAGATGGGTTGTTTGGGCAACAGTAAGACCGAAGACCAGAGAAATGAGGAGAAGGCACAAAGAGAAGCAAACAAAAAGATAGAAAAGCAGCTCCAAAAAGACAAACAGATATACAGAGCAACACACAGACTACTACTTTTAGGTGAGTTTGATTTTTTTTTTTCTCTTGCTCTCTCTCTCTCTGCTTGCAGCTTTTCAGGCAAGGCCTCTGTCTGCACAGTTGAGGCTCTGCTTCCTCCCTGTATAACCTTCTGGGATGTTGTTTTGGGAAACATTGTCAACAGTATGACTTTGCCATTGCATAAGGCTAAAAATGCAGCTATATGCTAGGTTTTCAGCATGTTGCTTTCAGGTTGTGAGCACATCCAACAGCAGTGTGCACAGTGATGTATAAGTGTGCCTGTGTGTGTGTGTGTGTGTGTGTGTGTGTGTGTGTGTGTGTGTGTATACATACATATATACAGACACACACACACACACAGCCTGTCCAAAAATAAAAGTCACAACCTCCTTAAGCTTTGAATATGGCATTCATTCACAGTGGCATCGTTTCGATAAGCTTCTGCAATGTCACAACATTTATTCCCATCCAGAGTTGCATTAATTTTTCGACAGGAACTTGTATTGATGATGGGAGAGTCGAACCACTGCAGAAAGTCTTCTCCAGCACATCCCAAAGATTCTCAATGGGGTTAAGGTCTGGACTCTGTGGTGGCCAATCCATCTGTGAAAATTATGTCATGCTCCCTGAACCACTCTTTCACAATTTGAGCCCCATGAATCCTGGCATTGTCATCTTGGAACATGCCCGTGCCATCAGGGAAGAAAAAATCCATTGATGGAATAACCTGGTTATTCAGTATATCCAGGTAGTCAGCTGACCTCAGTCTTTGGGCACATAACGTTGCTGAATCTAGACCTGACAAACTACAGCAACCCCAGATCATAGCACTACCCCCAGAGGCTTGTACAGTAGGCACTAGGAATGATGGGTGCATCACTTCAACCGCCTCTCTTCTTACCCTGATGCACCCATCACTCTGGAACAGGGTAAATCTGGTCTCATCAGACCACATGACTTTATTCTATTGCTCCAGCATCCAATCTTTATGCTCCCTAGCAAATTGAAGCCTTTTTTCCCGATTAGCCTCACTGACAAGTATTTTTCTTAAGGTCACACAGCTGTTTAGTCCCAATCCCTTGAGTTCCCTTTACATTGTGCTCTAACTTTTACTATTAAACATAGCCGTGAGTTCTACTGTTGTTCTATGATTTGATTTCAGCAAGCGTTTAAGTGATCGCCTATCACGATCATTCAAGTTTATTTTCCGACCACATTTCTTCCTTAAAGATTATGGTTCCCCACTATCGTTCCAGTTTTTAATAATGCGTTGGACACTTTTAAACCCAGTTTAGTAGTTTCAGCAATCTCTTTACATATTGTCTTTGCTTGATTCATGGCAATAATTTTACCCTTCTAAAACAAATTAACGTCTTTTCCATGACCACAGGATGTGTCTTTTGACATGGTTGTTTAAGATGTGAGAAGCAACTCAATACATCAGTTAGGGTCAAATAAGTCGTTGGCAGCTGAAATGTAATCACCCATGTAGTAATTATCTTATGAGAGACTCTTACCTATTTGCTTAGTTAAATCTGGTGAGTTTTTTTTTCTTTTGGCGGGCAGTGTGTAGATAGATAGATAGTTAGATAGATAGATAGATCTAGCATATCCTTTTCCAGCCAGAACAGTTTGGCACTAGTATAGTGTATAGTACTCATTTTAATCCTATGCCTGAAAAGTTGGCTAAACTAACACTAGTTACATTATAGTTTGTGGATGTTTAGCCACAATAGTGCCTTAAGATAGTGTGAATGTAAGCAAAACACACTGAAACCTATTTCATGAAGAAATTAACATGTGTCAGACTCAACATGTGGTTGTGTGTGTGTGTCACAGAGAACTGTAGGTGGGCTGGGTCTCTACATTACATAAGAGACAAATAAGTGTCTAGCTTTTCCTGCCATGCTCTTGTCTGTACCCTCTTCATATGTCTATTCACAGGCTTATCACTTCCAAAAAGTCATGGTGTTCTTTTGTACAAATCATAATATGTGATTACAGAAATGCCGTTGAAGGTGCCTATTGTATGACATGCCAGTATTTATGCTGGGGAGGAAGTTGTGACTTGAGGAAAGCAGAAGGACAGGATCCACGTGAAATTCAAAACAAAGATGTCTGCCTTAAAGTTAGCTCCCTTTTTATTATGTAAATTGCTACTAGTTTGACTTTATGGCAGGTCAACAGGTCTGTGACCTGCAGGTCGACAGTGAATCTGTATGACTTGGAGAATATACTGGCATCACTTCTATTTGGTTTGTATTTATGTTAGGTGAAGACACAAGAGTAGTAGTAGTAGTGTGATCCATATTTTTGCCATTAAGAATATGTTAGTGAAGGTGGCAGCCAAGATGTAAACATAATAAATTAGTCTTTGTGTTAAATAAAGTCACAAGTAAAAGTAATTTCCTGGTTTTCTACAAAAATTGATCATCAATATAAATATATAAAAATATAATCTGATCTTCACCAAAGACACAACAACGTACAACACAACAAATAGAACATTTTTAAGTTGATAATACACAGTCATAATCTTTAATGTCTTTATTGAACATACACAAACAGAGTGATGTGGCAAAACTAATGTCCCCACTAGGTTTCTGATGTCATTAAACATCAACTAGAGTCTAGTGTTAGCAAACCTGGAGTCCAGTCAGTGAAACGAGAATGGAGGTGAGATTTGGCTCTAACTTGACTTATAAAAACATGCAGTGTTAGTGTGCAATTTACAAGCAGTATCCGCCATGCCTTGCAAAAAAGAGATCTCAGAAAACTATGATCCAGAGTTGTTGATATGCTTGTAGCTGGAAATGGTGACAGAATAATCTCAGAATTCAGATATTAATCAGTCCACAGTTAGACAAATTGTCTCTTAATGGAGATGATTTGGTACTATGGCTACTCTCTATAGAACTGGCTGTTAAATCTGAACCTCAGAGGAAGCTGAATGATGCAGCAAGACAATAACCCTAAAAATCGAAGTATTTTTTAAAATGGCCTCTCAAACACAAAATCTGCCTTTTTGAGTGGCCTGTTCATAGGCTAGACTTACCCAACAACAACCCAATAGAGATGCTGTGGAATGATCTGAAGAGTAATTTACAACATGCGTCCTAAGAATATGGCTAAGCTGAAGCAGCTCTTTGGTCCAGAATTCCTGAATATTGTGCAGGTCTACTCTGCAACTACAGAAAGTGTTTGCTTGAGGTTATTACTGCCAGAGGTAGTTCAAGCAGTTATTGGAACACTGTTGCTTTTACTTTTTCCACCATTGCTGGGTATGTTTAATGGGTGGGTTCAATTAAGACATGAAAATTCATTACTTTCTTTGTTTTATGAGCTTCAACATATTTTTATATGTTGATATTTGTGACTTTAGTGAACATCAGATCACATTTCAAGAACAGTTTATGCAGAAAATCAGGAAATTGCAAACAGTGCCACTCCTTTTTCTTGCAACTATATGTAGGTAACACATAAATGTTAGACATATATTTGCAGAACTAAAATTCTAGCATGCCTTTTCTTGAGGCTGAAGTCGTTGATTAATTTTGCTCATTTAAAGGGTAACCTGCAATCAGAACTACTCTGGTCATTATTTCAGATACATTATTTAAAGTGTTGATCATGTTAGTGATGAGAGTATATGTTGTATTGAGGTGTATATATTGCTCAGTGATAAAATACTACATTTTCCAGAGTAGATTCCTTAAAGTTAAAATATTGTCATCTTAGCAGGTAGTATTCTTTTAATCTCAAATTACAAATATAAATGTTTTATTGTTTGACATTAACTAAAACAAATTAATTACCTAGGCATAACCTTCATGGACATGTTCCGTAAATAAGGATATGTGGTGGATCCTGAAACCTTGTCAAACTTGCTTCTAACATTTATCCAACAAGTAAAATAGTGTATCTTCTTATAATATATTCTAGAAGAATGTCTAGAAAATAGGTACAGCAACAATCTGAAGACCCTTTTGAGTGCTATTTTGCTTGTGATGTCTTGTGATGTTTGTGTATAGCAAGTAATAAAGAATCTAGATTCAATTAGACATTTTATTGACATCCACACTTGAAGTGAACTTGATCTTTTCAAGTATATGATTTGACAACACAGCTCTAATGCAATATCACCACAATATTTGCAAATCTAAGGGACAATCCTGTGTGCAGAAATATCTGCAAATGTTTATGTTGTAATGTGCTACTACAGTCATCTGTTATTTAAATGATAAATTGACTTAACAACGTTGACACCATGCCCCAGACATCATTCACATTTAATTAATTGATCAGAGTTTGACTTTTCTATGTGTTCATTTATGTACTGTGCAGTCTTTGCATCAGAGTGCCAACTTTTGTCTATTTATTTAGAGTAGAGTAGATTAATTTACCGATGTATCACTACACTGATCTTATTTTTTTTTTATTATCTATTCTCATTGGAAGGAAACAGAGGCTTCCCATTCTTAACCTGCATTTGTAACTGCATCTGTACCTGGTCTTTGTATTTTATCTAAAAAGAGTTTGCACAGTTTTGATGTTTTATTATTATGTGTAGAAGTCACCCAATTTGAGTGTAAGATCACAATATAAACACATGTACATACTGTAGTTATTTTAGAGATACGATAGAGTTTTTAAAATGCTTTTGATGTGGTTTTAAAGTTTTAGTAGCTGACCAAAAGACAGTTAAAATATTTTCCGTAAGACATACCCCCTGATAGCCATGATGCTCTTAAAGCATCTCAAATATCTGAAAAGCAGTGTTAGATGGTGTAGAACTTTGCATTAACAAAACACAGCATTTAAAAGGTAGAGACTGTCATGCATTAAGAAATATCTTTTATAAAGAATAATTTGGACTTTGACGATTTTTTACTGAATGCAATGTTTCATGTTCACTAGAATGACAAGCCCCAAAATCACTACTGCACTGCTATACTTTTGTATGATATAATATAAGATTTTATGCTTCATCAGTGTAACTGACAGAGAGTTGATATTGTTTTTAAGGATTTTTCTGGCCTTATAGCCTTATTAAATAGCTTGACAGTGGAAAGACAGAGAACATGGAGAGACAGAGAGGGTGTGACATGAAGATCCCGAGAAAGGCTTGGACAAGGGGACGATGCAGTTACGTGGCATATAACCTACTCATTAGGCTACCAGTGTGCACCAGAGAGGTGGTATTGTGACATGAGGTCATCAGTCTTCCCAGAATCTGATATTCAGTAACGGTGTTGGTGCATACGCCCCTATATCAGTACGCCAAAAGTCACCAATGCTCTACACTGTAGAGCGTTGCTCTACACTGTAGAGCATTAGAGGAATAAAAGCATAGCCTTTCCATCCAAACAGAACCAGTCGCCTTGGATTTGGCAAGAACACTTGTAAGTCGCTTTGGATAAAAGCGTCTGCCAAATGACTAAACGTAAACAAGTGTCTTTAAATGAGGTACATTGCTGGTCAACAATTATTTATAATAATTCAGACATACTTCATTTTCTATGTGAAGTTCTTGGACAGACATATTTATATATATATATATATTCCACCCTTAAAAAAAAGAATAAAATAAGATACTGTAAAATGGATTATTTAAATAGTGTGCTAAGTAATAATAAAGTAAATACATATAAAAGGAGATATAGTAAAGACAAATTCTAGACTATTCTAGAAAATAGTTGCTCAAGGCATTCAGTTTATTTCATTCAGCCAATAAATAGTACTGAGTCGAACAAGATGTTTGTATCCAAATATCTTTGTCCATCAACTCAATTCATTAATGTGTCGTCTTCAATGCTGTTGTAAAGAAAAATCATAAACAACAGGAAATCACTGAAAGAAAACATTCTTATGGTCTGAGACAGGAAAGACATTGTACAGTGTGAAAGAGCTAAAGAGTTGTGTATATATATATATTATAATATATTATTATACCTTTATATATTGAAGTTTTGAGATGACTAGACAAAGTACGTCAGTTTCATTTTTACAGCAACGGTTTCTTTTAATGCTGATTGCGGTTTGATGGCAGTCAAATACATGGAAACTGATTGTTGGTGTCTACACTTTGTAATCACATTTTCTTCACAGGACACAAAGGCTTACAGTGATCTTTTGAAGTAGTTCTTTATTAGAAGAAATTTCATATAACATAACAAGAGAAATGGAAATGAACAAATTCAAGGAGGTTAATTTTTTTTATTTGTTTTGTGGCTTAAGATGGAGCAACTGTACAAACAGAACAACTAAGACAAACACAAAGCCAAAATGCACACTCAAAATTGGTCACGTCATTGTCAGTTGTTAAATGTAGATTAATGTTGATAATCATATGTGAGAAAATCTTCCTGATACTAGAACTGCCCTTTAATGCTTAACTGCTTTTATAATGAAATCTTTAAACAGGCAGTGTAACACCTGAACACAGTCATCATTGTCATTATTGTGATTACAGTTAGTGGGATAGTTTTTTTCTTTCAAGCATGGCATCCAACAGCCCTGTTCTTACATCTACCCCCAGTTCTCCCAAAAAAAGTCAGTGTGTATTTGGTGTATTTTTTTGGTCATTGAAACTGTCCTGTAGAGCATATTAACTCACAGCCAGGTTATTAACATCCAAACTGAAGACTTTAGTCCAGTGCAGGAAATGACATTACATGTACTCTAAAGTGACAGTAACAAATAAATGTGTATTATTTGTATCTCATAACATTGACCTAGTCTTATTGTACTGCTTGGTACTGGTTCTCATGTGAACAGGTCCATAAAATTTCCTCTCTCTCTCTTTTAGGAGCTGGAGAGTCGGGGAAGAGCACCATCGTGAAACAGATGAGGATCCTACATGTCAACGGCTTCAATGCAGAGTAAGTAGGATATGAGTAAAGGTATAGACACTGCTGAGCTTGAGCATATATGAAAAGTAGGTTTAGGCAGTATCTGCTGAGCTCACAAGCTGATACCTCTATTCAATTTTGGGGATGCACACTTTCAAGAACATATTGCTGAGTCCCTCTTTATGGAAAACCTTATTTTCAGTGAAGCTGTCTGAAACTATGAGAAGGTCAGTGATGCTTAAGCTCACAGTAAGGCCTGTAACGTTTGATTTAAGCAACTACAACACTGATGTACAAATACATTATAATCACCTCTATGTACCAGATGAAATCATTGCAGCCTCAGACATCTAGTTGCATTCTTATTGGTCAGTTTCACCTGTTGTGTATTTACCAGTGTTGCAACTGCAGTGACCATCCAAATACCTGGTTAACTTGTAAATTTCCAGTTCTAATTCAGTATTGAGCAAATGCCAAGCATGTTCATTTAGTTGCATGATACTCTGATGAATGATTCGTTAAATGATGTATTCAATGATATTTCAATATTGACAGTGAAAGATTTACTGAGGTTATTCCTCCACTTTGACTAGCTGCTAGGGCACCTTTCATTATTTAGTAAGCTTTCTTATGGGCATGCAAAGCCACGCAAAAGTTTAAGACGGTTATTGTTGTTGAATTCTAATAAGAATTTAGATTAGAAGGTGAGCATTAGCATATGAGTAGGATTGCCACATCCTCAGTTTGGGTCCACCTGGGGACCTTTGTTGCGTTTCTCCCCTTTGTCTCCCCCCAGATGAGAATCCTACAAAACTCTTAAAATATTCAAGAACAACAAAATGACCCCCAAAAAAATTATAAAAAGAGCAAAAACATAAACATCTGCGTTATTTTAACACATATTTAAAGGACCCCTGATTTCTACCAGTTAACGACTGAAGTAGACATCCCTGTTCTTTTGTGGATGTAAATCTATTTTATAGCTTTTGGCATGCTTTGGTTTCCATTTTAGTCTTTAGACACACAAGTTATTTCAGTTCTACTACTCTCTCTTTCTTGATTTTTAGTTTCTGGAGGGCATATTTGACATGTACATATTTAATTAGGCAAAATGGAGAGTTTATTTGTGTGTATGTTTTTGTGTATTGATGAACTGGCATGTATTGCTCTGGTGGTTGTGATGAGGGCAGAAGCAAGGTTAGCCTAGAACATCAGCACCTAAGGCAGACAAGAGCATATGACCTGCCGCATGACTCCGTAACACCGAAGAGTTTGTGTGGTAATATATTTATTTGTGGGTGTGTGTGTCTTCATTAAAAACACCCACAAACTCATACAACAGAACTGTGTTTCAGTCAGCTTTTTGACATTGCCTGGATTATCTGGTTGACATGATTTGATTGATTTATACACTGCCCACCCAAAAAAAAGTCACCACCTGGATTTAACTTAGCAAATAGGTAAGAGCCTCACATTGGATAATTACTGCATGGATGATTATGTTACAGCTGTCAACAAGTTAACTGATGCAGTGAGTAGTTTCTCATTTCTTAAGCGACCATGTCAAAAGACACATCCTGTGGTTGTGAAAAAGATGTTAATCTGTTTAAGAAGGGTCAAATTATTGGCGTGAATCAAGCAAAGAAAACATCTAAGGAGATTGATGAAACTATTAAAACTCGGTTAAGAACTGTCCAGTGGAAGAAGGTCATGTGGTCTGATGAGTCCAGATTTACCCTGTTCCAGGGTGATGGGCACATCAGGGTAAGGGTATGAAAAGCATAGTAATATGTTTTAATCATCATGTTTGATCAGGAGGCAGAACATACAATGTGTTGGGTTGAGTGTTGTGGTAACACAAAGGTCAGAGTAATTGGCTTGAAGACTGTTAGTTTCATTTTCTAGGCTGCTTTGGAACAGAAATTAATGACAAACTCGGCTCTCTGTATTCTCTTCACAACTATGACTGAGTTGCCCTTGGGCAAGGCATTTAACTACCAGCTTTGTCACTGGAGCTCTGAAGTGGTAAAGATCTGAGGACGGGGATGTCAGTTGTTTTTTGTTGAAAAAAGAAAATCCTTTGTAAAACCCAAATCTCTGATCCAAAAGCTCTGATGTTGATGCAGGAGGCTAGACAGTAAAGTTTCAGGCTATAAAACATCATTGATGAGCTAAATGATTCTACACCAATCTATACAACTAAGAGGATCCACAGATATTACTGATAAATTGAGTTTGTCACTATGAGCCACATCTTACACATACAATAGTTTTTAATCTATTGTTAACGTGAAAATATTGATCATAGCTGTTTTAGTTTTCAAGCCTATGAAGGGCAGCATGAGGGTGTAGTGGTTAGCACTGTCACCTCACAGCAGGAAGAACCCGGGTACGAATCCACGGCTTGGCTAGAGTTTGCATGTTCACCCTGTGTCTGCGTGGGTTGTCTCCCGGACTCTGGCTTCATCCCACCTGCAAAGACATGCATGTTGGTGTTAATAGGTGAATCTGAATTGCCCATAAGTGTGAATGGTCATCTGTGTTTGTGCGTCTGCCCTGCAATGAACTAGTGACTTGTCCAGGGTGTACCCCGCCTGTTGCCCAATGACAGATGGAATATGCTCAAGCATTCCCGCAACCCTTCAGAGGACAAGCAGTTAAGTTGATGAATATATGGATGGTACTGCTGCAGTTTTCACAGTTTACTGATGTGCTTCTTGTGATTTTTCCACAATTGTTTGACATTGTAGATTTCAAAGACAAAATCCGTACTATAAGAGAGAATTATGACAGAGACGATGTTATTATAATGTTTGTTCAGACCCAGCTTATGAGCCTGTTTTACATCTAACTGTTCAGTGTCTGCCTTTATTCACTTTAACACATCAGTAGACGTCATCAGTGTAACAAGTTTGTTGTCATGCCATCTTATTTTCTTTTCCTGCCTCTAACCACACACGTCCAGAGCGCACACACACACACGACCATGTGATTTTAATGACTATCAGGTTGGAAATGTAAACAAGGCATCTTCTGTCTCCCTTCTAACCCAATAAACTCTATCTTACCTCCTCTTCTCTCTCATCTTCTCGCCCTTGCCTGTGTTTCTTGGTGCACAGTGACCTCACAGGCTTCTCAGGCTCTGTTACCATTTGTCAATGAGCATTACACAAATTATATTCAAGTCAATGTACGTGTTTTTTTTTTTGTTTTTTTTTGGTCAGTCTAATATACAGCTCTGTGCAAAAGTCTTAGGCCACCATTAGAGTTCTTTTGGCAGTGCTGTTGACCATATATATTTATTTCTTAGACAAAATATAAATAAACATTATTAAAGAGCCGCTGTAAGCCAAGAAATTTTGCTGTGAAAGACCAAGATAGGTTTACAGTAGCATTGCAGCATGATAGCAATAGAAATTGCAATCTTTGTTTTCAGTAATCAAACAGGTGAGCCAGTACCAGTACCAGTATATAGAAAATCCAGAGGCCCACTAAGATAGCCAGTAATCGCTCAGTTATCTGCTGATTGTCTACATTCTTGCATAGATTTGAACCATTGCAGCAGTGTCTCTTTTAAAACATTAAACTGGCATAGAACAAAGAGGTCTGTCTCGCCTGTTGTCACTGACACAGAACTATTATAAACACAATGCACTTTTGTCCTGGCAGGCTCAAGGTGAAAGATAGACTAACTGGCCCTCTGGTTGCCTTTACTAGAAACACTTTTGTCACAGAGAGTCTAAATATCTTGTGCAAACAACTGTTCTTCACAGCAGACAGACATAATTTCTTTACAATGCGTGCCAATGAAGGCCTGTTTACCCCTCCCAGATCTGAAACAAACCTAATTCAGTCTACTGTAGAGTACCATGCAATGGTAACAACGCATTTTGTTTTATTGCAGTGCAGCTTTATTTTATTATAATCCTTATATTAATATTTAGTGGTTTCTTGTCTGTAACTACATGTTGAACTAAGAACAATGTTTAAATGTATATATGAAAACTTCTGCTTTGGCATATCTAATACTTCTAAATGGGTTAAAAAAAAAACTAGATGATATCCACAGGGGCATCTTGGCTTTAAGCAGGCAAGAAAATTTAGAACGAATATTTTGCAAACTAAAGAAAGATCAACCTATTTAGGAGGTGTATTGAAGGTTGATATTGAGTTGCATTATGGTAAAAGTCAGTTATTTAATTCAGCAGTTTTCTGTATTTTAAAAAAAAAAAAAAACAATATGGGTGTTTCTGTGATGGTCTTAGCAGGTCTTAGTCTTTCCCTGTATTTGTTGCCTCTAGTCTGAAGAGTCATTTATGTATGGTACTGCTGTACAACAAAAAAATCCCATTAACGTTGAACCACAAATCCTAACATAAAGTTTTTGTTTTTCAGAGAGAAGAAGCAGAAAATTCAGGACATCAAGAATAATATTAAAGAGGCTATTGAGGTAAGTTACTTTTGTCATTTTTGAATGTAGCAAATTATAAATGTTTAATACTCTTTCATGCTACTTTACTCTCTTATTTGAACAGTTTTCTTTTCCGAATTAAATGATCTTGTGTATTTTGTTTCTGTTATCAGCTCTTAAGTGAATTCTGTTTGGCTTTGTACATTTTCAACAGACCATAGTAACTGCTATGAGCAATCTGACACCACCAGTCCAGTTGGCGTGCCCAGAGAACCAGTACCGGATTGAATACATCCTCAGCCTCGTCAGCCAGAAGGACTTTGAGTTTCCATCTGTAAGTAATACAACGTCACACTCAAACCCAGAAATATCATCATCTTCACACCAGTTTTAAACAAGTATTACCACGTGTATTATTATTATTATTATTATTATTATTATTATTATTATTATTATTATTATTATTATTATTATTATTAACAACAACAACAACAATACTAATAATACATCTAATACTAAATCAAATTAAACAAATATGTGTATGTGTAAATGTGACAACCTATTCTCTGTTTGCTCTTTATTTATGCCCACATTAAAGAGATTACCAGTCTCCACAACTTTTTAATATATAGAGTATAGACCAGGTGGAGGTGGATGACAGTGCTGAACTAATGTCCAGAAAAAAAACACCCTCTATTATATGGTGACATTTTGGGTTCAAGCTTAGCAACACTAAGCAAAGACAGGTAATATGTACAATAAAGTTGCTACAACACGCAAGAACATGACAAATTTGAGACGCAGAGAAAAGGATGATGAAAGAACTGACTAGTAAAGAAGCGGCTGAAAGCTGGCCTGTATACTGAACAAACAAAACACAATTACAGATGTGTTTGCGAGTGTCACTTATAAGACAGGTCCACATAGAGATATCACTTACTCCATACCATTCTGGCAAAGAAAGACAAGAGCTACCAGCTGTTTGTATGTCTGAGTTGAGAAATACACATTTCAAAATGATCAGCAGTCTCTGTAGTTTCCTTGATGACCAACAAAGTTACCAAGGATAACTTGCTTGATATCATTTATTACATCACAACCACAAATCACAATATTGGCAACAATAATCACAAAGTTACTTTTTCACCAAATTGTGCAGCCCTAATTTTTAATTTAATTGTTAATTAATTTTTTATGTATTTATCATTTATTTATTTTTGATTTATAGTTAATGAGCTAACCACATACAGCTATCTTACTCAGGGAAATTTCATTAAGACACACAAGTTCTTACAGGAATCAAATCTGTGAGTTTTCACATACGGGTTGCTCTTGAACCACTAAATCACCCTGCTGCCCTAGGAATTCCACTCATGCTGAGCTGTTGGGAAGCAATTATTTGTTTACGGTTATTATTTGGCTTTACTTGTTTGGTTGGTTGACTTGTTTATGACGAGCACAGCATAGTTTCCAAGTTATAAAACGGGGTGGCGAAAGTGAATTATACATTTTATCGGGGATCTGCCTGTAAAACAGAATGACAGTGCTAAAACAGGAGTGTGTGTGTATAAAGAGAGAGGTCTGTGCTCATGGGCATCAAAAGGGCACATCATCACTTCCAGTCAGCTCTGTGACAATTTGCCATTTATGCTTTACTAAGCATTAGATAACTTCCTACATACGGTTACACACAGCAAATTGGTCCATTAGAAACTGATGTCATTAAAAGTGTGTGTGTGTGTGTGCGCGCGCGCGTGTTATTGTTGTTATTATTATTATTATTATTATTAATGGATTATTACTGTCTGATTTTCCCGTCGTCAGATTACTAATTAATTGATAACTTGGTAAAGTTCATTGTTAATACACACTGAGAAATGAACACCTCACCAAGCTTTAGTTAAATAGATTGAACGGAGCAAGTTTGTGCGTGTGTTTTAATCCTGAATTATAATTTTATTCAGACTGTACATTGCTACAGAATATTTCCAGCTATTTTGTCAAAGCAGAAAGCCGACTAGGTCGAGGCTGTTAGGATATTAAACACTAATCACTACAAACATATTAATTGAAAGAAAAATGGCTGATATCTTTTTTTATGCCATCATTATCAAGAAACATTTTCCCCCTATAATTTTTTTCTCACCTCCAAATAAGCATAGATTGTGGGATGCATTTAAACGCTCACTAAACATATATTTGATTTCATTTTTATTTCTCACGTGTTTGAATCTTGTAGTTTTAACTATGTACTTCATTGCCATTAAGTATTTTAGAGTGCTCCAGACATACGTCACATAATGGGGGTGTATGTTGTTTCCGTCCATGTGAGCTGACAGGTCCACACCAGAAGACACTTGTTTAGTTGTTGGGGAAAAAAGAAAGAAGTGAAGTGGTTAATCCATGCTGTGTGTCAGTATGTCAATAAGTCTGTCCATATGACGGTGTATAGTGAGTCTCTCTCCCTCTGCCACTATTTATCTTTACGGACCTGTATACAGGCATCACCCAGGCAGAACATAAACTGCATGTAGTGTCAACAAAACCTCAGACACACTGTAGACCTATGGGAATCCTTTACCTCTTCTCTACCTTTGTCATAGCTGTCATATTTAGTGTAAAATGCTCAGCAAGTAAAATGAAACATCTCCTGCATAAATTATTCATTAGATAAACTTTTTGAACCATGTTTAACTAAATAAACACAGCATTTTCTACTTGCATACAAGTGGCTGAGACCCCACATACAGTACAATACTGTTAAACTGACTATGACGACTTTCCTTATTTACACTACACCAAACAGTGCTAGTTGCCAGTATCTCAATAGTAGAGGTGTGACATTTAGCATGACGTCTAATGTGATGTACTGAATAACACACGTGTCAGAAATGTGATTCATACTGGTGTTACTTTCAAAACAATTGCAGAAAAGCACATTTTATCTGCAAGTATAGAGGTTTATAACCCGATTCAGGCTTAAGCAAGTTGTTTTGTGCATCCTATACAACATGTTAGTGGTCACAATCACAGACTTGGATTCATACAAGCATTGTGTTCATACAATAGAACGTAAAATACATTGCGTGAGAAATAGGGAGCCACTCAAACAACAGTTATTAGATGTGAGAGTAAAAAGAGGTAACTGTTTAGGATTAGGGTCAGGTTAGACCAGTGGTTCCCAAACCTAGTCCCCAGGCTCCCTGGAACAGGCTGCTTGTTTTTCCAGATATCCCTAACCCCTGATTACCCAGATCAGGTGTTTCTTCCAAATTTAACACACCACTGGCTGGGATACATATCTTAAACAGACTCTTCTTTCTTCGATGCCTTCATTCAAATGCTTGCATACTGTGGCTGTTCTTCTCCCTTTTTGTCATCCAGCATATGTGGCGAATGTACCAAGAGAAACTACTCCAGGTGTTTTGGGTGATGTTTTAACATCTTTGTCCCCAGTCACGTTCCCAGTACACATTCCTAGCAGCAACTGAAATTAAAAAATTTCTGTGATGCTATATCAATTTCTGTCTCCTGTCATTCATGTATTTCTCTGTTTCCCTGTCTCCTTAGGAGTTCTATGACCATGCGAAGACACTGTGGCAGGATGAGGGGGTCAGGGCATGCTACGAGAGATCCAACGAGTACCAGCTAATTGACTGTGCACAATAGTAAGTAACTATCAAACATGATTTTCTAATGTCGTCTGCGATGTTTGACCACAAAGAAAAGCGGCATATCAAGGGCACCTCTATATTCTAAATGAACCAGATATATAACCAGAACTTTTAACCACAATGTCTACAACTCAAATCCCAACAGAGGATTTTGTTGCATGTCATACCGTCCTCTCTCTCTCCCACACATTTCCTGTCTGCCTCTTCATTGTCAAATGTCTAAACAAAGGTAAAATATCAAGAGGAAATCCTTACAATTGATCGGTGATTGCAAGTGATTAATTGATATTGATGTTTAAAAAAATACTTTAACTTTAGATGATTTAAGTTAAAAGCTAAACTTCTCAGAGAGATTATTAAACCTTGCAATACAAACGCATATTCGTTTCTTAAATCTTAATCATAGGCTAAACCTGTACAGCACATCTTAAGGTTTTTCGGGTTTTGTGACCAGACTACTTTTCTTTCTGCTACTCCCTTTAGGGGTCGCCACAACGGATCATCTGTCTCCATCTCACTCTGCCTCTTCTTCTGTCACTATAGCCTCTCTCATGTCCTCCTTTATCACATCTATAAACTCCTTCTTTGGCCTTCCACTTCTCCTTCTGTCTGTTGGCACCATCCTCAGCATGGTTCTCTCGATATACTCTGCATCCCTCATCTGCACGTGCCCAAACTGTTTGTGATATGCATATCTGATTTAGCACAGGTTTTACACTGGAAGCCTTTACTGATGCATCCCTTCCCAGTTATCTAAGCTTGGGACTGACAGTAAGGGAGCACAGGTTTGTGTAGCCTCATTGAGCGGGTTTTTGACCGAAGCCTGCTATCTGTCTAAATCTGTGTACACTTGAGAAATCATTACATACCCTTCTTAACATGACCGTTAGCAAAAACCTTATGTTTTTATAATTTCTTTGTTTTCATTTAATTTCTCTGCATGCAGAGCATGTAACACAATGTTTTCCACATTTCTTTTTCTGATGAGTATTATTTTAAACATTCACACAACAGTAACTTAACATGTAGTTAAGTTAGTTTCTCTATAGGCTTTAGAAAAACTTAGAATTATATTATCAAGATTAAGTCACGTCTATCCTGATTCTGGTCCTTGTAACTTTGGTCTAAGCGTAACGTTTAGGGACACGCAGGCTGGATTTTCCATTCATGTGGATCCATCTGGCTCTTACAGGTATAATGTGAATTTTAGGGTCATTAAGTGATTTTGATAACATCATGTGGTTTAACAAAAGATAACTAAGGGACCCCAGGCTTTCCTAAATTAAGGTCGTTAGTGTAGATGAGGTGAATGCTGCTCTCGTACTCTGTTTTGATCACAGCTGCTGACGACAAAAACCTTAGATTTTAACTGCGCTGACAGAACTCAACTATATGCAGCTGGTGATTACACATGTAATTTATATCAGTCTGATATCTGACTATCATTTAGTTTTTGTGTCATTCTTCTTGCTTAGTAATATTACTATAATACATGCTCTGTGTCCATTAAGCAACTAACTTGAGATA
This sequence comes from Anabas testudineus, assembly GCF_900324465.2. NCBI lineage: Eukaryota > Metazoa > Chordata > Actinopteri > Anabantiformes > Anabantidae > Anabas > Anabas testudineus. Next base: position 9,129,918 of record NC_046616.1, on the reverse strand, counting down.
TGACATGTGCAGCTAGTTTGTACACTGGTATGCAGTGACTCAGGTAATGTGGTTCACTGAAGTTTCTTCTGTGTATTTCCTGACAGAGGGATATGAAGTCAATTTACACACAGCACCCACACTGGCAAATATATTGCCCCATACTGTATCAGCAGACCATATCTCCTGTATAGCGTTTTCATCTGTGTGCACATCTGGACCAACTCAGACCATTTAAAAACTGGTTGAGGAGCCAGTGGCAGTTAACTTTAAACATTTGCAAATGTTGTGGCTTTTGCACATAGCTGGCTCTTACTACGAAAACAGTTTTCATATACCAGCAGCAGTTTTCAGTTTTTGGAGCAAACATGGCCGAGGCTGAGTCATCTACAAATGATGAGGATGTTTAAAGGAGTAGGAGGGGTGGTGTTTGAGGAGGATGCTTTTGCTCCTTAACTGTGGACCATGTGCCTATACCCAAACTGCAGTTCACTAGTAAATCACTACTGATGAATATGACGTACACTCAGTTTTGCACTTTAGGTTAGCGTCTGTTTTTAAAAAGTGTACATTAGGAGGAAATCCTCTTGTATATCCCCGTCAGGCGGTTGAGATGGTACAGTCCGGTCTTTTGTTCCGTCCCTCTTGTTGCTCACACATCCAGCACAAAAACACAAACTCCTCCTGCTCCTGCTTTCTCTTTCCTCCTCCTCTGTCTCCCTTTCCTTCATCTGCATCTGTCTGTCTTTCGTCTTTATGGAGCAGCTCCAGCAGCACACGATTGGGAGCTGATAGACTATTAATAGCACATGTAGTTGGGTCTCCATGGTAACCGTGCTGGAGGCCAGGGCGCTGGGGAGCTATTTTTGAAATCTGCTCTGTAATGTTAGACAGACGCCACTATGCTTTCATTCTCTTTCAGTCTCTCTCTCTCTCTCTCTCTCTCTGTCCTCTCCCTCCTCCCTTCTTTCACGTTCACTCCCACGTGCACTCTCATCTCTTTTTCTGTCTTGACACGTACACTTGCTCTGTGCACCATGCTGACATCCCTCTTTTTTTCTCCCTCCGTCCATCTCTTTCTTCAGAGTTTGTGTTTTTCAGGAATTGACAGGTTTTGGCCCTTAGATCTGCTTACTGTTGTGAGATGGGAAGTTCTTGACGTAGTTCACACGTGATTAAAGTGATTCAGTCTTGTGCCTGTGTTCAGTGGATGATGCAAATTAACATGTCAGAGTAATCGCATCAACACGGGAAAATACGTTGTGTTTTAACTTTGTGAAACATTTATTTAACATATTTCTGGCACTTAAGTTTGTGGTAACAAACCACATCAAGACTATTTTGATCAGTCTGTGGTTTAGTTGTGACAGCAACAGGTGAAAAAGTAACTAAGGCCAATGTTGGAGAGTTTTCTGAGATTTATATCTGAGTTATAGAGACACAAACGTACCGTTGCAGTCAACCGGGTGTGTATAGTCAAGTTTTTTTTATTTGTATAGCACTTGTCATTCAGAGTGTTATTCACATTAGCATGAGAGCAAGCTGATCAGTATAAAATTATATCAAATCACAAGATGTCAGATGACGGCTTTTTGCGCAGCACCAAAATTGCACCCCATCCACCATCGCCATCATCTCTAATTATTTTATAAATAGATTTCTGATCAGCTGGAGTTTACATTGATCAGGTGACATTTAGAAAAAGAAGTTTGAAAGGAAAGGTGTTTGTGTGAGCCAGAAAATTTCCCTGCACATGTTCACCCATGTGATATTTAGTTCTTTCCTGGAGATTTTTAAATTAGCAGCTGCTGCAGGTAGCCTGCAGTCTGCATATCAATAAACTGTTTTGCGAGCAGAAAAGACAGATATATATATATATATATATATATATATATATATATATATATATTTTTTTTTTTTTTTCTTAATAAATATGAAGCAATTATCTTATTTAGTTATATACCAGTTGACTTATTTCTTCTTCTCTCTCTGCAGCTTTCTAGACAAGATTGACATTGTGAAACAGAATGACTACACTCCAACTGATCAGGTGGGTGAATTTCTGTCACCACAATTTAATAAAGCCTACAATTTCTTATACAAGTATATCTGCTTTTCTATAGAGGTATGTTATGTGGATTTGAAAATGGGAAAACTAGAAAATGTGTTTCAGAGATTTTCATCATCATGTACATCCATGTTTGAGACTAAAACCGACTAGTGTTTGAGTGGGATCCAGCAGAAGTTTCAACCTGCAACATCTTTATTCTGTTTCAATTTTCACAATATTCTTCATACCATCAATGATGAGTCTTACAAAGTTATTTTACTGAAACTGTACTGAGAATGCCAAAAAAAAACATCTCATGCCCCAGTTTCTTAAGGTTTTTCACCCTGATCTAGAAAAGATGTCCAGGACACATGAATCATATTTTAAAGTGTAAAGCTTGCTAAAGATTTTGCAGTGTAAACAGTTAACATCATGTTAAATATCTTTTTGATTTTTAGCAAATTTGTTGTGACAATTTTTGTTGTTTTCTCCAGGATTTGCTGCGATGCAGAGTACTGACTTCAGGGATCTTTGAGACGAGATTCCAGGTGGACAAAGTAAATTTCCAGTAAGTGAAAACAGGCAGGAAAATACTGGTGTATGGAATAATTTCTTAATAAACATACACAAATGGACCAACTTCTGAATCTAAGATGTACAATTTGTCCACATGATGGCAGCATTTCACCAGGTAATGTCCTGTTTAATTTCCACAGTATGTTTGATGTTGGTGGTCAAAGGGATGAACGCCGGAAATGGATTCAGTGCTTTAACGGTAACTTCTATTCAATTAATCTTCCCCTCATGTCACTCATCTCATGCCTTTCTCTCTCCATCTCTCTCTCTTGCTCTGACTGAGTTATCTCTGTCCCGTTCTTCTCATCAGATGTAACGGCCATCATCTTCGTGGTGGCCAGTAGCAGTTACAATATGGTGATCCGAGAGGACAATCAGACCAATCGTTTACAGGAAGCCCTCAACCTCTTCAAGAACATCTGGAACAACAGGTGAAGAGAGAGACGACACAGTTTCCCTGTTGTCTACTTCAGTGTAGAACTAATGATGTTTCTAAGTGACAGCATAAGTGAACACCTGTTTGTATGTATTGCTACCAACTCCAACCAGTAATTCCTTCTTAGATCTCTTTATACACTCAGATACAGTTTAATGTTTCCATACGTTATCTTAATTCAGTGTTGTGTCCTTTCAGGTGGCTGCGGACCATTTCTGTCATCTTGTTCCTAAATAAACAAGACCTGCTCGCCGAGAAGGTGCTGGCAGGGAAATCCAAAATTGAGGAATACTTTCCTGAATTTGCTCGCTACACTACCCCCGACGATGGTGAGCAGTTGTAGTACAGTTTTATCCACTTTTATTACTTTTAAAGGGCCATTTATTTAGTCATAAACATGTCAGTCCACTGACTAGTCTACAGTTAGCTGTAGGATTGCAACTGCTGTTTTTCCACTTGTAAATATAGTTTTGAAACAGTATTTCAGGAAATTGTCTAATCGTTGTTTTTAAAGTAGGGTGGCCAAACATCCCAAACTGCCTCAAACTGTCCCAGCTGAAAACTGGTCTATGAAAAATACCCAAGATGTCCCAGTTTCCACCACCTGTGCTAAATATGTCCCAGTTTTTAAAAAAATCCCCTGCTTATCACTGTAAAACATTCCTGAGCCTGCAGAAACTTTTCCCATGTTTCTGTACAGTAGGGATCCACAAAATAGAGTGATATATCTGCTCTTATTGTAATGGGTTCAAACTGGACACAAGTCTTGACTTCAATGAATGAAGATATATGCCTTTGTGAGGGGCATTGTAGTCATTGACTACAAGAGGTCATCCTTGATTGACACCTGCAAATGCTCTGGTCACACACTTACAATAGTGGCAATGTTTTCAACTAATTACATGATAACTCACATTATAATGTAAACGTCTTTACTAATAAATGCCTTTCTGCTCTCTCAGCGACACCAGAGCCTGGAGAAGATCCACGTGTTACAAGGGCAAAGTACTTCATAAGAGATGAATTCCTGGTACGTGCATAGGCTGGCCTGTCTTTTCTGTATTTTTCTTATTGTCAACAAATTTAACCAAAACCTGGAATGATCTGATCTTGGTACTAACACATATTGTTTGATACACCTCATTATTTTAGTTTTTTGTCTTTTTTCTTCATCTACAGAGGATCAGCACAGCAAGTGGGGATGGGAGGCACTACTGTTACCCTCACTTTACCTGCGCTGTCGACACAGAAAACATCCGCCGTGTCTTCAATGACTGTCGAGACATCATCCAGCGGATGCACCTGCGGCAGTACGAGCTGTTGTGATGGGAGAGCACAGGTGTTTGGCCAGAAACACAAAAACAGATCGAACTGTGATAAACCTTGACCCCTGAGTCTCTGAACTCCCCTCTTCCATGGAAGTGGGTGAGCTCTTGTGAAGGAACGGGGGCCAAAATACTCACACATACACACATGCACGCACGCACACTTACTGTAAACACACCATGAACCCAGACCTCCCCTTGATGCCAACTCCCTATCTGCAGTAGACAGAACTGTTTCAATGAAGGGGATTTAGAGACTAAGACCTAAACAGACTCTGATCTCCGCCTTCAGCCATACTCATACATGTTTACTTCTCAACATCATGTACAATCTCTGTTACCTTCACGTTTCCAAAAACCCAGAATAGCCCAGTCTGGATTGTAACTTCTGCAGTGAGGAGGGTTTGGGCTGCTGTTCAGATTGGAAGATTTCTCTCTAGTTGAGACTCAGAAAGCAACTACTTCAGTGCAACTGTTAAACAGAGAACTGTTGAATTACTGCAAACAGAGAATAAACATGTCACAACAGATCAGCTTAACGCTGTATGTAACAGAAAACACAAGCACTGGGCTCAGGACTCAAAACGTGTACTTCAGTCCTTATCACTTACACAAATCCATAAATCCAACCACAGGATCCGCTTACACACAGAAACACAGCAGGATCAACGGGCTGCTGGCAGATTTTTCCAGCGCAGTGCTTTGAGATTAAATGGACTGAGTGACTGACTGTGCAGCCGAGCCCCGAGGAGCAGTGTTACCGCAGACTAAACAGACGAGGGGTGTCCTGCGATCAGTCAGGCTGCAAGGGGCGGTTCACAGAAACGGGACAGAGCTTACTCCTGTGTGAAAATCTCTGACAGAGGTCGGACATATTTGGTAGGGATTGTGATGACAGTCCCTCGACTTCTCCACAGAATAGTTTTGCAACATGACTTTGCCTTGGTAACAGTGGAGCGAAACGTGAGGAGGATATTCCTGAGTTTAAAATTAAATAAATAAAAAATGCCAACTTTTATGGAACTCAAACAGAGGACAAAAGCATCCTTCTTCAGTACAGTACCATATAAGTTAAAGAGAACTCTCATCTTGTCATGACTGACCCTGTTTTAATGTCTCCACAGCTGTTTTTGTCTGTGTAGACTTTTGTGCCATTGTGCCCTGTGTGTGCTCTTTCTATATTGTTTCGCTTTCTGTCTCTGTCATTCTATCATTTTTTTGTCCCTGCTCTTTCTCCTCTGAGGATTTTACAAATTCTCCATCTTCACATTTCCCCCCCCCCCCACTCTCATTTTCTCCATCACTTCCCTTCCTCATCTCCACCACCTTCCCATCTGCACTTTTGCCCTGCGAGCAGTGCATTTTTATTTTAGCAGAAAATAAAATATTCCTGAAATATAAAAAAAACAAGATGACGACAACAACAACTGGGACACTAATGTTTTGTTTGTTTGGTTTTTTTTTGTTGTTTTTTTGTTTACTCCTGTGGTCAAACAACCTGCTCACACTACCCTGCCATTTCTCACTTTGTCATTCCTCCATCTTTCCTCCTTCCTCCCCTCCTCTAGCTCCTTTGTATGTTTGTCTTTACTTTACTGCTGATCTATTATTCTTGTACAGACTGTAAAATGTATTATTTTGTACAACTTTATTGAAAAAAAATAACTTTTAGAAGATCCCTGTGCCTTGATCACGACTGTACGTGTGTAATGAGCTAAAGTGGGTGTCATACTGCGCTGTATAGCTTGGCCAATTCCCTCCTAACTCCCTGCCTCCCTTGCCACTTCCTCCTTTCTCTTTATCCTTCAATCTTTTTATCTCTCTCTTCCTGTCCCCCTCTCTCTCTGTCTCTGTCTTCTGCCACCTCTCTCACCTCGGGGATGCAGGACAACCATTCGTAGCTTTTGTAGTTTTATTTCTCTTCCCTTTTCCTTCCCATTCTCTTTATGATTTAAATGTCTATTTTTGGATCCATATACCCCAAAAAGATAAATATATGAAATGTATATGGGTTTTAAAAAAAGTATTTTATTAGAATCAAATGAACCTTGACAAATTGTACACTTGATAGTGTGCGTATTGCTATAACTTAAATCCTTTCAAATGACGTTGTCTTCAGGTTTCTTTTGTTTTTTTCTGTCGACATCTGAAAAGGACATTTTGAAGGGTTAAAGAGGAGATGAAAGATGCAAAACATTGCTTGTTTCTACACAAATCTTATCACTTTGCTAAAAAAGACAAATGACAAAAAAAATTAATTTTGGTTTATTTTCTGATGAGGAGGGTCCTCCTTAGCCTTGCACAGCAGAGGCAGCCTGTACAGTATTAGCATCTCTCTCATTTCAGTGCCCTAGTCTTCATTTAATGTGTACATCAAATATGGGTCTCTATTTCTGAACAGGAGCTCTAAGAAATAAAGATTTTTTTTTTTGTTTTTGTTTTTTTTGTTTTTGTTTTTGTTTTTGGTGCAGACAGTAACAGGTCTGTCATTACACATACATACACACACAGAGTCAGCATGCTTTTCTACTAAATTTTCATCATCCGGAAGGGTTGTTGTAAATCCACATTAGAGGAAGCAAGAGTTTCCTGTTCGTTTACCAGCCATTTCCTCTGCTTCTGAAGCTCAACATTCTGCAAATTCAGATTGAGTTAAATAATGAACTCTCCTCGGTCCTTGTAAACCTGCAGTTAGCTCTGAAGATAAAATGTAGAGTGGACAAAGTGTGATACTGTCAGTGTGGGCTTCTATTCCCAAGCTACAAGGTTTCATCTTACAAGGTGTTTTAACATATACTTGTTTTTCCATTTTGTACAAGAGCTTAATTATGGAAGGTAGTTAGTTATTTTGGGTGGTAACGAAAAAAGGGTGCAAAGTTGATCTGCTACTTGGACAGAGTGATAAAGCCCAACAGGGTGACAAATTGTACCTGATATTAATATATTTACCTCTGAGGTAACTTCATGTTCAGATGCAGCTATTGCACTGATTTATGGTTTGTAAAAATCTAACAAAAACCAGTTAGACAGGAAATACATTGTATGTGGATGGAGCACATTACTGCTGTGCCACAGGACTGTTAAGTGTGAGCAGTCAATATGAAAAGGGGGTTTCGATTGTAACATTTATTGATATTATATTGAAATTAGGACAAACAAATATAGAGTTATGTGGTTAACATATTTAACTGAGCAAATAAGTAAGAGCATCCCATTGGATAATTACCGCATGTATGGTTATTTCTCAGCTGGCGAAAAGTTATTTAACCCTAACTGATGCAGTGAGTAGCTTCTCATTTCTTAAACAACCATGTCTGAAGACACATCCTGTGGCCGTGGAAAAGATGTTGATCTGAAGGGATGCACCCATCATGCCTAGTGTCATTGTACAAGCCTGTGGGGGCAGTGCTATGATCTGGGGTTGCAGCAGTTGGTCAGGTCTAGGTTCAGCAATGTTATGTGTCCAAAGAATGAGGTCAGCTGACTACCTGAATATACTGAATGACCAGGTTATTATCAATGGATTTTTTCTTCCCTGATGTACAGGCATATTCGAAGATGACAATGTCAGAATTCATGGAGCTCAGGGCACTGTGAAAGAGTGCTTCAGGGAGCATGACACATCATTTTCACACATGGATTGACCCCCACAGAGTCCAGACCTTAACCCCATTGAGAACCTTTGGGATGTGCTGGAGAAGACTTTCCGCAGCGGTCCGACTCTCCCATCATCAATACAAGATATTGAAAAGATGCAACTCTAGAGTAGAGTAGAGTCTAGAGGGAGTAAATGTTGTGACATTGCAGAAGCTTAAAAGAATGCCACTGTGAATGAATGCCATAATCAACTAGTGTACAAATCCGTATTATTGCAAGAAAGCAAAGAGAAAGGGCAGTCCATCATTACTTTAAAAAATGAAGGTCAGTCAATCTGATAACTGCCCTTTGGTCTGGTGAGAGTTTGTGTGTTCTGGGTCTTCGTTAGACATGGAGAGAGGGACTGGACCATTGCTGAATGTATGGTTCCCACTGTGAAGCATGGTGGGGGAAGTGCTTTTCTGGTGACACTAAGGGCACGCCTAACCAGCATGACTTCCACAGTATTTTGCAGCAATTTGCCATCCTATCTAGTTTGCACTTTTAAACAGGACAATGACCCCAAACACATCTCTAGGTTATGTAAGAGCTCCACAGTCAGCCAATCTGGGATACGTTGGACCGGAGAGTGAAGTAAAAACAGCCAACAACTACTCACCAGTTCTGGGAGCTCCTTTAAGATAGTTGAAAACAATTCCAGTTGACTACTCCAAAGCTGTCATCAAAGCCAAAGGTGGCTAACTAAAAGAATCAAAAATGTAAAACCTATTTATTTAACACATTCTTATTTACTGCATAATTTCATAGTGTTATTTTATAGTGTGGATGTCCTCACTATTAATCCACAATATTTAAAGTAATAAAAACAGAAAATCCTCTAAAGGAGATGGTGTGTCCAAACTTTTGACTGGTAGTTTATATGTATTTATACAGTATTCCAATGCTAAGCCTGGAAATGACAGCCAAGTTGCTCATAAAAGGAAAAAGGTGCTGTAACATAGTTTTGGGAATTGAAGAATTAATCATGACTTCTGTTTGTGAGTCTAAAGAAATTCATTCAACTTCCAACGGTGGAAACTGATTCACAAAGAAGATCTGGAAAGTCCTGACCCAGCTCCATCGTGATTCATATCTGGCCTTGTGATTGTTTGCACAAGAGCAAACTGGGGCACTCCACAGAAACTGACTCCTACTCTAAAGAGCCTGAAAGATAATTGTCATCCAGAACTACTACACTACAGAAATATTTACAATTAAATGTTTTTGATTGAGGCTTGCCCTAAGAAATCACAGAAGTACGAAAAGAAGAATTGTGAAAAATTACTGTATGTAACTCAATACTGCTTGCCAGGTTGGGATTGTTTTTTTAAGTTAAATTACGGAGTGCATTTGTACTACTAACACTGCAGTGACAGCAAAGACTGAAAGGAAGGCTGTGAATTGATGGGTAAATCAGGTCTAATCTGTTTTGGATAAAAACAGATTAAATGACTGCTCTAAAGGACAAAGGTTCATTCTGTGACACAACAGCTTACTTGTGGATTGCTAATTAGTTAAATTATCGATTCAATGCTATCAATGCTATTAGTTATCAATTAAACACCAGTGTTCAGGTAAACTGACTGGAGGTCTACTTATGGGAGAGTTGGGTCTAAATAAACAGTCCTGTATGCCTGTAGACAAGATACCAAGCTGTTCTCATGCTTGTGGACTATGTGAAATGCTGGAATATAATACTTGAGTTTGTCAGTAGCTCAGTTGGACTGAAAAGTGAGTTTATTAGTGGGGTACATGTACGCTTAAAGTACATTTTAGCAATTAGTAATTAGTATATGTACTTAAGTAAAAAGTGGTACTTATATATAGTGCTGTAGTTCTTGGTGAATTACTTGCACATTTAGGCCTAATTGAGTATTCACATGTACTTTTTAATAACTCAGATACATCCCTATGAGCGGACGCGTAGCCCCGCCCCGTTCGGCGACGTCATCACGCTGTTTCCGCCCCGTCTCTCCGTCCATTGGTAGCCCAGTTAGCACTTGCACGTTAGCCGCCAGCAGCTGTCGGTTGCAGCCAGCCAGGCAGTCCGAGTGGTGGTGCGTTTGTAATCATCCTGTTCGTCCTTCCCCCCGTAGAATAACTGTGGACGACCGGGTTGTTTCTTCGGGAGCCAGCTGCTCACTTTTCCTGACCACTTGCGGTAAACAGTTGTTGTCCTCGCCGTCACGACAGGAAGAACCTCTGGGACATGGCCAGACCAGAACAAGTCCTGGTGCTTGAGCCACAACACGAACTGAAATTCAGAGGTAACGCTGAAGCAGAGGGCAGGGCCGGGGGCTAGCTAGCTAACGCAGTGACATCCAGTGTCTCTGTGTCTGAATTAAATAGTTAACGTGTGCTGAGGTGTTCTTATTTGTTGTTGCTGCTGTTAAATCGGGTAGTTGTAGCTAGTTGTAACGTTAGTGTACGTTGTGTGTACAACAGTGGCGATGACAGGTGAAACGACAGTGTGCGACGATGCTAGCTAGGTAGCATTCGGCTAACGTAGCTAGCAAGTCAAACTGCTAGCTGTCATTGCAGCGTCAGGGCAGGCCCAACGTGCCGTTTCTTATATTCACCTATTTGCTGCCTTTGAATCTGTATTTTAGCCTCTGACAGTAGGTGACACACAGTGGTGTGATCAAATTCTTTACATACGCCTTCCTCTTGGTGCTGTTGCTAACACCTGACTGCCGAGAAGTGACTATTCTAGTATATTCGAAGATCAGTCGTCATTGTTTAGCCTCTTTTCCATGCTCGTTTCACGATATTATAATCTAATAAGCTTTGACTGGGAGCTTTACAGTATACTTATACTGTGCTCCTGAATTAATTTTCAGGTTTTCTTTATTCAGGAAGCAGAATGATTGTTAAAATGCAGGCTGAGCTGGTGTGGCACGGAAAAATGCTATTTTCCGAGACATTTTTCCTATGGGTCTGACATTGATGTAGAAATGGGTCAAGTGATGGCCTTAGGTGATGGTTCATTGATTATTGGAGAGCTTTGAATGCAAAGATAAGACAGAAGATGCACACGCCCACTCAGTTACTGACGACAGTCTTACTGATTAGAGCAGAAAACACAGTGGGACAAATTTCTACGATCAAGGATTAGTTTGCAGGACTTAAAGTGGTCAAATGGTCTAACAAGGGACGATTTTAGGGTGATTTAAGTGCTACACAAGCAACAAGAATACATTAGCATTTGTATGTCACAAAGATGCTGTAAATCTTCTACAGCATCCAGTTCTTGGCTGCAGGCGTGGCTTGAATAATAAAATAAACACTTTGCTGCTCTTTTACACTGTTTTAATGTTTGATGTGTAATGTTTATGGCAGGCACTGTGGAGTCCCTCACAGACACTACACTCATTCTTGCAGCTCCACAAATGTGTTTGCTCTTTATCAAACTAATCTGGCAACTTTGTTTGAACTGGCAAAGAAAAATAACAGCTCAAACCACAAATAAGCCCATATAATCGCACATATACACTGTGCTGTTTCTCCCTGTGTCCTCCTCAGGTCCGTTTACAGATGTTGTCACTGCCACTCTGAAGCTCACCAACCCCACAGAGAGAAATGTGTGTTTCAAAGTCAAGACGACCGCACCTCGCAGATACTGTGTGCGCCCGAACAGTGGCATCATTGACGCTGGAACCTCCATTAATGTTTCTGGTTTGTAAAAGGTTTTTTCATCTAATGGCAACACAGGCAATACACCTGATTTGGTTTAAAGACACTCTTTGGTTTTCACATCGCATTCACATAGCTGGGTCATCATGATACATTATGATAATATATCATTTATTTGGCATAGTGCTTTAATAATGTGATTATCTGTATTTGCTTTCATGCTGTATTTCTAAATTAAGCCAATGTATTCTGTGTCTGATGGAAAAGTTATAGATCTAATAGTAAAACAGACGTTAGTGATTATTTCACTCAGCAGCAACACTGAAATAAAATCTTATAATTTTTCTTAAATGTAGGTTATAAACAAGAAGAGGACAGTGTTCAGGCTATATTAAGCTATGCTGATCATCAAAGTCCTAGATGATATCTAGTTTAATGTAATTAAATTCACAACATCCCAGTAATAGAACAATAAAAGCTGCACTATGAGGCGGCATGTTTTGTGCTTCTGCACCAAAGTAAATCTCCTATCCACAGGTACAGGTACAGCAGACTGCAAAGAAATGGAGAATCTTATCATGTGCTGGGAAACTAAAATGTGCATCCAAAAAAAAGGTTAAAAGATGGATGGATGAATGGATAGATAATGAAGAAATAGCCACACAAGCCATGTTTAGAAGATAAGAACTGGAATCGGTGGAAATAAACTTGGATTCTTAAACTTAATATTACTAACACTAAAGATATTAGTCACCTACAGTATATTGACATAGAATTTGGCTCTGTATCTAAACTTAAGTAGTATCTTATGGATATGCAAGGTTATTTCCGGTCAAAGCTTTAACTTAAGTTGTATGTAAACACCTAAGATTTCTAAGAGACTCAGACTGTTGTGAGTTTTTTTTCCCTTCTGTGTTATGTTACATTTCTCTTACAATCATCACTTTGAATGCAATTAGACAGACAGTGTTTCTAATATTCAGTACCTCTAAAAACATTGTTCTCTTCTTTGCTCATGCTAAACATAAAAATGAATGTTTCAGGGCAACATGTGAATAGTAAGCACGTGATGGTGTAGCACAAATGCCAATAACAATTACAATGTTGATTAACATCATTTTATTTGCATGTTGAATAATAATTATTACAAGGCAAGTCTTTCCTAAAGTTCTTTGTCTTCATTTGTCACTATGTTTGTCCACAGTTATGCTACAACCTTTTGACTACGACCCCAATGAAAAGAGTAAACACAAATTCATGGTGCAGTCCATGCTGGCTCCATACGACATGACTGACATGGAAGGAGTTGTAAGTACTGAAGATATGTTTTGGGATTACTATTAAACAAAGGATATTATTTCATTTAATACAGTATGTAACTACTGAATCACTTATACCTTAATCTACATCACAGTTGGCCTATAGACTGCAGGTTTCTATGATTTTCTACATTACCTACAGATGAACTCTTGAATATTTTAGTTTACATTTGTCTTTGTCTTATTGTGCAAATGCTATTCTGAAACATGGGGATAAAACAACATATTTATAATAACATGACCTAGAAATGAAATCGAGATAAAGATGATTTCTGTGGCGTGTTTTCAATAGGAGTAAGGACTGTTAACTACACAGAAGATAAAATAAATTGATCAGAAGAATTCTTGTATTAACACATACCCTGTATTGTTTGTTTTGCTCTTCTCGTCCCATTTCTATACTCGATCATAGTGGAAGGAGGCAAAGCCTGAAGAGCTGATGGATTCAAAGTTGAGATGTACATTTGACATGCCTCTAGAAAATGACAAAACTGTAAGTCTAGCTTTTTTCTGTTGTATCTGTCACATATTGTCATATTGCCATCAGTTTTACAAGCTTAATAATAAATCACAGCCATTTTAACACCATTGGATATGATCTTTAGAAACAAAATACATACATACATTTACATTGCTTGTTTATTTTTCCTTTTACACAGTATTTTCTCAGTTTTTCCACCATCAGATGCACATCAGTCATTACATGCTTTATTTATTTATTTATGATTTATTTGATTGTACTCTCATCTCACCTCCTGTCACGTCTCTGCATGTCTCTCCATGTCTCTCCATTCCCATCCTCCCTCTGCCTCTACTCTCACCCCACCACCCTACCCCACCCTCACTCTCTCTTCACAGCATGAGAGTGAAAGCAACAAAATTGTGTCTTCCTCTGCCTCCTTTGTTAAGACTGACCACTCTGCGCTGCCCAAGTCTGCCAGTGCCTCGCTGGATGACGGAGAGGTGAAGAAGATCATGGAGGAGTGCAAGCGACTGCAGATGGAGGTGCAGAGGCTACGGGAAGAAAACAAACAGATCAGGGTGAGCCTGCATTTTCTCAGAGGCTTGTATTTATTACTAGCACAGTCTTTGTCATAAATAGAAACATAAAAATAGTCAATTAATGTGAGCTCTACAGTTTGCTCCCCATTATTTGAAGTGAAATACCAGGGTATTTGTAACGGAAACCTATTTTACTGACATGACTCATTATAAAGAGGGAACTTTATTCTTGGTGTGAAAATTAAGCAGTTTCTCAACTCAGTCATTGCTTGAGTTGAACATTATGTTCAAAAACGCTTTTGTAGATATTAAAAGCTGTAATAATCAGGTAAAAACAATAACACAAGTCAAATCATGCCAATCCTTCAATAACTGATGTTCTCAGAGGGGAAAATATTAAACTTAAAAAGGGAAAATATCCCTGATACCGTGAGACAGGAAAATGTACTGATCTATTGTTGTATCTTTTAATGTGTTAGCCCATATCTAATAGGGCCTTTTTTTATTTTAAAACATATATTTGCATGCATGGAATTAGAATTTTGATCCTTAATCCTACTCATGGTAGGATAGTAGGCTTGATGCCTATTTTATTTTTATAATATCCTAATAACCTGATTATGCATTCGTTTTAGCACCTCTCCTAACAGCAGCTGCTAAGTAATCAGTGACTTGAATGATTTGCTTTGCTAACACAGATTTACATACATTAAGTGTAAACTGCTTGGCTAAAAACGTCACGTCTTACATTGCATTAAGCAAACAAGCAAGAGCCAGAAAGCTGGAAAAAACAGTGAGGTCAGCTGACTACTAGAACATACTGAATGACCAGGTTTTTCCATCAAGGGATTTTTTTTCTCTAATGGCAAAACATATTCCACAATGACAATGCCAGCATACATCATGCTCGAACTGTGTAGAATGGATCAGAAAGCATAAGGCATTATTTTCATCTATGTATTGACCACCACTTAACACTAACTTTGGGATGTGATGGAGAAGACTTTCTGCCATGGTCCAATCCCATCATTAATACAAAATCTTGGCGAATAATTAATGCAGTGACATTACATAAACTTACCAAATGTGTCCTGTAATGAAAGCAAAAGACAATCCAAGAAATATATGTTTGCATGAGTTTGAAAGAGTGTGAGGTTTTTTTTTTTTTTTTTGGCCAAGCATTCCACTTTCTGCTACATGTTCTTATAGAGGTTTGCCCATTAAATATCACACCAAATTAACAAAGGTGTGATGTACCAGTGAAATGAATAAGACGGTGTATACTAACATTCACATTTAGTCATTTGGCAGACAATTTTATCCAAAGTGAATTACAAGTAAGGTGCAAAGCAAGCAAAAAATCTAAAGCTAAGTGCTATAGTAAGAAATGTTTCCAGTTCATGACATGAAAGTACAAGATAGGACAGAGATTTTTTTTTTTTTTTTATTAGATTTACTGTAAGTGCAAAGGAAGTTGCGGAAGAGTTCTGTTTTCCTTACTTCCTTATGCTTGGAATTGTGATTGGATATTTTTGACAGCAGTTAAATGCAACAGGAAAACAGTTCATTGAAAAACAAGGCTGTCATCTGGACAAATTTGTCATCTGGGTGTTTGTTTGATCTGAGTAACTTTTGATTCCAGTTGCTGACCTGTAGAAAGTCACTAAATCAAGTCAAAATGATGACTCAACATCAACATAAAGGATTTATGTTGCTTAATGAACTAGTTCAGAAACAAAACTGTAATTTAAGCTGTAACTTGATGCTTCCTTGGGTTGAGTGACAAAATGTGGCAGTAAAATTAAAGGTCCATTTCAACTATTTCTAACTTGCTTCCCATGGTTCTAGTTTGGGGAGTACATGTACATTAATGTTTTAAAACTTCTCTCTTCATTTCTTATATTAAAATCTCTACTTCTAAATGAAAAAATCCTCCAAATGACCAATGACCAAATGACCAATGCCCAATATGATGACACGTTTGACTCTTGATTTTAAAGGACTATACTTGTATTTGTTTAGAAGCCCAATAATTACATGAATTCACAGAAAATAAAAACAATTCATTTGTAATTTACTTGAAAGATTAAACTTTAGTAAACTTTAAATTTAGACATTTTGCTATGGTGAACAAACTGTTTACATGGACTTGTAACCCTTGTTACTCTAAATATACATATACATGCATTACATCAGTTATTTGACTTCTCCTTTACCACGGCCGTACTTTCTTGCCGTGTGTTTGTGTGGTTTGGAGATGACTGACAGTGCAGTGAGAGACATGCAGGCAGACTAAAAGAAGTTTCTTTTCACAGAGCTAATTGTCTAAATGTAACAAATGCATCGTGGAAAACAACATATTTGTGGTTCTACAGATTACTTTGTGTTAGTTTCAGTTGTAGTTGCTAGTTGGGCAGGCTTGTTTTAAATATAAGGTCAAATAAGATCATTATGCAGAGCGCTTTGCTTTCATCTCACCACTTCACTCTCCTTTGCCCGTCTGCAGCCTTTTGTCATGCTCACACTTGTAAAACACTGTTTAGAAATCCAGTTATCCTGGCAGAGAAATCACATTTACTCAAGGAAGCTGGTTCAAACTGGGTCATTTAAGTGTATGTAACCTCGTCATTAACGTCGGTCATATTTTTACTATCACTGTATTGTAAGGTCTAATGAATTTTTGACTTCTGTGTCTTAATCGCAGGAGGACGATGGCCTGCGGAAGAGAAAGGTGACACCAATGGCCGCTCCCCACTCCTCCTCCTCCACCATGGTGACCTCAACTGTGAGGGACGAAGGCCTAAGCACCCGCATCCTGGCGCTCTGTGTGCTCTTCTTTGTCATTGGAGTCATCATTGGCAAGATGGCCCTGTAAAGACACAGACGGACAGAGCACAGTGACGGACGGAGGGACGGTGTGCTCGGGAGGACATGTGTCGATGATGGCAACAGGGATGTCTTCTTGGTTTATGTTGATTTCTTTTCTTTTCTTTTTTTTTTTTAAACATGTAAGGCAATGTCATAATGCTTGTCTGGATGGAAAATAATAATTTAATGCGTATACAGAAAAAGAAGGAAGGCGATCCCAAGTTAAACGAAGAGTGCGGTCGTTTCTGTCACAGGTCTTGCCTTTGTCTTTTTTTTCTTGAATTTTTTTTGTGAAAAAATCACAATCTCTGCTTTGTTCTCTCCGTCCATCCCTCCTTCCTAAATGATCTTCCCCAACTTGCACAGTTAACAGTTAGTTGTGTGTGGAAGTGACTTCACACTGGCTGAATGTTGAAAGTCTTTCACTGATCCTGTATTGATTCTTAAGTCCTCACGTTCCTCACTCACACCGTCTCTAAAAGATCTAACACTCTCTTCCACTTACTACTGATAATCTGCAAAGAGATGAACACAACTGGTCAGTGAAAGGCTTTTTCTTTTTCTAGACTCAAACTATGTATTGTCCTCTGAACAGTATATGGTGAGCCAGTAGAAGTTATGTGTGTGTGTGTGTGTGTGTGTGTGTGTGTGTTTTGTTGATTTTGCCTCCTGCAGGATGGCGGCTGTGACTGTGTGTGGATGTTTTATGTGAGGAGACCACGAATGACAAAATCAAAGGCTGTTTTTGAAGAAAGGAAGAGGGGTGGTTTAAAAAAAACTGTCATCTGGACAAATTTCCTGTACACAACAGAAAAATGGGGGTGTTTGTTTGATCTGAGTAACTTTTGATTCCAGTTGCTGACCTGTAGAAAGTCACTAAATCAAGTCAAAATGATGACTCAGTAAAATCAACATAAAGGATTTATGTTGCTTAATGAACTAGTTCAGAATTAAGCTGTAACTTGATGCTTCCTTGGGTTGAGTGACAAAATTTGGCAGTAAAATTAAAGGTCCATTTCAACTATTTCTAACTTGCTTCCCATGGTTCTAGTTTGGGGAGTACATGTACATGAATGTTTTAAAACTTCCCTCTGCATTTCTTATATTAAAATCTCTACTTCTAAATATTAAAAAAATCCTCCAAATGACATAATCTGTAGGATTTTCACTTTCAATCAGTTCATTGAAAAACAAGGCTGCCCAATATGATGACACGTTTGACTCTTGATTTTAAAGGACTATACTTGTATTTGTTTAGAAGCCCAATAATTACATGAATCACAGAAGATAAAAACAATTCATTTGTAATTTACTTGAAAGATTAAACTTTAGTTAACTTTAAATTTAGACATTTTGCTATGGTGAACGAACTGTTTACATGGACTTGTAACCCTTGTTACTCTAAATATACATATACATGCATTACATCAGTTATTTGACTTCTCCTTTACCACGGCCGTGCTTTCTTGCCGTGTGTTTGTGTGGTTTGGAGATGACTGACAGTGCAGTGAGAGACATGCAGGCAGACTAAAAGAAGTTTCTTTTCACAGAGCTAATTGTCTAAATGTAACAAATGCATCGTGGAAAACAACATATTTGTCGTTCTACAGATTACTTTGTGTTAGTTTCAGTTGTACTTGATATTCACTTTCAATTTTAATCAGGACGAAGTCACCTGAGGAGTTCTGGTGGAACAGGCCACAGAGGGCTACAACCTCCATAGTACGAAAACCAGATTATGTCATCTGAACTGAAAAACTCCTCCAGATTATGTTAAGTGGAGATGATTTTCAATTATAAGCAGAGGAAGCTTAAAAAAACATTAATATGCCTGTATTCCCCAAACTATAACTAGACGAAGGAAGTTGAAAATTGGTGAAGTCATCCTTTAAAAACACCAAATTTCCTTCTTAATTGTCACACAAAACAAATTCTGATATTTCCAGTATATAACATACAGTATACAATGATGGAATTGGTCATGTTATTTAATTTTGCCCATGGAGTATTGTATTAGCGTCCTCTGGTATATTACAGCAGTTGTTTGCTTTTATTTTCTCTTTATATTACCATGTAGCCACGATGCTTCTGTTGTTTATAATACTCAAATGCACTATATTCAGATGTCCACTCTGCAATCTGCATGAAATGACCTGGATTTGTTATGATTATTATTATTTTTGAGTGTTGCAATTATATTAGCAAAACAAAAAAAAAGAAGTACTGCCTTTTCAGAAGGGACCATTGCCTGGTTTATCAGTTTGTATTTGTTGTGTTTTCTTTCGATCATCTTTTGCTTTTGCTTCCTGCTGGGCTTTGGTGGTTTGAGATAACTGAGACAACACAGCTGTATTATCTTGGTTATCATGTGACCATCTCAGCAAATGCAGTTGTTTAAAAGACAAAAAAAAAAGAAAAAAAAAGATAAATATCTGTGTTTTTCGTTGCCTGAGCGAGCTCGTGGGCAGAGATGTGGGCGTGTGAGCAGCTAGGAGGAGAACTGACCTGTGAATACACACTACATTAAAGAGAATAATAAGGCATCATCGCTTCAGACCACACATGCAGAGTCACACAGTGTAATCACAGCAATTGGATACTCTTTTTGTATGTACATAAAAAGACTTAAAAAGATAACTGGCAAAGTTCTTAACACACTGTAGTAAAGGAAGAAAATACTTAAACAACCACAATGGATCATGTAGCATCATAATGAATTAAAATACATAAACCCCCAAGTGTGTTTCTGTGAAACGTACTGGTTTTTTTTTCTCTTATTTAAGTTAGATGTAGTGTGTGCATGTCTGTAAAAACAGTTTGTTGGTAGAATCACAGGCAATGCTTAGTAAATTAAAGGGGCGAGCCACAGATTGTACACGTCACGCTCATCGTTAACATGATGTTAAGTATTTAGCAGGAAAAAAAGATGAATTCAGGATTTATAAAATCAATTTACCAGTTAAAGGCCATACAAAGAAAACCTGTTATTGGTTGCATTGTTAAAATTGTAGTATTTAGTGTTTTGGGGGTAAAAGTCACAATGTCTTCACCTGTGCTGCGTCAGTTTGACTCTTTAGTCTCTTGTATATTTCTGACTTCTCAACTACATTTTAAAGATCCTTTCAAGGCTTGTTTTTCAACATACATCTACTCTTATTTTAATAATCAGTTTCATGTAATTCATATAATCTCCTTTTCCCTCACTGAAAAAATACAGGATCTTATGAATATGCTAAGTATTTTCAAACTTCGTGATACAAGAAGCCTCTTAAATTATATCAATAAGATTTGAAGATCTCACATCACGCTTTTAGGGCCAAAATTCAATTGCCAATGATAAAAATAATACACTAGTGTTACTAGTTGTATTGTAGAATTGCCAGTTAATTTTCTGTCAATCATCTATAGTTGGCAGAAACAGAAAAAGTTTTGTAAGTACAAAAATCTTCTTCTCTTTCGGCTTTTCCCATTAGGGGTCGCCACAGCGAATCATCCTTTTCCACCTCACTCTATCATGAACATCTTCTACCCTAAAAACATCTTCTACCCTAATGAACATCTTCTACCCTAAAAACATCTTCTACCCTAATGAACATCTTCTACCCTAAACAAAAGTACAAAAATACTAGGTATAAATCTGAGTAACGTACTTTTTAAACATCTGCATCCCAAATCACATTTCTCTACAGTCTAAAACTAAGAGTAGTAGCAGTAGTATAAAAAAATGTAGAAAGGAAATGTTGGTGACTACACACCAGTGAAACTAAATTTCATAAAAGGCTGTCGCATTTAGAAAGAAAATATTATAGTAAAGTAAGTATTTACCTCTGAACTGTAGTTTAGTAAATGTAACATAAGGTGGAAATATTTAAGGAAAGTACTTTAAAACTGTACTTCAGTACAGTATTTGAGTAAATGTACATATTTACTTATCACTGCTGCAGCTAAACAGCTGTACTGGTTTTATTAAACACGTTGAAAGTGTTGCAGTTGCCCAGCAGGTGGCGACCGAGTCAACGAGCAACCCCCCCTCGTCATCGGCAACATGACGTCATTGGGCCTTATCCAGGAAGTGGAAAAACATCAACAATCCTGGTTCAGGCTAGGGCGAAGTGTCAGTGTAGCCTAGCAGCGAGGTAGCCGAGATTACTTTATTTTTGTATATTTAGTGCGTTGTAGCATCCCAGACATGTCATTGTTTGGTAAGATATTTGGAGGAGGAGGAAAAGGGGGAAAGGGGCCGAGCCCCCAAGAGGCGATCCAGAAACTCCGAGAGACGGAGGAGATGCTAACCAAGAAACAGGAATTTCTAGAGAAAAAGATCGAACAGGAGCTGCAAATCGCCAAGAAAAACGGCACGAAAAACAAAAGAGGTGAGATATAAGGGGATGATTTCCTCATCGCTTCAGCTAATTATCGTTAAATTGAGCTGTAAACAACCCAAAGATGGATGTTAGCATGTTAGCTGAGTCGGCTAACTTTGCCGAGCTGTCGTAACAGTTGGCAGCCTCACCAAGCGTCACTGTCGCGGTCATGGTTACACCAGAGGTGGGCGCTTGGTCCCTATGTGTCAGATTATTTACTATTGAGGTAATTTCACTGAGGTAACGCTGTCTGTATGCTTTGTCTGGACATATATGTAGAGATGATCCAATCCACGGTCAATCGGTAACAGTGGAAAAAACATAATTGCTAGTTAAAGGTGTGGCAACCGACTCAGACACTGCTGCAGGCAGACTGGTCATAAGGATCTTGACAAAGAGTGACTGGACAAGGGCTGAACATGCAACTTTCACATGTTAAACAGACGTGATAACACTGTTGGAGAGGTGGGTGTGTGTCTGCATGTTGGTCAGGAGAGTGCACTGAAACCTGCAGACCTGCAGGAGGTCCTACAGCTGCCTGGTAGGTTAATATACAAGCTACTAATGTCAGGAAACAAGTGCAACCAAAGAAAAATGTTACAGTGACCATTAAACCTTAGTCTAACACTTACACAACATGATAAAAAATGTTTGCTATTTCAAGGTCAGAGCATATTAATCACATTTATTAGTGTAAATGTGCCAGTTGTAGCCAAAAGATTTATTTTCAGCTGATGTTGAAAATGTAATTTGTTAAATTATCCCTTATCCCATTATCACAGCCAGCAAGCATCATGTAATTAGAGTAATCATAAAACAATATTAAGCAGCATCATTGATTGCATACTAGTTCTGTTGCAGTGGTCATTTTCTAGTGGTATACTGTTCAACTTATTTCAACTTCTAATGGCCACTAGCTGTTATGCTACTTCTGTGTCTCCACCAACATAAGACTGTCTTACCAGCACGTGTCCCTGATGAATATGCACTTTTTGTTCGATCTTGTATTCAAGATTTCTATAAAGTGATGGTAATGATACTACAAGGGAACCAACATATGCCAAAGAAACGGAAAGAAAGAAGAGGAAAGTTATCATTCATGTTTTTTATTCTGATACTGTTGGTGAATTAGATTACAAAACCAGGTAAAGCCAGAATGGCATAATCTAACAAACACAAATAAAAGACAAACGTTTACATCTATTGGGTATGTTGTTGTTCATTTTCTCCAGTATATTTTAGTGGAAAGCTCACAAGTACCGGTAGTCAGTCAGTCAAAATGACAGTGTTTGTTCTGCAAGGGATATAAATGTACTGTTTTCGTAGTAGGTTTATCATCATGATCATCATTTAGGCCTAACTGTAAGGTTATGTGCTCACAGAAAATAGTACAACCAGTTCTCTGGGATCAGTAACCATCTAGGCAGTAGTTTTGAAGACACTATACTTAAAACTTACTATTTGTAAAACTGTGATCTGACAAAACAGTAGATTGAGTGGTCACTAATGTCGAAGGTGGTCTTCCTTTAAGCAGCATTAGATGTCTAACTTGGATTTCCTGACCAGTAGTAGTAGTAGATATGTTGATATCAAACAAAAGTGTTGATCTTGTCAATGAATAAATTATTTACACACAAATTTAATTTCGATTACGCTTAGAATAAACATCTATATCACCACGCCCCACTAGTACATCAGTTTGTCCATCAAGTTTGGAATCATTGGCCGATCATGACATTTTTAAACGACTTGGTGTTACAATGAATTCCTCTTGTATTGGAATACTCTGTGTAAGCTCTGTCCAAGTCCATAATGGTTTACAGCATGATTAAGTCCATTATGATGCTCTCTTTTAGTATCACTGCCAGTTATCAGGTGTCTGAGTCATTTCTTAATTATGGTCACGTGACTGCTCTGGCTGATTAATTTCTACTTTCCAGTTTTTCCATCTTGTCTGCCAAGTGCCTGTCAAAGCAGATCGTTGTAATTTTACGGAGTATAAGATGTGGTGCTGACTAACACTGCAAACTTATTTAAGCCTCCATGACATCACTGTCTCCATGATTCACAGATTTACTTTACAGCAGGACTTCTATTTTTGTGAAATTGTATTCAGCGATTTGTTTTCTCATCATTTCTCTGTTTGTCTCAATTCTCAGCGGCTTTGCAGGCTTTGAAAAGAAAGAAGCGATATGAGAAGCAGCTTGCACAGATTGATGGCACGCTCTCCACCATCGAGTTCCAGAGAGAGGCTCTGGAGAACGCCAACACCAACACTGAAGTGCTCAAGAACCTGGGCTACGCTGCCAAGGCCATGAAGTCTGCCCATGAAAACATGTACGAGCGATCACCCAGTCACTGATAAGTTTCTTCAAAGTTGGACTGGTTCATTAATTTAAGCCTGCTTATAAAATTATTCTATTTGTTGCCAGCTGTTTCTTAAATTTCTTCATGAACAACAACAGGGAAAATAAAAAACAATCCAGTCTGTTCTAAATCAATTAAAAAGATTATGAGGCATAGCAAAATGCAGAGGATTTTACGCATATGGAGTAATACCCCTCAGCATCAGATGTTTTTTTGAATCTATAATTGGCTTCTGTGGCTGAATAGGTAAATATGCAGAATATAAACAAAACAGGCATTCAGAGATTACCTTCGCATTTCTTCATGCACAACTCTGCCCATGTATCAGTGTGTGTAGGTGAATGACACTTGAAATACATAATGTTGCCTTCAGTGTTACTCAGCTTCCCTCTTTGTTGTTTCAGGGACATTGACAAAGTGGACGACCTGATGCAGGACATTACAGAGCAGCAGGAACTGGCCCAGGAAATCTCTGACGCCATCTCTAAACCTGTCGGCTTTGGAGAGGAGTTTGATGAGGTAGGTGACATTCTAGAGAAGATTATTTTGACCGGTTTCTATGTGATATTTTCTAATATGTGATTCTGAACTGGTTCCTGTTACAAACACTTAACCAGTGATGGCCCAGAGGTATTATTGGTCAGCAGCCGTTACAGCCATCGTGAATAAGGGATCTTTTCAGACCCTGTGTGCTTTTTGGTGCCTTCACACAGATTTATCCTGGTATAAAGAGTTCAGCCTCATCCTTGACGCGTCCCTGAGTTGTTTTCTGACCGATCAGGCTGAACACTGCTTATTGACCTCTGTGTTTCTTGAGTCATTACTGTGGCATTAAAGCTATTTGAATGGTCTTATTCACAGAGCGACCTCACGAAAGATGCTGTCATTCAGACTGAAAACATTCTTTCACAAATTCTCAGTCCACTGACTTGAAATGTTTTAATGGAACTTTCAATGAGATGTTGAACTCTGTGTGATATATATTGAAAATTAAAATAGAAATATAGAAGCCGCTGGAATGCTGGAATATGTCAGTGAACATAATGTTTAAAAAAAGTAAAATATCTTTCAGTAGAGCCATCATGATTACAGCAGCCTTAGTTTTTTATATGTGTTTTCCCCTTGTGAAGAAAGATGTTGTATTTGTACGACAGATGTGGATTTGTTGTGAATTTCGACGTCCGTGCCAGATAAAATGATGCCACAGATTCTCCTAAATCACTCATACGTTTGATTCTTTCACAATACCTAACATTACATTTCTGGTTTATCTGACAGAGTGTGTGTTTATGTTATTCTTTTGTGTGGATTGCTTTCTTTCTCAGGATGAACTGCTGGCGGAGCTGGATGAGCTGGAACAGGAGGAACTGGACAAAAACCTGCTGGAGATTGGGGGACCGGAGAACGTCCCCCTGCCCAACGTGCCTTCTACTTCGTTACCCTCCAGACCTGGTAAGAATAACTTGCATCAACTATGGCAGCGTATTTTATTTGTTTAGTAAGTACAAAACAGTTGTTAAGCATTTTACAGGGGGTTATGTGCTGCACTATTTAATATTAAACACCAAATTTGCATTTGGGTTTTTGTGTGGATTAAGCAAAGATGGCATCATGTGAACCTAATGACCTGTAAAGATGCTGGTAGACGGATTTTGTTACATTTATTCAGAGCTCAGCTAGCTGTTTCCCTTTGTGCTAAACTAAGACATTTTGCTTCAAGCTCAGCTGATATAGACTCTGCGGAGGCCTGAAATCAGCAGAGTTCAGCCAAACTTAACCAGTGTAACCTCACCTCCTTTTCTTTCTGTCTTTCCTCCCCTGAAGCCAAGAAAGAGGAGGACGAGGACGACATGGAGGACCTGCAGCGCTGGGCGATGGGAGCCATGTAAACGCATCATCTGCCACATCATACCTGCATCACAGTGGGGAAGAGGAAAGAACAAGAGGGAATGAATGGACTGATAGGATGTTGTGTATGAATGTTTTGTGTGTTTGAGAAGAGCTGACTGTCTACATTATGTAACACTACAAAAAAAAAAAGCAAAGATGCTGTAGTCTTTCTTTTCCTGTCTCCCATCACTCCCTAAAAACCCCCTTGGTGCTCCGTGGAAAACGAGCCAGTCTGGGGCTTCAAATGTCAAAGCTCTGTCGCAAAATCACCTAATATTTTTACCACCTGTTTTAATACAAATACTAGCACTCAGCAGTCAGCAGCACTGGGCAGAGCTGTTTCAGTACTCACTATGCTCATTATTAATATGTACTATTATTATTAGCTCTCTGGCCATAATGGAGCTATAGTCAGGTTAGTTTTACAGGCTGTGACAAAGGAAATTTCTTGGGAGCCTAATGCTCAAAGATATGTTTCTGACTCACGTATTTTCCTGCATTTGTGGCGTTAAACTTGCTGGATGTTTATTTTGTTCCTTTTTGACAAAAATAACAGTCCTTAGCTCCCTGTTTTTTGTTGACTGCTCTTAAAAATAGGAGAGCAGCTGAGCATGTGCTGGGTGAAGAAGCTTTGAAGTGTGTGTTTGAATCAGAACCTCTTTTTTTCGTTTCAGCCTGGGTGTTTTGTCCCTCCTCCCTCAACTCTTTGCCTTCTGTCGCCATTTCAGCGGCTACTCCCCCCCCCCTCAAAGGCGTTTTCACAGTGGTTCTTGTTATTTGGTGTAAATATCTCAAATGTGTCTCTTTTTATATACTGTATTTCTGCCGTCACTGAGAGGTTCTGTTGAAGTTGTGTGAAGCATGCAACAACAGGAAATCACAATACAGATCACAACGCACGGCTAGACAGAGAGATGTTTAACCTAACACTTTCATCCTGCTCCGTTTGTCTCGGTCCTTCTTTCGTTTCAAATTGTATAATGTTAAAATAATAATAAACTATTGTCACACTTTATTAACTGCATTCAGAAGAAGATGGTGGTTTATAAAAGATTAGATTGTAGTCAATCTACAACATCAGCGTTTTGGGGTTAACTCCCTTAGTTTTACAAAGTCATGATGTACATTTTCTACATTAAAAAATGTAACACAAGGACGGATGGACAAGCATGTTTGCATTTCTATGTTTTATTTATCCAGATGAGAATATTATTTGCAAAATCATTAAAGGTTTTCAATTCTTTTATTGTAGTGGAAGTTTGATCTTTTTACTCTATCTTTTTTCATCGTAATAGTTTGTCACCTATACCTACCGAAGGAGACTGCTGCACTTAGTAGTTGAGTATAAATTTCAAATTCACACCCTTTAAGAAATTTCAGTCCCACCTGACTCGGGCTGCTGAGTAGAATGACTAACTGCTATCACTTCACCTCATGTAAGTGTTGTTTGATCAGCATCTGCAATTAGAAAGCGCACAAGTAGGAAATTGTTTAATATTTAAAACAAGCCAAGCTTTATGCCTAAAGTTTACAGACTATGAAATGGTATTCTTGATATGTCACATTGTCTAAGGGGTCACAAGGAAGCTGAGTGTAAACACAAAACAAAAAAAAAATTTTTTATATAGCATATATATAATATAATTATACCAAAAAAATGAGTTCCAATCAAGTTCCAAAATTGTATTATTTATTAAATCTGATCATTATTATCTCAATGATTGAGCTGATGGATTTGGCATTTATGAAACCTCTCAAATTAATTTATTCCAGTAGAATTATTAAAAAACACTAGAATTATTGTCACTTTCATATAAACCGTTAATGTGTTAGTTTTCTGTGGTTGAACAACTCTTTTAAGATTTTAAAACTTCACAATCTAAACATTTATCAGCGGTTTTGTTGTGCGATGTTGCTTTTGAACACCTCTTAGCTGGAATGCGCCGTCGCGAAATAATGACGTCGGGATTTGGCGACTTCACGCCTGCGTACTGAGGTTTAACGCTGATGCAAGAAATTTTCGGCGCAGTCGTGTGGTAGTGATCGAGGACTGAAAAGTAGCCCGGTTTTATCCGATCCTCAGAGCGCAAACATGTCTGGAGACGAGGTAAGTGACCCCTAGGCTATCCACTGTTTACTCTGTGTCATTGTGTGGAGTTGTTGGATGATTTTAGGTGAATTATCGGCTCAGATCAGTGATGATAATGACTTTGGGCCTCGGCACCGCTGCTCCCCTCCCTGTCCGCAGCATCTCTCACATGGCTGTAGCCGAGCTAACAATGACCCGAGCAGTCAAAATGCTAAAACTAATAACTGATACACAACTGGATCATGGTGAATCACATCGTGTGGAATATTAATACTCAGTGTGGTGTGTCAATCCGCCATGTCCCAGCTACTGGATGACTCAAACTGAGGGACTGAAGCTAGCTAGTTAGCATTAGCTAGCTGTTAAATAACGTTAAGCTGCGATGTTAACGTGAATAATGTCAGGTAGAAACAAAAAGCTGCAGATGTTTGGTATAGACCGAGATAACGATAGTATATAAACAACTGCATGACTTGTCACGAAACACTACACTTAAATACAATAGATATTTATTTTTATTTGTTGTATGAGCTCTAATTCAGTAAAAGGTGTTTTTTCTTAATTATAATAATATTATTATAATAATAATAATAATAAACAATGAGGGAGAATCCCCAGTTCTTGTCAGGTCATCCAGCTTGTGTGCTACAGTGTTTCAGAAAATGAGATCAATTACATGACAAGAGTCATTAAAACTAGGACTTTTAAATTACACAACATAAGACCAAATCTACAACAATGTCAAAATCCTACCTCAACTCAAAGCACTTTTGCAAGTAGCATGACGTGGTGTTAATCTCCATTTACAACTATATTTATTTTTGCAGATTAACTCTCTCTGGTTAAATCAGTTAAATTGGTCGAAACAGAATATGTCAAACACAAGGGACCCCAGGGTACCTCTGTTTTATATACAGTACAATTACCATGTTTAGTTTCTTTGTTAAAATTAGACCTGGATTATACTGATAGCAGTGACACAATAACTATAAGTATGGCGTAAGAGTTAGAGTAGCCTCTGAGCTGACCTGGAAATAGGAGAATCAAAATGCTGAAATGTGTTTCCCCTCTGTCTTAGTTGGTGTGACTACACATTATCACACACAGTTAAACACATGGGAAGTGACCTGCAGTGAAGTCACTTTAAAGTGGACATATTATGCTTAATTTAGGGTTTATATTTAATTCTAGATCTCCCATGATACAATATATGATTTTCAAGGTGATGGAATACATGCATGTGTTATAATACCTCTTTGTTTCTTTTGCCTTTAGACAAAAAAGGCTTGTTTGATCCTCCCTTTCCCCCATCTCACTCTGTTCTGCTTGGCTAGCATATGGTTTTCTTTGGGAAAAGTTGTTTTTTCTTCACCAAAGACATATTTCACAGTGTCATACTTCATTCCTTCTTTGCTTTTCTCTCCTACAGATGATTTTTGATCCCAACATGACCAAGAAAAAGAAGAAGAAGAAGAAGCCCTTCATGCTGGATGAGGACGGAGGAGAAGGGATGGGAGGAGAAGAAGCTAAAGAGGTGGAGGCGAAGGAGGCAGAACCAGAGGCTGGAGATGACAAGGAGATGGATTTTGATGAAGATGAAAGCAGGAAGAAAGGTTTGAATAAAAACAAAGCTCGGTTCTCATTTAAGTTTTCTTGTGATGTCCATTTAGCTGCTGGTTTGTGTTATGTTCGGAATCAAGTTTGGTTTGTTTTCTAGAGCCATCTGATGATTTGAATGACCTGAACTTCTTCAACCAGAAGAAAAAGAAGAAGAAACCCAAGAAAGTATTTGACAATGACATCGAAGAGGGATTAAAGGTCAGCCACTTTCAAACAACAAGCGGTTTTTCTGTCTGTATTTTTGTTTCCAGTGTTTTTCTGATTACCTAACATTATTGGTCAGTGCTCATCATCTCATCATTAAGTTTCACTTCAATTACAGGAACTGAAAATCGAAGGAGAACAGACAGAGGTATTGGAGGATGACAGTATGGACTTCCCTACCAAAAAGAAAAAGTCTAAGAAAGTGGACTTTGATGAAGGAGAGCTGCTGGAGAAGGACGACGGTGAGAATAAATCGCCTCATCTTTAAAGTAACAAAACTAAAGGAAGACACATGTAACAACTTGTTTGTATAATGTGTTGCAGCATTGGAGGACGATGAGGGGAAGAACAATGATGGAATATCATTCAGCTCCTCCACAGGACCTGCCTGGGCTGGCTCTGAAAGAGACTACACTTATGATGAGGTATGGGGCCTGTAGAAACGCACAAATATACACCCAACAAAGAGTGAACTATAAACGGGCAACCCATCCGACACGAGGAAGATGCTGAGCCAGGTCCTTGTTGGACTTGTATAACAATTGAATTGATAATATGCGCCCACATGCTCACTGAATATAAATCATTTAATCATCCCGACTTAAACAACGTCAGCATCAACTACAGTCGCAGTAACTTCGCATCATCTTCATCTCAGCTCCTGAACAGAGTCTTCAATATCATGAGAGAGAAGAACCCCGACATGGTGGCTGGAGAGAAGAGGAAGTTTGTGATGAAGCCTCCTCAGGTCGTCCGAGTGGGAACCAAGAAAACCTCCTTTGTCAACTTCACAGACATCTGCAAACTGTGAGCGTCCCACTCTGCCTCCTCATACACACTGATTTCACTGTTGTCATCGAACCCATTTGATTTGTTGATGATTTAAACTCTTTTCAAAATCCAAATTCTCCTCTTTTTGTGATACATAACAAGTGATATGTACAAACTGAACTTTCATGTACTTCACCACAGGTTGCATCGTCAGCCTAAACATCTCCTTGCTTTCCTGTTGGCTGAGCTGGGAACAAGGTACATCTCTTTGGTCGCTTTCACACCTTAATTCGTTTGCTTTGATCCGAATCAGTTAATGAGTTTGTAACATTGTATCAGTTTCTCTTCGGTTCGGTTTCGTTTCACACTGAGTAAAAATCCAAACGAACCAAAACACGTCACTTCAAACTACGTGAGAACATCCTCTCCTCTTATTGGTCAGATTGTTTCTGCCGCTGGAAATAATAAGTAAATACATAATAATAGGAAGAAGATAAAGTGTTGTTCTACTGTACGTTTGTGTGACAGTAGGGAGATTATTTTTAACTATAAATGTTAATGCAGATCGATCATCCCGTTCATTATTGTTTATTACGTTACATCGCTTGCAGAGTCTTCAGACCTGGTGTCTGTGAGACACTTCACCTCCTCACGTCTCCACATTTGTCCTCCATTAATCAGGCTGCATGTTTTTGTTGGACAAACGAAAGAAATGTGAATCTACACACTACCCAAAGTCCTCAAAACACGAGATTCATAGCGTTTGGTCCCGTTTTGGTTCGGTACGCGTTCCCACCAGGAGGACCGCACCAGAGTTCGCTAGATGATGCGGATCGAGACCACCTCGTTTTGGGGGTCTCGGTGCGGTTGTTTTGCTGCGCACTCGAGTGCGATTACCGTGTTCACACCGGACAAAACGAACCGAACCAAGAGGGAAAACGAACTTGAGTGCGATTTAATCGAACTAAATCCTGTAGGTGTGAAAGCAACCTTAGTGTCCGTAAATACAATAATATACTGATCCAATTGACACACTTTTGATTTTTGTTTTTTGTTTGTGCCCTTTCTTCTTAACAGTGGTTCCATAGATGGAAATAACCAGCTTGTGATCAAAGGCAGATTTCAACAGAAACAGATAGAAAATGTGTTGAGAAGATATATCAGTAAGTGGGGAATTAAGCTTGTTATTTATAGTACAACACAAATCTCGCGACTTCTCTCTCTCCACTAAAAAAGGTATATACAGTGTTAATAACTTTCATCTCATCTCTGCAGAGGAATACGTGACATGTCACACCTGCCGCTCCCCTGAGACCATCCTCCAGAAAGACACTCGCCTCTATTTCCTGCAGTGTGAGACGTGCCACTCCCGCTGCTCTGTCGCCAGCATCAAGACCGGCTTCCAGGCTGTGACCGGCAAGAGGGCGCAGCTCCGCGCCAAGGCCAACTAAATAGGCCACCTAAACTGGGCTCCCCCTCCTCTCTCGGCTTCCTCTTCCCCTAAGAAGGGCCAAACCTGGGGTCGGATGCCCCCTCGATTTGCTAAAAGGACTCTCTGAATCGAACTGTGGGAGGGTTTGGCTGTTGTTTAATGGTGTCGTGGCCTGACCACGCAGGGAGTGAGAGTATCTAAAGCTGACAGATGGAGTTCAGGCACCGTAAACAGATAATGTGTACCACATACACTGTTGGAGGCATTTATTTTGTTGTCTGGCTGATGATCCCTCCACCTAGGTTTTTTTTTTCCATTGCTGTGATTCTTGATTCCTGCAAGAGAACTGTGATTTAACATGGCTTGAATCCTTCCTTGTCCTTTTTTCTTTCCAGCTTTCATACAGAATGAATATTTCTTCACATAAGGAACACATTTCTCCATGGAACCAACCAAATAAAGTTAAGATGTGTTGATCCACAATAGTAGAGCTCAGTAGCTTTGGTAACCTTGTTGCTCATGGTATCTGGAGCTCAGTTTTGCTAAAACTTGTGGTTTTGTTCCTGTGTTTGTTTCCTGTTTTTTTTTTTTTTTTTTTACATAAGATAAACAGTAAAGTCACCAGACTGGAGTACATACAGGAATATGTCACTGTAACTAGTCTGTGCCCTCCTATTTTCATTGTTTTATAATAGACAATGACCAGAGTCAAACTACTGGAGCCAAAAGGTCGACTTAAATAGAGAACATGTGTGAGACAAATGTTTGAGTGCTTTTGAGGCATTAACAAGCAGTTGTGTGTTTTATTTCTTTAATTTCCAAACGTTGAGATCAACACATTTTGTCAATTATTGAAGATTTGAGAAAAAGGTTGTGAAAATTAATAAAATTCATTTTGTCAAGAAAATTAGGTTTCTTGAGCTAATGTCAGTCCCCTAACACAAACGCACCCGAATGCTTTCCCCTAAAATCAGCTTCTGAGCGGGTGCCTCGGATCTACGAGGAGTTTAAGTCAACTGATACTGGATACATGATATTGGTTCTGTTTTTGTTTGAGAACAAGGTCTGGCTGGAATAATTTTAACACCTGGTTTTTACAAAAATAAAATATTGTACTCTCTCTCTCCATTACTGCTCTCTTTGTGCTTACATCCTCATTGTCACAGTTTATAAATGAATATCCCTCCTAACATGGTGAATATCAATAGTCATAAAAAGCAAACCAATGAAGGAACTGGAGCGTATGTTTGAAGGTCAGAGATTGTTTCCTCAGTGGCATGTTCACTTCTCGCCTGCCAGCATTTTACAGTACCTGAATTGTGTGAATCAAGTATGGTTGCTATAGTACTGCTTTTTTTTCATGTTATGTTATTAGCACAAAAACCTACATAAAACAAGTACAATTGTATGATGGGAGAATTGTAAGGTTGAAACCAACATATTTATTTTTTTAATAATTATTTGGTGCATGCATGTCAGAAAATAGTGGCAAAACAACATTAACATGTTAATCAAGTGATATTTTGACTTTACTACCATAGAAAACAAAATTAACCAACCTTCACATTTGAGAAGCTGGTACCAGCTGGATTTTTTTTTTCTCTATAACATATCAAAAACTATAAATCCAATATCTTAATTGCTGACAATTAGTTTTGTGTCCGGTTATTCAAATAATAATTTCAGCTCTAGAGCACTGTTTAGTTGGCAGGTCTAGTAGGGAATAGTTAAACTACCATGTATAGTAGGTTTACTGTAATCTGGCCTTGGATGTACATTGTAGTAGTTTTAGATATTACATGGAAACTACTAAGATTAAAGTATTAAAAGTCTGTCCTTTTATAAAATGGTACAAATGGTATAAAGTGGTACTTGTAGTGGTGTACTTTTTGAGACAACTGCTAGTTTTGTGTAACCACCTGTCTCTTTTAAGTGTTATAAAAAAAAAGTTATAAACTGAGGCTTTTAATTTGAAGTTCTCCAGTCCTAACATCCGCTACTCGTTGATTGGTTGGTGTGACGCAGGCGCAGATACTTTCTTGGCGGCGAAGAGCACGGAGTAAACGGCTGCGTTCAGCTTGCTTACGAGCTGTTGTTGAACATTGTCGAAAACTACACCTTAAGGTGAAAATCATGCCTCGAGTTTATATCGGACGACTCAGCTATCATGTCCGTGAGAAGGACATTCAGCGATTTTTCAGCGGATATGGAAAACTCATGGAAATTGACCTAAAGAATGGGTGAGTTGTCGGTGGTTGTGCAAACGCGAGTTAGCAAACTAACGTTTCCTAGGCAGCATTCATGTTAACGACGTCAACACCAGCACATGCTAATTTCTATTCTAAGTGAATATATTTTATTGATGCAGCTAAATCGGCTTGTGGTGTAAACTATCGGGGTTCGTTTTGCTATAATGTGAGCATTACGAATGAAATTTGTCTTTGTTTGCTTAACTTTAGTCGTGCCCGTGTGGTAATGTCGCATGGCCAACATGGCGTCTTTGTGCTTGCTAAAACGCGGAGCTAGCGGCCCAAGCTAAGCTAAACTAGCTGACGTTGGTGGAATGAGCACAGTGGTGTTGTTTGTGTATTACATGTTTATATTTACGCAGTTTCTTTTATTACAGCTACGGATTCGTGGAGTTTGAGGATAACCGGGACGCCGATGATGCCGTGTATGAGCTGAACGGGAAGGAGCTGTGCGGGGAACGGGTGATCGTCGAACATGCCCGGGGGCCGCGGCGAGACCGAGATGGCTACGGTGGGGGTTACTGGGGTGGTGGGCGCAGTAAGTGCAGTCTATTACAAGATACCCTCTCTTCCCCTTCCCCCTGGGGTGAGGTGTCGATGTGGACTGCACAAACAACTGTTTTTGTTGATTCATACTGACGCTAATTGCAGCAAATGTTTCAGGTCTTTCACCAGTTCAGCTGACTTTCAGATACACTGACACGGTTTACAACCGGAAGTCTTGAATCCCACGTTAATGTTTTACGTGGTTAAACGTTTATTATGGCTCTGATTGCATGCACACTAGTTGCTATAATATAAGTGATAGTATACTGCATAAACGTACACATGTGTTAACTTAGTAGTATAGCGTGAGCTATGCTACTTATTGAACCAGGGCTGATCTGTATTTTTCTTGTTCAGGCAATCCAGTTTAACTTTTTTCCTCCACATAATATTGCTGAAAGGTTGCTTTTAGTTTCATCAAAGGGTTGGTGACCTGCAGGTTTTTGCCCCTCTGTGATCACACAAACAAGCTTTTTCTGTGGCTCATGTTTGGGAGGGAGCATCAATCTGCAAGTCAGAGCCCTCTAATAGCAGAAGAGTCTAGTTTGCACAGTTGTCTGGGATCGCTTATCTTACTTTGGTGAGCCATGTTTTGAGGGTGTACATTTCCAATTTGTTAGCACGACAGAGGAAAGCTAATTACAAATGATCATCACAAAATAATGCTAGATCCATACAGGCTAGTGTAGTTTAGTGCAATCATTAGATTTTCACATTTAACATTTTCATGTGAAATGTGTATTTTTTTTAACTTTGGTATATATTTTTATATTCAACATTAACAAGTCCTTGATGTTTCAATTTGAAAGAGTCCAGTTGCGGGCTGAGGCTGAGAGTCCATTGAGGCTAAAGATGACTGGCTAAGATGACTGCCTGTCCCGTTTGGCCTTGGCTTTCACCTTACAATGTGTGTGTGACCTTTGCCCCCCCCTTGATCCTTGGCTGACCTAACCGGAAGCCATGATGACAGCAGCCTTTTGCCAATAGACCAGGGGTGATGGTGAGGATTGCCATTGGTTTCTATGTTGACCTGACAGCAAACATAAGTGGATCGGCTCTAGTAAAGAACTTACAATCAAAAGAAATGTTGTAAGTGCAAAAAAAGGACAACAAAATTTCACGCTGACATCCAGACAAATATTGAATAACAAAACATTGGTGTATGTTTTTTTACGCCGCTCTTACTCAATATGATAGATCAGTGTCCTTGACCGCAACCTATGTGGATTCCTCCTTTCTGTTTGTTTTACAGGGTCAAACGTCTTGAAAGAACATCACTGTCCATTTGTTTATGCAGCTAAAGCATCACAGTGTGATGTCCCGAAGTAAGACAGGCTTTGTATTGCCGGAAACAGATGCAGTGGTGTTCTTTGCAGCAGAGCAACTTCAAAATGTTGAATTATACAGACTTTTAAGAGCCCATGCAGTGGGTTGTAGATCTTTTACATGAAGCCTTGTGTTTGAAAATGGGATCAGAGGGACTCCTTAAAGTTCAAATTTATATCCCTGTGGACTTTATCTGGCCAGTCACTACCTTGTGTTCATTTGATAACCCAGCCCTGAAGTTCTTTGTTTCTTGGCCATTTTATTTTTTTCTGACATTTTTGTGTGCTGTTCTTTTAAAGGTAGCGGTTACAGCAGCAGGAGCCGCTCTGGCAGGGATAAGTATGGACCTCCAGTTCGTACTGAGTATCGTCTCGTCGTGGAGAATCTGTCTAGCCGCTGCAGCTGGCAGGATCTCAAGGTACACTCTTCAACTCGGATAATGAAGACTCCTAGACTGTATGGTCAGCATATATTTAATCCTCTTCTCTCCAAATTTTCTGTCAGGATTTTATGCGTCAAGCAGGAGAGGTGACGTACGCAGACGCCCACAAAGAGCGCACCAACGAGGGAGTGATTGAGTTCCGCACCCATTCGGACATGAAGAGAGCTCTGGACAAGCTTGATGGTACCGACATCAACGGGCGGAAGATTCGTCTGGTGGAGGACCGGCCCCGCAGACGAAAGTCCTACTCTGGCAGCCGTTCCAGGTCGGGACACTTGTTCAAGTTCTTGACCATAGATTTGTTTAGTAAGACAAGCATAGGATTGACCTGTTTTTAACATTTCTGCTATCATCATCAGATCTCGTAGTCGCCGCCGCTCCCGCAGCAGGAGCCGCAGGAGCAGAAGCTCTCGAAGCCGCTCCAGATCCCACTCCAGGTCGGGACAGAAAATTATAATTTATCATAAAGTACATGCTGGTAGAAGTACTAGCATAGCTATTTAAACTATAGAGCATTTTGTCTTCAGTCACAATGTGAAGTTAAGTAAAAATATTTCTTTTATTCTTTACAGGTCTCGTTCCCGCAGCAACAAGAGACATCATTCCCGCTCCAGATCTGGAAGGAAGTCAAGATCTCGCAATCGCAGGTCTCGTTCTCGATCCCATAAATCCAAATCTCGTTCGCGATCCCGTAAGTCCAGGTCCCGTTCAGGCGATCGGAAATCAAAGTCCCGTTCCAAGAGCCGCTCTAAGGTAAAGTCAGAGCGGGATTCTCGCAGCCGGTCCAAGGAGAGGTCTAGTGACAAGAAGTCTCGCAGTCGTTCAGCTTCCCCAGTTGAGAATGGGAAGGAGGAGCGTGTCGCCAAATCCGCTTCCCGCTCCCCGTCCCCACATGAGGTTGAGCGCCGATCCAAATCAAGGGAGAAACGCTCAGCGTCCCGCTCAAAGTCCCGCTCAAGATCTCGCTCACGGTCCAGATCGGCTTCTCAGGATTAGTGGAATTGGGGATGAGTGTTTCTCTCGTCATTGAGCTTGATCCTTATGCTGTACATAATGAGCAGTGTTGTCATACTGGCTTGTGCTTCCAGACTTGTCTGCTTTTCTCCTACAAATGTGCACGAGTCAAACAGTTTTTAGATGCAGCATTGTTTTGATCTCTGAATTTTCTGTTGTCTTTAAATATTTACAGAGCTGATTTACATCACTGTCTCACAAATTTCAGTTTCTTTGAAGTGTTTAATTGTTAAGCATATTTCTGTTTAGCCAGCTGTAAGAAAATTTAAGTTGTCTTTATTTTTTATTTTTCATCATTGCAGCAGACCTTGTTCAGTTGATTTGATACATTTTACATTGTAATTGTCCCCAGTCTGCTAACGTAGCAACCATCAGTCAGTGATTGATACTGTTAGGTTCATACTCGTACAGACTGCATGTTTGTAGGAGAAAAGTAGTATCAGCCTACACAATTGGAGCGTTTTACCTTTTTTGATCTGCGTCCTTCGATCTGAAAGGAAGGGTCAATCTTGTCTTGGTGGCTCTTCAGTGCACAACTGGCATGCAAGACCTTGTACTGCAGAACTCCAGACTGGGAAATAAAATGGTTTGTATTTCATGTTTGAACAACTTAGATCGTAGATGGACTGTTGAGATCCATTTTATCCTCCTGTACATAAACCTTGTAATTGGCACCAAGAACCGATTTATCCACTTTCCTTTTTTTTTGTTTTGTTTTGTATGTAACCTCAAGCAGGTAGTCTGTGGAAGCCCACTTGGTTTTGCTTTAAGGATTTGAGTTTCAGGAATAGTCCTAGCTTTTTGTTGAACTTCTCGCTTTGTTCTGATTGCTCCCCCGAAAGTCTATTTCAGTGTCTATTTAATGTCTTTCTGCAAGTTTAATGCAGGAATTTAAGGGTTTTGTCAAGTCTCTGCTTATTTAAAATTAACAACTAGTACTGGAGTATTTGTTCATAAAGGGTGCAGTCGTTCGTATTTTTTCAGGGGTTTCTCTGCGTTTATAACATCACTAGACATACTGAATGCAGCCCTTCTTTATTCTCAAAGAACAGATGATTTCCTTTTTCTCCATGTAGGTGGGATCTAACACAAAATGTCCTTTTTTTATTATATGTTCAATAAAGATCTTAATGGAAAAATCTCGCAGTGTGATGTGTCATTTTGCAAAAACCTTGACTGCAGTATCAACATGACCTATATCCTGCTAATTATATAAGAAACGCTCTTTCATTAAGAGATGGTGCTGTGGGGGGGGAAATAATCAGCATCTTTGGTTTGCAGATGTACACGGAATCCGTTTGTTCCTTCATCAAACAAAAAGAGGATCAGCAGCTGATTAGACTCCAGTGAAATCGATAGGACACCACATTATTTTCACAGATCGATCTTTGCTGGAAGTGGAGCGGTTCAGCTGAAGTCTTTTGGTGACACATTATAGTCAACGAGCGATGACTGTACTGGGGGGGCGGCGCATGCGCGGTAGGAGCCCCGGAGCCGCAGGAGATCAGAGCTGGTAAGCCAAATTTCAGTTCCGAAATTATCTGTAAACACTCATTTGTTTCGCATTTTAAGATTTCCTGTAATTAAACGAGACACTAGCATCTCTAAACAACCTCCGGTGTAAAGGTACAAGTATTTTTTTTATACTCGAGGTAAAACCGATTTGGCGTTACCGATAAAATCAACCACAAAGCTTTTCACCTTATAATAAATATTTAATAGTGGCACACGTTTAATTAACCCTAATCCTGGTCGAGTTTATTAGTTTCAAATAGCAGAAGCAGTCGCTCCGAGGTTGGTAAAATACACAACATGCTTTATGTTGTTGTGAGGTGAAATCGTTGCCCATTCATTTCAGATGTTGGCGGATTGGGTGACAGGGTTAATTTTTCAGTATATTGGATTTCAACAGGATTTCAGACACTGCTTTTTCACATTTCTTTTTTTTTTTTTTGTTTTTTTTTGTTTTTTTGTCTGACGGATTTCAGATCCACCGCCATTTTAACAGAAATGCTGGATTTTTATGTGAGCGTGGATTTGGACGCTTGTGCGTAAATATTGGTGTGTCACCATTATTGTCTTTTTATTGTAGGTAATGGGTGACTGTTAAAAAAAAAAACAACAAAGTCACACGGGGTCATGGTTGTTGATGGAGGAAGGGATATCTGCTCTGCTATCTCTGTATAAAATGACACTAAAATTAGAATTATTTTATTTTCTTAGTTAAGTAGCCAAAAAAATCTAAGTCTGCTGTGTAGTTTTGCCATTTAAAAATGTTTATAGGAGCCATTTTAGGTGAAACTGAAAGGCAGTAAATATACAAGAAGACAAAGTGTGTCAGTCATGCTTCAATATTATTATATTTAAATAATTGTTGCAGTCATGTTCTTATGTGTTCAGAAATAATAGAGCACCAGACTGTCCTATGGGTGAATAGTCATTTTTCCCATGTTGTGTTAATAATACAGCAATAGCTTTTTATAATTAATAATAAAGTAAAGTGCTATATACTCGTACATATAAATCAA
Source organism: Anabas testudineus (assembly GCF_900324465.2). Classification (NCBI taxonomy): domain Eukaryota; kingdom Metazoa; phylum Chordata; class Actinopteri; order Anabantiformes; family Anabantidae; genus Anabas; species Anabas testudineus. The sequence continues at coordinate 9,090,252 of NC_046616.1, read as the reverse complement.
ACCAAAACATTTTACCCTATGGTTCAGAATACTTTTTAAAAACTGCAAATCTCTATAAGTTAAAACTACTAAAGCAAATCCTCAGGAATAGAAGTAGAGGAGAAATAAAATAGGACCTGAACCCCCTTTGCACTAACACATCCTGTCTTCAGCGCTCCGAAGTAAAGGACAGGGACACAGCAATGAGTGCCAAAGTGAACATGGAGGCTCTGCCCAAAGAACCTGATCGCGCCCCGTCCTCCTCGACCCCCTCTGAGGCCGTCCTAATCTGTGGGAGTGATGGAGTAGCCAGAAAAGCTCGACCCCAGCCCCACACCACCACAGCTCTCCTCCTACCAGGTGAGCCTACAAAAAGCACATATAAGGATATGGTATGACTTTTCATTAGAGCTGAGTCAAGTAGTTCATTATTAAAATGCATTTATAATGGATGAATAATTTCAATTATTCCTTGAGCGAAAAGTGAAAATGTTGCACATCCATTTGATTCAGTTCCTCAACCGGCAGGATTTATCTTAACAGCACATTGAATATTGTGGTATTTTTTATTTATGGGACAGGAATTTCAAGACTTTTGAAGTTGTTATGTCTGCAAGATGTCGCATTTCACAGACCAAACCATCAGTGGAATAATTGACAAAGTAATAATCACATTAATAAAAATGTTAGTGGCAGCCCCAACATTGATATAGGTCTCATTATATAGATTATTACAGTTAGTGTATGTCTCAAACCTTTCATGACACTGATTTAGTGATGTGAAAGCACCGCCTTTAAACTTTCGTGCAACCCTGAGTCCTAACACAAGGACAACCTACCTGAAAGTGTCAAACTGGGAACCTGGATTTAAAGGGGAACTGCAGTGTTTACAGACAACTGGGAGTACTACTGTACTGCATATGGTAAATAAAAGTTGAACAAAGCTTTTTGTGGCTCAAGAGGGAGCTGCATGAAATCTGATAAACTGCGTCAGGTCAAAAAGAAAACATCTGAGGCAGATCTCTACAGACCCCTCTTCAGCGCTGCTTGAATTTTTGTGGCATCTCTCTCCTCAGCTCCTGCACCCGGCCATCAGAAGGTGGAGGTGACTCCAGCTGTTGCCGTGGGCGACCCAGGTAAAGGTGTCAGGGCTGGTGAGCTGGCTACGCCCACCCTGACGGCACAGGTGGGTGGGGCTTGTAGCATTGTCCACGTCTTAGAGTGGAAGGAGGGGATGGCTATTCTACCCAGTAGCAACCTCAAGGTAAAGTTATGTTTCCGGTTGGAATATGTTTACTGAACAGTTTTTCCAGGTGTAGCAGCCCAACAAGCTTCATTTCCCTCACAACATCTCAAGCTCTTTTTCACTTGCTTGTTTTGTTCTTAAAGAGCTTTATAGATCGCCCCGTTGTCTCACTTGGTAAGGTCTCATTGATCTTATTCCCACAGCAGTTAACTTAACTCAGTCTGATTGGAATCCTGTTCACAAGCTCAAGTGCAGCAGGAAACTACTAAATGAGGTGCACGTCAGCAAAATGTCAGGAAACAGACAAACAACAAAATAGCAGTGAAAAAAATGTATTCTTTCCTGAAATAACGGGGAGCAGCTCAATAACAGAAACTATTGATTAATACATAAAGTAATTTATTACGTGAAAATATCAAACACCAGTCTCAAATGTGAAGAGTTGGCTGCTGATCGTCTTGGTCATCATATTGTTTTGACTTTTGTTAAGAGAAAATCAACATTGCATTCATTGACCATTCATCACATTTTTTCACAGTGTATCGACAAAACAATATATATAAATTTAAAAGTCTATTATAAAAAAAGTATGAAAATGATGATTGCATTGCAACCATTAAATTAACATCAATTCTGTTATGAGATAAGTCAACTTGTTATCCTTATACTGAGGCTGTGCATTTGTCCCACTACAAGAATTTAACATAGGATTTAACAGTCACATTAAATAGTGTCATTGCTCAGTTTCTGTGCAGAATCTTCAAGCTTCACTATAAAGGACATGTGAAATGGACTATTATGTACCAGTTTTTAGCTGATAAAAACTTTAACACCAAACTGAAACTGTAGCTGCCACGGTAACCACTAGATGAACAAAAAGCGATGCTGCATTAATCACAGGAAACTCCTGATTAATTCACTTTGTTAGGCTGATGTTAGGAACCTGAAACAGGCACTGCTGCATATTTTGTAATTGCCTGATTGTTTTGAGGAGAAAAGGGTCGAATAGACGTGGTAAAACATCGGGACACATTTTGACAGATGGATCCATTGATGCATGTGTTTGTGTGTTTTGTGTAGTTCTGTGTGAGTGATGTAGGTACACTGAGCACGCTGATCACCCCAGGGACAACCAGCAGCACCACTGAACCAGCAGCAGGGACTTCTGGGCGATCTGTTGACGCAGAAAGCTCTCCAGCAGACAAGCTAGGTAGATTCATGGTTACATAAGGCTGTAGTAATGTCAGGGACTGAAAACAGAACACTGCAATTTAGCGAAACATTTTCACTTTGTGCTCACAGCACTGAAAACCTTGAAGAGTGAGTTGCTCACAATTTCAACACCTGACACAAAATCAAATGTCTTGAAGCGTATGAACCATATGTTGCAATGCAGCGCTTGTATGATACAAATTAATAAAATAAAATGAGTGTCTTTGCAGGTGTTATACTAGTTAAATTTGTTACTTTCTATACATGGCTGCCCTGATATGAAAGATTTCACAGCATGCCCTTTTCACTAATCTCTTGTGTGTGTATTAAGCAGAAATGAGCAATAATTACATCAGCTGCAGAAGAGCTCCTCTTTACAAGTAAAGTGTGTGCAGCAGCTGCTTCATGTTAAAAATATCAAGTAGGCATCACTTAGATGTTTGGAATAATCTAAATCCAGCTGAAAATTAATAGAAATAATCAATAAGACGTGGGAATAGACAAAACAGAAACCCAGACCAGGAAAGGCAAAGCAGAACAGCTGAGAGGTTCATTTAGATTTAATTATCTGTATCATCAGGCTTCATCTGGAGCCTCTTAACAAATTCCCCTGCTTTTTCAGAGGTGTTGGCTCCCGTTGGCTCTGTGAGAGGTGCAGCTGTTGAGCCAGAGAGGATGGTGCCTGTCAAACCTGAAGTCCAGATCGGACCCGGACAACAGAACCACGATCCCAGGGCTCAGAGGACTTACACGGAGGAGCTACGCAGAGAGCCCATCACTGACAAGTGGGTTCAAAACAGCGACTTCAGCTTCACACATGCATCTCTACAGACAAATGTACATGCACATACTGAGTCACTTGTGTGTTAATGCTCACTTTAATGACTTTTGTGTCCTGGCAAATGTTTGGTTTACAAGAAAATTTCACACATGAAGAAAAAAAAAACACAAAATGTCATTTGAAGTGAGAAGTAGAAGAATGTAAAACAAAGATATTAGTATGGTTTATATTGAATCATGCACCCTGTGATGTGAGTAAATAGTGTTGTGTTTGAATATTAGTGTTTCTCCACCACATGGTATCAGCTTGACTCTACTCGCCTTTTTATGGTTTTCTATTGGGCAAATGTGGTGGAAAGTACTTTGTGGAGGTGATACCAAAAGGGGGTGTGATAACACTGCAGACTACTGATTGGTCAAAAGCATTACCGCTGCAAACAAAGTCGTCTCGGTGTCTGAACTCTGAAGTCTGAAGTATTTGCCAAACTCTGGGGTTTCCCTTTACAAAATCAAAGATAATCCACAATTGAGAGTGTGTAAGGTGAGAATGAAGCGGGAATGATGTGTTTAAACAGGCTCTGTCCTCTTTGCACCTCAGGAGGAGTGTTGGGGTGGAGAAGGTGCCAGCAGGAGGGAGGGTCTCCTCACTAAACCCTGATCACCTCAAACCCATGAGGAAGAGGAAGAGGAAGGAGTACCTGAGTCCATCTGAGGAAGACTCTGACATGGAGGGCACGGTGCGACACAACGTTTATCTGGACACAAATTAGAGTTAGATGTTCTCATGTCTGATGAGTCTAAGTCTAATTATGGTATTTGTTCACTTTAAGAGAATTGTTTTTTATTAAAATGCTGCTGTAATTCTTTCTTTCCATGTTTGTAGGATGAGAAAATGGATGACTCTAAAGCAGACGGCAGACACATCAGAGGAGGTTATTATTTACATTTCTTTAGTTGGACTCATAATCTTTCATCTTTTCTTGTGTCATCTCATCTCAGCCTGTTTTCTTCAGTTTGAACTTGTTCCAGTTAAATGTTTTGAAATGCACATTGTATGAACGAATTAACAGGTTGTTATTATTATTTGCTGCAGCTGGAGACAGTAAGACAGAGCAGTGGACGTGGGCTCAGTATTTAGAGGAATCCAAAGCTGTTGCTGCTCCCAACAAACTTTTCCAAGAGGTACATTGGAGTTTGTCAGAGAATATTCATACTGTAGTTTCAGCCCAAGCAATATCTATGTACAGGTTCACCCTTAAACCTTCTGGAAGAAAGTGATGTTTGCAGTCAAAAGCCTGCGTTAATATTTAAGTTCTGTTGCAGAGCGTAATTTTGAGGGTCTTCTTGGAGTGGCTTCATTTTACTTATTTTTCTAATCATCTAAACATTTTTGTTACTCAAACGTCTCCCTGAAGACTTATTTTTATCTTAAGAAAACAGAGTGAAAACATTACTACAGTAATGATGAAATCTGTTCTCTACTTATTTATCCCGTGCGTCTAGTCCCAGAGAGTACCAACGGTGAAGAACGGCTTTAAGCAGGGGATGAAGCTGGAAGGCATCGACCCGCAGCATCCATCTATGTACTTTGTCCTCACTGTGGCTGAGGTGAGCCAGACATCCATTAACGCGGTCGATAGTAGTTAATGGCCAGGCTGATCATTTTAGATTAATAATCACTCTTTACTCACAGACTTATTTGCATGCAAAAGTCCAGTTCTGCCTTCTGCTTTCTCTCATATATCGGGACATCATCCAGGTCTGTGGGTACCGGCTGCGGCTGCATTTTGACGGCTACTCCGACTGCCACGACTTCTGGGTGATTGCCAACTCTCCCGACATCCACCCTGCAGGATGGTGTGAGAGCACTGGACACAAACTGCACACTCCTAAAGGTCAGAGGTGACACCTCGAACAACCAGAGAGCTGTTGCTCTGGAGAGAAACTCTGTAGGATGCTTGTTCATTTCTGCTAAAAGTTATATGAGAACATTGTACAGCTAGTTATCTGGTGTTAGCAGAAAGACTTTGGCGCTGTCCAAACAAAACAGCAATAACTCGGTCACCAGCACCTCTAAAGGTCATTGTTGTATGTATGTTTTATGTTGTTTAAACCGTACAGCAACTGCAACCTTCCTTAAATTGTTCCTTTTAACACTATCTCGACTTCCCACTGTGTAAATCTTGTTAATCTTCTGTCTCTTGGTGTTTTGTTTAGGCTGTAAAGAAGAAGAGTTTACCTGGAGCAACTACCTGAGAATGACTAAAGCACAAGTGGCTCCCAAAGAGCTTTTTGCCAGCCTTGGCAGGGTAACTGCCTCTAAACAGTACATGTACAATATACGATATACGATATGTAGGCATATTAACAGTCAGACCATACAATTATTAATGTATCAACATCGTTTATCATAAGTCTCTAGTCTGTTGGACTATTTCTACTTAATTTTTGCACTTGCTATGTAAGTTTTAATATTTTCTTCTTTCTGTTTAGATCGATGTGAAATGTGGTTTTGATATAGGAATGAAGCTTGAGGCCGTCGACCGGATGAACCCTTCTCTCATCTGTGTAGCAACTGTCACTGACGTGGTGGACAGCCGCTTTCTGGTTCATTTCGATAACTGGGATGACACATATGACTACTGGTGAGCCTCTGAGTCTTTCTGGATGTGTGGGCTGTTGGAAATGATTAGAAAACAGAGAATTTATATCATACTCAGCAGCTGTGGAGAAACTGAGGCTAAAGGTAGACTGAGAATGACAAGAACAGGGTCTATTTTTACTCTAAATCGTTCAGCCTGAAAGCCCCAGATTTTGTCTTTGTTTAACCTTAAACATCCTCACGTTTTCCGTTAATGTTGTTTTTATTAGACCTTGCCTCAGGACTGTTTCATTTTTATCTTTATTCAGCTCTAATTAGTTTCTACCAATGTTACTGTAAACTGTCAACTAACTTTATTTATAACACTTGGTGTTGTTGTTGTTGTTGTTGATGATTATCTAAATATGCAGGTGTGATGCCAGCAGTCCGTACATTCATCCTATTGGTTGGTGCCAGGAGAGGAACCTGCCCCTAACACCACCTCAAGGTTTTTAGTTTGTTCCCTGTTAATTATTAATTTACTCATGTTCTTAGCAGCAGCAGTCATGAAGTTAAAAAAGGTTCTGTGATTTAGGCAAATCTAAACACACTTAAGATTTTATGGGCCTGTCCTCGAACATAATCACAAAGATAAGCACAAATTACAAATAAAGATGGTAAATAATTTGTGTTTTCTTGCACTAGATTATCCAGACCAGGGCCGGTTCTCATGGTCTCTCTACCTGGAGGAGACTGGTGCCAAGGCGGTGGCTGCTGAAGCTTTCAGAGTGGTGAGAAAAAATAATAAATGTACTTTTTAGAAAATGTAATAAACAGTATGACGGGAAATGATTACACTTGGGCCTCTGATTTAACTGTGGTCCAGTGATATAGGCCGGCAGAAATCAGCAGCGCTGCTGACAGCAGAGCCAGAGTTACAGGACTGAAAATGTCAGATTACAAATAAAATAATTCATGGTTTGTTAGAGTCCTGGTCATATTGGTTGCCTGCAGTATATATTTAAGATGATGTAAAAACACCTGTACTGAAATCTCAGGTTCAAATCCAGTTGGAGACTTCTGTTATCTTTCATTTCCCATCGCTCCAAAACCATTTCCTCTCATCTCTCTATAATAGTATAAAGAAGTAGCTGTTAAATACTAGAAATTAAGAGCTCTGTAGGTAAAACCAGGTCTTGCTTGACATGTTTTGTTAACATGAACATACCAATAAAGATGTTTTCCTGTCATCCTCTGCTCTGTCTACAGCGTGCTCCCCACAGTTTCCAGAGTAAGATGAAACTGGAGGCTGTGGACAAGAGAAGTCCTGGTCTGATCAGAGTGGCCACAGTGGAAGAAGTCGAGACTCACCGGATTAAGGTAATAATCTGTATGTGTTTGTGTGTCATAAATATTGAATTAGTAAATGTCTGAGGCAGTGAAGGTGATGGTCTTGTACGTATTAATATGTTTCTTCAGCTCTTTCTGCCACTAATGGCTCTGAAGCTGGAATACGTGCTAACGTATAGTGATATATTAATGTACATCTTTACAAACCAACCCCAGACACAGGTTGAGCTGTATTGTGCATCTACAGCTTCATCTCTATTCTTCATCTCTCTCCTTTTTCAGGTTCACTATGATGGATGGAGTCATGTCTATGATGAGTGGATGGACTCAGATCACCCTGACATACACCCAGCAGGCTGGTGTGAGGCGACTGGTCACCCGCTAAAAGTTCCTCCGCGGGACCCCAAAACACAGCAACCACATGGTAACAACCCGCAACACATGTCTCTCTGTTTGACAAGTCAGTTATTTCCAACATGCAAGCCAAATTATTCTTAATGCCATCAACTCATTATTGACCCTATTGTATTTGTTGATATGCATATTTTTTTCCTTTGGGGGGAAAATGTTCTTGCATTAAGGGAAATTGCTGTGTGAACATAAAACAAACTACTCAACAAACCACTCTTAACATGCTCACAGACACAGACACAGCATCAGTTTCTAATCAGTTATGAATTTACTGATGTCTCTGTATCATTTAGAACAAACAGTTATAGGTGTTTTCCTTCTCTGACCTGTCAAAATATCTGCTATGCCCTTTTTTCGTTTACACAACTTGTTAGCTAACATATCTGTATGATGTCCCTTCACACGACTGTTCATCTTTCTGTATTTGTCTGTATGCAGGCGTGAGGGAGCCTCTGGTTCCAGGCCAAGCCACCTTCCCGTCCTCTGTCCCCTGTAAACCCATCAGTCACCCTAGAACCAACAAGTACAGCTTCCACAACAGGTCAGCGCTGAACTCTGATTAGGTTAAATCACCATTTATGAAATGATGATTTCATTGTTGGTTTTCCTTCTTCTCACTGTCTATTCACTCCTTCGCTGTCTTCGAAACAGGAAGTGTCCAACTCCTGGTTGTGACGGTTCAGGCCATGTGACCGGTCGTTTCACTGCCCATCACTGCATATCTGGCTGCCCGTTGGCTGAGCGTAATCAGGGCAGGCTGAAGGCTGACCTGTCAGACACAGAGTGCAAGAGGAACCTTTTCTTTGGCCAGAGAACCAAGAAGACCCATTACCGTGGCAGGTAGATGTATGTGTGTGTGTGTGTGTGTGTGCGTGCAGGTTGGATTTTGTCTCACATTATTGTTTTCTTCTGTTCCTAGGATTGGTCGTCCTCCCAAATACAGGAAGAACCAACAGAGAGACTATCAGAGTGAGTTTTCTAAGTGGATTACCAGCATCCCACTGAGTGGATTTAATCAACATGTGAAATGTGGAAGCTGTTTTGATGATAGTTAATCAAATCAAGATCATTTTTACATGTGACGCCACTGAGCTTCAGATAAATAACATCATCAAACAAGCCTGATTAATGTTGTGTTGGTAACTTTACTGCAGGTCTAAGACTTCTCTAACTTCTCTGACTGCAAATAAAAACACAGTCAACAATTAAATAGTTTAATTAAAGACAGTCTTTTTTCCTCAGACCTGTCCTCAGAAGGCGTTTATCCATCACTGTTCATGTCAGCTCTGAGCGGTCAGTCAGACAGGACTCTGTCTCTGTGTTGGGAGCAGCACTGTAAGCTGCTACCGGGCGTTCAGGGCATTCACGCTGGTCAGGTGGCGGCATGGAGCGTTGAAGAGGTGAGCAGATATTCTCACTTACCTTTCATATCTATTGTTTTCTTTCTCTGGTCTTTCTGATTTCTCTGACTGTAATAAAGAACTCAAACCTGATGTGTCTGCGCTGCAGGTCTTCAGGTTTGTCCAGAATCTAATTGGTTGTGAAGAACAGGCTCGTCTCTTCAAAGAAGAGGTGAGACCACCTAGTGTATTAAATTAAGCTGCACAAAATTCACATGACATCGTTATCATGCTGCGTTTTATGTAAAATGTTCGTGTTAGTCAGCTTTTCATTGCTGCTGTTTTTTGCTGATGACACTTTCTTGTGTTTGGTTCATGTAATGATGACTTACGATGCACTCCAGATGATTGACGGGGAGGCCTTCCTGCTGCTGACCCAGACCGACATTGTGAAGATCATGAGCATCAAGCTCGGTCCTGCCCTCAAGATCTCCAATGCCATCCTCATGTTCAAAAGCACAGACGAGGGACTCAAGTGATCCAACTTATTCACCAGGGCTTCAGGCCTCTGATCATCATGTGCCAAATTCATTCTGTTGCAGGGAAAAGACCCTGACCCCTTTTTTCATGTGTTCGGTGTCTTTACCCATCAGAGAGAGGAAGAAGGGCTGGGGGGTGGTGTGGTCCAGTAAGGGTTATTTCAGGAAAAGTCAGTACGTGAAATTAGCATATTCCAGAGGGGAGAAATGGAGGAATGCCATGAAGTATATGGACTTATTGGTGCGACGGGTTAATAGAAAAAGACTGAAGCAGTTAAAGGGGAAACATCAGAAGTTCTCAGATTTTACTGTAGTGTTTGGTTAAAACTGTAGTAAAATACATTTCCAGGCGCCTATTTTGTACTGAATTGAAATTAAGGCACATTGGACATAGTTTAAATTAGAAACAAAATTACGCAGCGTTAACTACACACCTGTTGGTGTTACGTGCTTCTTGTTCTTCTATAGACCAGCATCCTGCTGCAGCTTACAGCCATGGAGCTGACACACTTTCTGAATGACAAAAGTTCCTGTTCCTGCAAGCTGTAACAGTTAGAACTGTACTCAACACCTGCCAGAGGCCGATACCCAGAACTTGATGAAGCTGTCTTTGTGAAAGCCTCTGACACGGCACTAATAGGACGGAAATATGAAGATTGAGATATGGAAGAGATGGGAGGACTGTGGGCAAAGAGAAGGAGTCAGAAGTTAGATGTTAGTGAGGCTCTTCCAAGCTTCAAGGTTTGTGCAATACTAAAGTTAAGACAGTACTGTATCCTCTTAATTTTGCAGCTCTTTTGTTATCAGACTAATTCTGACACTAACAAGAAACAGTGGAAATTAAATAAGCTACTTTTTCAGGCTTTTGAAAAGGGTTTAGGTTTTTGTTAGTTTAGATAAAACCTTGATCTCAGCCTCAGTTTCGTGCTTATTTTGAAATACCAGTCATTTGTGTTTACTGCCTCAAACTCAAGTGATGCGGTAGCTGTAATTTCACATGCTACTCTCCCATCTAGAGTTAAACAACGATTTTTGTTTTTATCTCAATATTCAAAAGCCTTGAATTATTTTTTGCCATTTTCTTCTTTGATATTTTTTTTTATCGTTGACAGATGAATAGGGCACTTTGCATTGACATTTTAGCACAAACGTGAAAAAGAAATTGGTTTGTACACAATATTCCCACATTTGGTCACTAGAGAGTGCAAAAATCCACAATTTAATGCTATAAATATGGACTTGAAGTCTAGAGACAATGCAGCTCTCTGCAGTTTACATGTGATAGAAACTCCATTCAGAGTGTGTTTTTTGAAATGTTTACACTTTATGTCCAAACAGGTTAAAAGATGCTGTTTGGATTTAACATTGTGAGACAAAATTAATTTTAAAGGAATGTTTTAAGGGCTCTTGCAATCTCGAATATGACGTCTTTGTGTGTCTCTCTGGTGGGATTTGTTTGTGCGTGTATGCGTGTCAAGATAATCTTGAGTCACAAACTTCATTCAATTCATATAAATTAATAAATGTCCAAAGCTGTCTTGTCTGATTACAGTCTCTGTGGCTTGTCTTATTTGAGGGATCACACAGATTGCATTTTGTGTACTGTGTGTGTTACACAATTGTCTATTAACTTTTCCCCAAATGACCAAATCGTCATCTACAGTTGACTGTGCTGGTGACAACTCCTTTCACGCCCTTTCTGTTTTCACTGCTTATCTTCTTGTTCCACTGCAGAAGCCAGAAAAACAGGCATTGCTGATAAACCTGCTGCTGCAGCAAAATGAAAGTTGACTGTTAAATGTTTTATACAAGAAGAAACAGCTGGTGTGCAGCACTTATTTTTAAGCTTCTGGAAGGAAGATGCTAAGAAATCTGGAGACTGTTGCTTTTAAAATAAAAATATGCTTATTTGCATAAGTGGAAAATTGCAGAAATGGGTTTTGTTTATTGTTACTTAAATGTTTGACCTTCACTGTGTAGAGTAATGTGTGTGCAGAGTCCAGTAGGCTGTTTTCACATTTATCTACTGCAGAGGTTTCTCTATGCTCATGGTAAATTAAAACATAAATATGAGCATCATAATCATAATCTGTTTTATAGCCAAGTATGCAAACAAACATTTTTTGGAAAAATGTTGCACAAAGCATCAACACAGCAATAGTTTAAATTGACTCCACATTAACAGGTATATATGTAATTTATAACTAAAAATTTATAGAAAGAACATTTCTAGAAATGATTATATCTATAAGTGTAAAAAAAAAAGCCTTGGCAGCTACTTCTCTTATTTTGAAAGCAAAGAGTAGAGTCCGGAAGAGCCACACACACACACACACACAGTGTCACTGAGAGCTCCGCCTCACTTTAAGCTCTATATCTTTTCTTCAATGATTCACTCTATTGAGGTCGACCGTCCTTCACGACTATTTAACAAAATTAAAAACCGGTCTCAGATCAGTTTGAGCTCTGAGCTTCCTGCTCCTCTTACAGCTCTGTTTTGACTTTCCTCAGAGTCCCCGCTGACTGCACACTGAGCTCTTCACCCACTCCACACAGGTGAGAATACCGCTGCCTACTGATTTCATACCAATCATCTGGATTATCTGGTTCATTTTTATTCCTTAAATTAGAGGATAGCAAATGTCCCGGGATATTTATACATTCTCGCGTCTCTTCTTTGGAGTATTGTGGTGTTTTCAGACATCATACTAGTTTTTTATTGAGCTGCTTTGATGTAAAACTAATATTTTGTATAATTTATTTCATACATATTACTGAGAGACTCTGCGTTTATAGTAATTTTACATAATTGATCTCACTGTGATACTTTTTATAGGGTTTTTTGTTAGTTTTTATCTGTGTTAAATAGGTTCTTTTTACTCAATTACTGTACAAATACTGTATATACTATTGTGCAGGACTGTGGAATAGAGTGTCCTTGAAAAAGTTATTACCGATCTTTGAGTTTGTGACAGAAAACATTATTTTGTTTCATGCACTCTAGCATATTTTTAGGTTGATTCTATGATTCTGAATCTGCTGCTTGTTCTGAGGAATAAACCTCTGGATGGAAAGATGCTGTTTGCCTCAGCAGGTGTTGTTGGAAAAATATGCAGCTAAACTTGCTTGTGATAGGTTTCAAGCTTTTTAACCTGCTGACACGTCTTTATATGTTAATAATCCTCAGCCATGTGGTGTCAGATTAATTCACCTTGACTTTGGTCTGATCAGGAAGTGTTTTTTACTCCTGACTAGCAGTAAGTGACTCATGCAAACTGCAGAGAAAAAGTAATTAAGGTTGCTTCTACATTCATTTAATTTTTTGCATTCACCTTTTTGAATTACATGTAAATGAACACCAGCTATGTCTTATTCAGTCATGTATTTACATCACATACCTGTCAGAGTGTAAATAACTGGCATAAACATGGGTATAACGTCATAAAACTGACAGTTGCAAATGAATCAGACAAGTTAGCGAACAATAAACACGTAGAAGATTTTACACTGGGAAAATTCAACTCATAAGAAAAAATAGTCAAACTGCTGTTTCTCACATTAAGTTCAACAGATAGTGACAAATTTGATATTCTTATTATGATTGTGATTATTATGAAGGCTTTTTATTTATTTTTCTTGACACAGGCTTTTAGGATAAAATCTCTGTTAGTGCTGAATGTTTCTGTTGGTGCAGCCGGACTGACGAAAACGAATAGTAAAGTTAAATTAAATGTGAAATTTAGCATCTCCGGTAAATAAACATCTCTGGAGCCTCTGGAGCAAAAATAAATAAATGTGTGGGCAAATTTTAGTTCAATACCGATGATAAGAGGACATTTTAGCTGCTCGTCCACAACTTGATATCAGAGAAAAAGATTTAAAGATTTCAGTTGAAGTTAGAAATTTAGTTGAGTTAACTAATCTTAGGGTGAGGTGGTAGAGAAAGCATTATGCCAGTGCGTATCCTCACAACGATAGAAAGACCAGTGTGTGTGTGTGTGTGTGTGTGTGTGTGTGTGTGTGTGTGTGTGTGTGTGTAGGAGCGTGGTCATGCTGTGTGTTTTGACAGATATGACAGTGATGCAGCAATATTGACCCTGTAAACATGTTCACTCACACAGCCTCTCCACACAATATACACACAGTATATACAGTACATATATATATATATACTGCATATATACACAGTGTTCTTCAGTGTGGTTCTGTTGTTCCAGCAACTTGTTGCTTAAAAACCAGAACTACCAGTTCGGGATCCTGGGTTTGTCTTGGTGAACTCAGCAGTCTCGTCTCTCCTCTCCTCTCCTCTCCTCTCCTCTCCTCTCCTCTCCTCTAACAGGTCTGTCAAACACTGATGCTGAGTCTCCAGTGGGAGTGGAATGGATCATAGCCATGGCATACTCTGACGTGAGTGGACTTCAGTCTTCGTACTTGTTTAAGTTTATTTTATTTTTAGTAGTTCAAATTAGAACCACCTACACCAGCTGTAACAACAAATTAATATATTTCAATAGTACAATATGAGATTGTTCTTAAAATGAGTCATTCTGCTTAATGAGTACTTTTTACTTTTGGTACTTCAAGTATATTTTTCTGATAACATTATAAATGTGCTTTATATCATATTTCTACTTTTACTCCAGTAAAAAACTCTTTCACCCCTGATCACATTATGTCATGTCAGCTCCATCCAGCTACAGTATAATCAAGTTAGAGGGCAACTCAAGGCAACATCGGGTATCACAACAAATACTGTATATCAACAGATTATGTGCAACAGTGACATGTTTTCATCAGAACTTCTGCAGCTACACAGTAATCACCAGTATGACTCAGATCCTCATGTGTTTATCTTCCAATTGAATAATCTTTCCTTTTCACTGCCTGTTTCCACTTCATGGAGATATTTTGTCTCCATAAAGATTGCTTTAGCCACTTTGTGTGGACTGTTTTGTCACAGCTCTGTCACCTGTTTAAGTCCCTGGGGGACAAACTGACCTTCATACCCAAAACTCTAAATACTGATCTGATCCCTCTCAGTCCTTTTCATATATTAAAATGCACAATGACTCATTTATTTTGCTTGTTTTTGACTATTTGATTTATGTTTAACATGTTTACTTATTTCCTTTTGTTGAATTCTGTTTACTTTTTTTCTCAGATGCACTCACCATCCTCCTCTCCTCTTGATGATGTCAACCTGGGACCTTCAGCAAACCCACAGTCAGTAACTTTGCTTTCACCCAGCTTCATGTGGCTTGTTGTTGTAATGAACAGAGGATTTTTCTTTAAGACATAGAGATGTAAATCTAGCATAAATACAATAAACTATTAATGAGTTTGGACCAGGTATTTTCAGGAAATATTGTCAGAAAATATCTAATTGTTAAAGAGAAACATTACTTTTGATTTGAATTTTAACAATTCATCCACTTTTAGTTTACTTTGTGATTGTATATGATGTTAGTGTCTGTCTTGTTTTAGTGCCAGGCCCACTGACTTTGACTTCTTGGCTGTCATTGGCAAAGGAACCTTTGGAAAGGTAATACTGAAATAATGCCTTATTTAACAATCAGTCAAGAAAAACTAAGTGAACCCTTTGAAATTACCTTCATTCAGATCTTGGTCTGAAAACAGTGAATTTAGACTAGTGACACACAAATCATTGTTCCTGTCCATACTGAATACATCATTCAGACACTCACAGTGATCTTCATTAATTTACAATAAACAAACATGATGCTCTTGTACCTTGATACTCCACGATGCTATTTTAGGGACTGGAACTAAGCATGAATAGTTGAAATAGGTGAAAACCGTGCTTCACTGTATATGGTGTAAAAAGGGCGCTTCTAACTAACATGGAGACATTGGTGGAGAGAATGATTTGGAGCTGCCTTACTTTCTCTGAGGCTGGACAGTTTACCATTGTGGAAGTTTAGAAAGATTTCGCAGAGCATATGCAACACTACTAATACTACTGCAAACTTCTAACTTCAAAACCTACGTCAGCCCAAAAGAGATGCTGTAGATTCACCTCAGGAGAGTGGTTCACACCAGGTGTCCTGAGAATATGTCTGAGCTGAAGCAGTTCTGTCAGGAAGAATGATCCAACGTTCTTCTGCTCCTCTCTGATCTGCAGCTACTGAAAGTGGTTGTTCGTGATCATTGATACCACAGGAGGTTGGACCAGTTAAATCCAAGGTTCACTGACCTCACCAGCACTTTGAGTTTTTAATGGACATGTTCCATGAAGATGTGAAATACTGGTTGTTGCCTATGGGAGAGAGTCGGAGAAACTGTGCTGTTTGTGTGTTGTAAGCGTAAACACATCGTGCTGCCTACAGTACGCTTGTGACATACTGCAGATGAAAACTCAAACACATCTTATGATCTATTGATGCATAAAAGCAGGTCATTTGAATGGGTTCAGATATTTGTTCTTCTTCTTTATGGCAGTTTCTTTATTCACTCCGTTCACATATTTATGTTGATTAAGAAATGTTTATTTGGCATGAGATTATGTTAGACATCAGATTATGATATAATGTAGTGCCTATTAATGGTTGGTCATATAGTGTAGATCAAGTTCCTCTACGTGGATCAAGCATTGATTTGATTGTACTGACTCAGTAAGACTTAAACAAGGCAGACTAAGAAAGAGATAGTGAGCTGCTGCTGACATTGCAGACAGGGTCAGAGAGAGTTTAACTGCTGACTAGTGCCTGATCAAAATGCCCTGCCTGCTTCATGAATCATTAACTTTACAGTCTACCGATGCCTCTCAAAGTTACTTGAACATCACCTGGTTAGAGGAACGGCAAAACACTAGAAATGAAAATGACACCAGAACAATGAGTCACATTGAAAGAATCCAGTAAACTCAGAGTTGTTTAATATGGTTGTTTTTATTGACTACAATGCGTCAGACCTTTTTTTACGTAGCACAGTATCTACACACTTGTCAGATTTCTCAGTATCATCTGTTTCCACCAATCACATCTGTGCTGCGTGTGCTGTTCTCAAAAGGGGTTTAATGATGCTATGTCCTGACGGCACTGTGTGGAGATGGTGGCGAAGACTGTTTACTAAACAAACCACTAACAAGCAAACTCATATGCAGGTCCTGCTCGCCAAGCTCAAAGCCGATCACAAATTCTATGCTGTCAAAGTGTTGCAGAAGAAAGTCATCCTGAAGAAAAAAGAGGTGAGAACCTGCTTTCCCAGAATTAAAGCATTGTTTTGACATTTCTAATCATTATATTTCTATGTAATTCAGTTCTTACTTGTATCTTACATAACTGGGTTTATACAACTGTTTATATACCAAGAAAGTTGAGGCATCAGTAATAAGAGAGAAGTGGCTAACGATAAACTGACATAAACGTACCAACAACAAGCTCTAAATGAGATGTCTGTGTGAGATTATAACCAGGAAATCAAAGTGGACAAATCTAATTTACATCATAGTTCTCTGATGTGACAGGCAACAGTGGATGAAGGTGGAAAATATGTCAACTTGAGCCAAGAGGAAATTGTGTGTGTGTGTGTGAAGTGTGTCATTATCTTTGAGTGTTATTAGTAAACAGCTTTTTCACCCAGCAACACGATCTGAATCTTATCTAATCTACAGCTTGTTCTGTGCAAAAGGACAGATTTTACAACTCCCACAAAATAAACCGGGTCATGTCAGTGTTTGTCTGACAACACGGTGACAACGAGTGATCAAGCGCACTCCTTGTCCTTTTAATCAGAGTATTTCTTTCTGCTCATAGTGAAGCGTTAATTATCTGACCTTCATGTCGCAGCATTTGTTTTATTATAACACTTAAGTATTTTATCTTGTTGCCACACATTTTTTTCTGTTTTTTAAGAACAGCTTTTAAGTAATGTGGAAACTTCTCAGGTTTGAACATGACATGAGAAGAATTATTTTGAACTTATTTCTTAACCTTTAAGCAACATTTTTAAAAACAAGCTGGCTTACACAGACAAATATTATAATAATAAATTAAAATAAGTTATGGAAACTAATAAGAAACAGATACTATATGCAAAAATCGAAAAATTTTGCAATAAAAGATCAAACTGTGTTGCGCATAAATTGAGCTGTGTGCTCAAGCTGTGACTCTGCTAGTCTGCTGAAAACTAGCTGCAGTAGAAAGGAGCAGAAAAGACTGAATGACTGAGAGAATTTTGTGGATTGTGACAAAGGTCATGAACCAATTGATAAACACAGAACACGCAGAACCAAAACAATTCTGTGAACGGAAGTAGTGTTGTGAAAGATGCAGATAATCAGCCATTGGAAACACTTTTGTTATTTTTTGTCCACAATTAGATGTTGAATGTAAACTTAAATGCTCTCATTAAGACAAATTTTTCTTGTATGTAGAGTGTATCATTTTTCATTTCATATCATTTCAAGTCTTTTAAATTTAATGTGTTTGTGTGCAGGTAAACAGGCCAACAAATATATATATAATATATAAAAAATATATTTTTCTCTCTTTAGCAAAAGAACATCATGGCAGAGAGAAATGTGCTGCTGAAGAGTCTGAAACACCCGTTTCTGGTTCGGCTTCACTACTCCTTCCAGACTGCAGAGAAACTCTACTTCGTCCTTGACTACGTAAACGGTGGAGAGGTAGCGTGTGTGTCTTCAGCTATGCAAAAACCTTGTTTCCGGTCAAGATGCCACTGAACTTTAGCATGAAGTGAAGATCATTATTTAGATTTGGCTCTTAACTTGTGCCATAAAAAATAAGCCAACATATTTAAAAGGGGAAATTATATTTATCTATGTCAAACACCAATAAATCACAACCAGATTAATTTAATTTCCACAATAAATGAGACTCTTGTTGACTAGATTAGCACCTTTTGGACTTTACAGTGTGTTGGTTTACCTGGTCAGGTTTGGCGGTGAACTTTACTGAGCCAGTTTATGACTGAAGGTTTATGTCTTTATATGGCTGTAATCGGAAAGGAATACCTCATTTGTTTATCTGCATAATTACAAAAACAATCACTAATAATTTGACAAAGGAACAGTTGACATGACTCTCATTATGCACAATAAATATGAAGCTACACTGAGGAAATTAGCTTAGTTTAGCACAAATCCTGAAACTGGATAAAAACAGCGACTGTAGCTTGGCTATGTTCTGTGGTAAAGCTCAAAATTAAAATTCAAACAAATGTATTGTACATGTTTGTTAGCACAGAAGTAGAAATTCATCCTTTAGCTCACATGACGTTGAGCATTATCATTAAAAGTTACATTTACATTTAGCAGACACTTTTATCCAAAATGACTAAGCATTAGGAAGTCTTGCTGTGTCACATTATCACATTATTTATGCACGTTTGCTTCCTTGTTCAGCTGGGACACAGCAGGCTATAACAGTGTCTTAATAAGTCATCCTTTATTTACACGTGTCACATAAAATCAGACACAGCTCGCTGGCTTGCAGCCAGTAGACCTGTTTTCAAACACTTTACTTTGCTCTTATGCTGCTATGTTGAAGTGTGTGTCATGACCATAGTTTAACATGTTTTATTACCTTTTAAAATTAATATTTTGTTTTGCATATTATATGCTTAAACATTGCTGTTCTTGTGCTCTTTCTACCTTTCTGCAGCTGTTCTTCCACCTGCAGAGAGAGAGGTGTTTCTCAGAGCCCAGAGCGAGATTCTATGCTGCCGAGGTGGCGAGCGCTATTGGTTATCTTCACTCTCTCAACATCGTTTACAGGTCAGACAGAGTCACACATGCTCACACTGTATTTTGTGAAAAATACGAGATAAAAAAATTCACTATCGAATTTTCCTTTGTACATTGACAATGTGCTCATGTTTTGCTCATTGTAGAGATTTGAAACCAGAGAACCTTCTTTTAGACTGTCAGGTAAATCAGATCAACACATTTACCTCAACACATATAAACTCAACTATTCAGTTAGATTTGTCACTAAAAACATACAGTTTTGTATGATGAATGTCTTCTTGTGTTCCACATGTGCAGGGCCATGTGGTGCTGACAGATTTTGGTCTGTGCAAAGAGGGTGTAGAGCCGGAGGGAACTACCTCAACTTTCTGTGGGACTCCAGAGGTGAGTTAAAAAATACACATATAACTGGGAGAGGAACCCCAGAAAATCATAACAACTAAACAGTAAAGTAACACCTGAACCTTTACCAATCAGTCTATCTTCTTAATTATGTTTCTCTCCTACTTTTTTTTTCCCTCTCTGTCCACAGTACTTGGCTCCAGAGGTTCTTCGTAAGGAGCCATATGACAGGACAGTGGACTGGTGGTGCCTGGGAGCAGTGCTCTATGAGATGATCTATAGCCTGGTGTGTGTTTGTTGTATATGTGGTTGATTTATGGGTTATACTTTCTGGAAGCACACTTATCTTGCAGTTGTCATTTAAAGGAGTAGTGTGGCATTTTTAGGAACAAGCATTTTAAATTGCATTGCATAACTTTCTACTAATGATGTCTCCTTTACTTCAGCCTCCGTTCTACAGCCGCGACGTCGGTGAAATGTACGACGGGATCCTCCACAAGCCGCTCCCGCTGCCTCCAGGCAAGTCTGATGCTGTCTGCTCTCTGCTGGTGGGTCTTCTGCAGAAGGACCAGCACAGACGCCTCGGGGCCATCGCTGACTTTGTGAGTCCATTAAATTAAAGAATGTATTTTAACATACACAGATTGTTTCCCAGACAAATCCTAGTCTTAAAAGGATTTTTTTTCAAAGTGCAGCTGCTGATAAATGAAGACATATATCTTTTTTAAATAGTTTTTCTGATGACAGACCTGCATCAAGTTCCTGTAATAAAATATGAAATAATACTTGTTTGGCCTGTCAGGTGGTTTGAATAGAAAATCATCAAATCATCTGTCTGTATACAGATGACAGATGTATAACTTTTCTCTCTTTTATTTATAGCTGGAGATAAAGAACCACACCTTTTTCTCGCCAATCAACTGGGATGACCTTTACCACAAGAGAATAACACCTCCTTACAACCCTAACGTGGTACGCTCAGTCACACTGCCTGTATCTGCTCACGTTTTACACTCCTTTTCATTTGAAAGCCACATTTAGCCTGTTCCTGTCTCCTGTTAGCTCAGTGTGTCCATCTACTCATCTGTTCACTAAATGTCATATAATACATATAACAGATCCTTTGATCAAATTGATCAGTTTTTAGTCACCTTAAACACCTGAAATGAGTCTAAAATATCTACAGTACAGTACTTCAGTATACTAGTGTGCGCAGGATACAGTATAAATCTACATGAACTATTGCAACAATACACATACTTATATACTGTTTCTTTTTTTCTGTGACAGTGCATCATGAGTGACATAGTCATTGAATTTTTCAGAAAGGCCCAGCTGACACTCAGCATATTGATCCAGAGTTCACCAGAGAAATGGTTCCTAACTCGGTGAGTCGGACACCGGAGTTCAATGCCAGCACCAGCTCCAACAATGCCTTCAATGGGTTCTCCTTTGTTGGCAGCGAGGACAGCTTCCTGTGACACATCCTAATCACACCCCTTGTGAGTTCAGATCCCACATGAATAAAAGCTCCTTGTCTACTCTGGTAGCTACTACAGGAGTCCCACAGTGCATCTGTGTTTCACTGCTGCAGGGATTTTCGAGTTGTTCTCCTTTGTGGAGAAACAGGGGCATGTACAATACAAAATACCTTTATGAAAACATTTAAGGTTCAAATATTTGAAAACCTTTATGATATAATAGCAGTTTGGATATTTTCCAGACCTGCTACTGGAGAGGTTGCAACAAATCTAATAAATAAATAGTAAATAAAGAGCAAGTGAGGCTGGGTTTTATACTTCAGTATCAGACAGTTCACAAACATAATAACCTGGGCTTGAAACAAGGACAGGCTGAAAAAAACAAATGCTTTTGGAGAAATTCCCCTTTAATTAGCTTTTTAACAGCAGGTATCAGCAGGCTTTTGTCACATCGGTGTGATATCTTAAAGACAGTCGTCTGTTGTAATGGCTGACAGCATTTAACCAGCATTTAACTATTTTAGCACAGATTTTACTGCTGCATTGCTTTATGGCACAAAGGTGGATTCCTGCACAGAACATATATCCTTGTACTTGTAGTAACTATTGTTACATAACTGTGTACTACATAAAGTACACGCCGATCCACCCGTGCAAATGGATGTCAGCGTATGAACATGTACCACTTCCTATATATTTAGAGGCCTGAAGAAAGAAAGGTCATGAAAAAGCTAAAAATAATATTACTGACAGTGATAACTGTGAGTAATGCAGCTGACATGAAACAGTGGCTGCCAGTTCTCACAACAGTCCTGTTTGTTGATGAAATGTCTAAATTTGCAGGACTGTATTTAAAAAAACACTCCATGTAGCACTATTTTAAACCAACTACACAGCAGCATGAACACTATGGTTATTTGTTATGTGGATTTTTTTTTGATTTTCTGTAGCATTTCCTGCTGTTGAAAACCGTATCGATTGGTTTTATTTCATGCTATGTAAGATGAAACAGTTCATGTTATTATGAAAACATAGTATCTAAGATCTGTAAATGTACAGCAGCAGCTTTGTAATAGGATTATGTACTGTAGTAAAGTAATGATTGTATATGTGTAAACCTGAAGTGCCTCTCTGCCTCAGAAATTAAGTTGGTGACGGATGGTGTTGGATGTGGGTAGTGATGGGTAATAGAAAATGTGCATTTTATTTTTAAAAAACTCTTTAATATGTACCTAAAGGTTTGTTTTTACATATGATATTAAAGACATTCAAATGTATACCACTTGTTCTCTAATTTCTGAAAATACTATGTTACCATTTGTCTCTTTACAAACATTTGTGGGTTTTGTTCAAAGGTGAATCAGATGAATTCAATTCACTTCAGTTTTATATTTATAGCTCCAAATTACAACAGATCTCATCTCAAGACACAGTGTTTAAGGTTTAAGACCTCACAAAATATAATAACTGTATACACAATTATATAGAAGAGAAGGATTTTAAATTTTGTTCTGCATTTCGCAGGGAGTCAATGGAGAGAAGCTAATGTTCAGATAAGTTTCTAAGAAACCAAATACACTACCAGGGAAATGTATTAACCATTTATTTTTCTAGAGGACAGCTGTAATGTCTTCCTTTAAACGGTACGGGTGACTAATGGAAAAATACTCAGGGCTAAACAGTCCTGACCTCCTCATTCAGCTTTCGCCTTCTAAAACTATAACCTTGAATGGCAAACTGTTATGGCCTGTAAACAGAGGCTGGTGTCACACATGGTCGGGTCACGCTGCCAGCAGCAGTGTCACACTGCACTGATGCTGGCGGAAGCAGAAATACATGTATGCTTTTATGTAGGAAACTTGTTCATAAACCAGCTGTTAATACGTTTGGATGTTGTTTTGGATGAACCATTATAAATGTCTGCATACAGAAATACTGTGACCACTTTGTAGATGCACGTTATCAAAGATTGCTGCATTTGATTGATATCCTGAGTAACATCATAAACACAAGAGTGGTATCAAAGGCTGAGAAAACTTTACTTTTTCTTTCACTAAATAAACTAAACCTCCCTTTTATAGATATGCAGCAACACTACAAATGTATGATGATCTTACAAAACACAATGCTTTAAATTAAGCTGTAAAGTAGTATTGCTAAAATCCTGACTTACTCTTTACACCAGTGTGCAGTATGTTTGTGTCGGTGTTTGTGTGTGTGTTTATTGTCAAGGATGTGAACAATATCTGTAAACCAACATAACCTAGTGTTACTGAACCCAAAATAAACAAACACAACACTCAGCAGGTAACAGTGTTGATAATTCCATGTGTAAGACTCCAGCAACATGTCGATGCACATCTTGCACTTTTTTTGTATGTGGAGTTGTTCTCTGTGGAGAAGATACTGTATATTTCTCCAATTTCATTTCCTTATACCACTGAAGAGAAAATGAACTTGAGAGATTTGAATAATGTACTGGACACTTACTATAGGTAAGGCGGATACAGATCTGTTGTGAAATGATGTGTGGGTGAACACACAATTGCTCAAAGTCCCTTTGGCACAAAACTTGTTTTATTACACAACACTTCTTCTCTGCAAACATCATGTTGTTATTTCCTGTGATTAATGTTAGCCTGCTCTGATTCATCAACAAAAAACACTTTTATTATACCACTTTTAACACTGACAAAAATCTGTTTAGATGACATAGTCACCCATACATGAGAAGTTGAATAAGCATTTACACTATTATGTACATTGTATTTATGTAAACCAACAATATTTAATATTGAAATTTTTTATTAACTTGTTTTTAAGGTGAAGAGGATGTTACTTCACTGTGGCTGGGACACCACTGCCTAAACTACTGCCATTAGATCCACACCTGAAGTGGACATGCCCATACTACATTAAAGAAGATGAATGCAAACAGGTGAAGGGATAGAAGTAGGATGGTAGTTTTATATTTTGATTTGTCACAGAGGAAAAAAAAAAACATCATCTCATGGATGAGGCTCAATGTGTGCACAGGACAGACCTACAGCCATGAAACAGAAGCAGTACAAGTACATTAAGGGGTAGTGATGATCTAAAAGTTAGTTCAGTGGATATGTGTTGCCAGTTTAATTCTCTGACTTTGTCGATGCTGCTCCAGTGTGGCTGTCTGCAGGATGAAGCTCAGAAGATGCTGGTTAAAACACTTTCAGGTAACTGCTGCCAAATGTGGTTCAACCAGTTACTAAAAAACTTTTGCACTTACTTACTGCTTGTTTATTGGTAGCGTTCAATAAAGACGTAATATATATATATATAAAATATATTTTTTGATCAGCTTTTAAACGTTGTGTTTGTCTATATTTGTGATGTAGGTAAAAATCAGCTCTCATTCAATGACCAATTTATGGTAATTTCATTTCTAATGTCATGACTAAAAACAACTGGATGCTGGCCCGTATTTTAGTATGATTAATTTTTCCTGGTATTATACTCTGATATGCTGTACACTTAATCCAGCACCTATATTGATAGTTGTGATAACTTTGTTTCCATAGCTACATAACAAATTGGTCAACAAGAGAAAATGATGAGAAAGTGACATCAGTAAAACAAAGTGGGAAAAGAGACTGGTGAAGGTAAAGCAATAAACGTACTGGTAAAAAGAAAAGAAAGAAAAAGAAAACAGAGACTAGGGGAATGAGGAAACAGAATAATTATCGTAGATTTTATATTGTTTCAAAAATGCTTTGAAGATGATGTTATTGGTTTGTCAGATTCTTTTGATTATGACTGTTGCTGCATTTTATCACTTATCCTGAACGTTTTATCTCTGCATAAACCCACTTAACCAAACAAAGCTGTGGTCAACTTAACGAGCAGAGACATGCTATTTTTAATTTTCAATAGTCATCGATAGGTAAAATATTAACTAACAGTTAAACCTTTACCAGCTAGAAGCAGGTAAACAAGTGGAGAAATATATAAATAGCTCGCCATGTGCATTATTGTAGAACTGCTCCACTCAGTGTTCAAAATGAGAAACACAATACACAACTGAGGTTACACAGATTTAACACAGAAAAGCAATAAATACAATATAGTTTTCCACATTTTCATTATTGTGCAAACAAAAAACACTTACTGGTTTTACATAACAGCTTTAAATTGACAACTGAGGCACTCTTGGGATTTGGGAACTGGGCCACATATATCAAATGTGATTTTCTTTTGTTCAAATCTCCCGCTATATTCTATTCTCTCCGATTCAAAAAGATTAACTTCACATATTGTTAGAAACACATAGGTTTAAGTATCTATGTAGTAACTATGTTTTCGACTGTGAATCCAGTACCACGTGCCTTTGTCAAAAGAAATATGGAACACTTTAGTTTAAGTACCTCATTTATCATTTTAAGGTAGCTTTTATTATTTGTTTTATAACATAGCATATAGTTGTGAGCACATATTTATTGTGTATGTGTAAACTACAATTAACTTCTGGTTACATGGTATAATGAAGTTGTTATGGGATAGCATGTCCTTTTGACACATGTAGTTTCAAAAAACATTTATTAAAAGCATAAACACTGATAGGCTAAATATATAATGTTAGATAAAGGGACATAAAGACAATTGTTATTACAGAGGGATCAACTTAACAAAGTAGTGATAATTGCGGAAATTAATTTGTAGATTTACTCAAGTGCCATACTGTATTACAGTTTTCAAGTATTTATATTTTTGTTGGAAAATTCCTTCTTATGTTACCTCTACTCCGATGAAGTGAAATATTGTGGGTTCTTAATTTAAAATATGATTGGCTGATACATTAATAATAATAATTAATAATTATGTTGTGATACTATTTTGACTGTTATGAAAATACTGTTTTATGTAGCATTGCTACTTTTATGATCTCAGAGCACAATGGCAACTTTAAATTGAGAACAGATTTCATTATTTTGTAAATATTTACGCTGTGAGTCAGCATAGTGTAAACTAATGGCTATTTATAGATAGATAACAGTGTTAGCATGTAAGCTAGCAGTGTCTTCATGAAGAGCATCATGTGGCTAAAACGTACCTATTGCGAAACTAGCATTATGCACATTTAATACATTGTACAACAGTGAATACAAATCAAAAAAACAGTTTGAAATATGATATTTTAAAAAATGATTTGTTAGTCGTGTTTCCCTCTTTAAGTATTTGGTTGTAATTTGTTATTGATGTTTAAAAGCAGCTTTTAGCATCGGTTGTAGCCGCCGCTGTAGCCGTTTCCGGGTACTGTGCAGCAGTGGTGTTCTTGAACAGAGCTCATTTTCAACCCCGGGTAAATTTCTATTGATAAAACGACACGTTCCTTAGTTTGCTATTTATCTGACTAACATAAATATCATTAAGCTAATATAATCGCACCTTGTATTCTAAAACAGCCAGTTCTAGCTACCGTAAAAGTAATTAATCTAGTTTGCAGCTCCACTGTGCATCTCCGCAGAGGAGCCCGGAGAGACGGGAAGAGGAGGCATGTCGGGCGGGTGAGTGTGGGGATCTTAACGGTGCCTCATTTTTCTGTTCTATTTAGTTATTTATACTATGCTCACATAGCATCTGTAACCCTTTTAATTTCATTGTCGGTCCTGGCACAAGTCAAGTGGTTCGTTTTGTTGTGCGAGTGGGACGTTGTTTCCTGTCCGTCTAAAAGCGTGTTGTGTCGCGGTGGTGAGCTGGAAAAGCTGCACCCGGCTGTTTTCCACCACCAGCTGCACAGTCTAAAGTTTATTTAGCCATCTCTCTCCATCTGTGTATTCTCTATATAGTTTTCTGTCAGAGTCTCCAACATTTAAAGTATCAAAAACACCTTTTATTGTGTTCGAAGGCAGACAGGTTTGTTTGAGTCGCCGCTAGAGGCGCTCTACTCTCTGAAACAACAGTCAACGTCTCTTCATGCGTGTTCATGGGTCCTGCTAGCCAAGTTAGCTAATTGGAAGTTTGGGCAAAGTTGGTATGTAGGTTATGTACTTTGTCACCACTTCTAATTAATGTATCGCAGTAATTATGTCTTGAAATTCGAGCACTGTATTGTTGAGATATGCATAACGTTACGTTTCAGGTAGCGTTTTGTTGGGCTCGGAGCAGCTAAGCTAATCTTAGCTACTGAGCTAGCTCTGTGGAGCAGTACGTGTCTGCTTGTTGAATTAGCTTAGTGGCTGGAAAATGAAACACAGGCTTTGTTCACATGTAAACTATTAATGTTTAAAAATATGATGAAAAATATGAAAGTTTGATTTAGCTAGATTTGCTTTTATTTTAATTTGTAGGTCTTTATTCGCAGTGAAAACTATTCATACACCTTTTAAGAAATATTGTAGCTAACATTATCAGATAAGTACTATATTTGGGAGTGTTGGGAAATAAATGTAAAATTTTGTAGGAATGTAATACTGTAGTGTTGAACAATGTAATATATGGCATTGAGTATACTAACTATCATTTATTGCTTTGTATAGTATTTACCAGAAGCTTATAAAAACAAACTTAGATTCTCATGCAATGTTTAGTCCTGCCTTTGTATTTTATTTCTCATTTTTAGTGTTAAAATGTTTGCAGTAACTGTTTGATGACTTATCAAAAAATAAGGCACACGCTCTAATATTTAGTTGGGCACCCTTTAGCTTTGATTTGGCACTGTGTCATTGTTTCAGAAAGCTTTTGCAATTCACAACATTTATTTTCGTCCAGAGTTGCAATATTCTTTCGCTAAGATCTCGTATTGATGACGGGAGAGTCGGACAGCTGCGCCAGTCTTCTCTGCAACATAACATTGGTGAACCTAGACCTGACCAACTGCAGCAGCCCCAGATCATAGCACTGCCCCCACGGGCTTGTACAATGACACTAGGCATGATGGGTGCATCACTTCTCCTGCCTCTCTTCTTACCCTGATGCACCCATCACTCTGGAACAGGGTAAATCTGGACTCCTCAGATCACATGACCTTCTTCCATTGCTCCAGAGTCCAATCTATATGCTCCCAAGCAAACTGAAGCCTTTTTTCCTCAATAGCTTTACTAACAAGTGGTTGTCTGAAGGATACACTGCTGGTTAGTCCCAAACCCTTAACTTCCCGTCGCAGTGTGCGTGTGAAAACGATCTCACTTTCGCTATTAAACATAGCTCATGAGTTCTACTGTTTTTTGGGGTTTTTTTTTTTTGACGATTTGATTTCACCAAACAATCGTGATTGACGATCACGATTTGTTTTCCAACCACATTTCTTCCTGGAAAGAAGAAAGATGAATTTCCCCCACTATCCTTCCAGTTTTTATTAATGCATTGGACAGTTCTTAAGCCAGTTTTAATAATTAGTAATTATTCAATGGGAGGCTCTCCCCTATTTTCTTAGTTAAATCCAGGTGGAGACTTTTGTTTTGGATGGACAGTGTATGTGAATATATAAACAGAATTATTCTGAAGTCTGTTTGAAATATACATATTAGTGTACATTCTATGTGCTGAGATGTTTACTCTGTCTGTGATGTGTCTTTTTACTCTAATTGTCTTTACAGATTAAAATCAAATAATACATCTGTTAAATTTTTGGTTATGTGTGTTTGCAGCATAGAAGACGAGGGGGATAGTAATCTGTGCATTGACACAGACTCGGACACAGCAGATAAGAAGGATGGTACAAAGTGTAAAGTCAAGTGGACTCCGGAAGAAGTGAGTGAAAAGAAGACTTTTAATAACAACGCCTTTATGTTTATAGTTTAGAGACTCAACCTTTGACGGTATCAGAAGCTATTTACTATAATTTCAATTAGTTTATTAAGGTCAGTGACCAAAATCAAATGCTGCATGTTAGCAAAAAGAGTGGAATGAAGCAGAGTTGCAACATATACTAAGGAAACTTTTACACACAGGTGTTTTCCATTGATTGGTTAATTAGCTAATAAGAAAAGTAACTAGCTAAAACTAATAAACTGTAATATCAATAACTTAAAGATATTTTAATCTGATGTCTCTGATTTGCCTATGCTGTGATCTTAAAAGCATTAAATGATTCTGAGTCTGATTGAATTTGTCCCTGTGTGCAGGATGAAAATCTTAAAATCCTGATCAGCAACTTTGGAAAAAAAGATTGGAAAACCATTGCCAGTTTTTTACCTGTAAGTAAGTGACTGAAATAAATTAGGTTGAAAAAGAGAGAATAAACAGGAAACAAAAGAAAGTCCCACATCTTGTAGCTGTGTATCTGTCATACTGTTAAACTTTAAAAAAGGCAAAGCTCTGCATGCTAACCAATCTCAGTGTTTAATTATTTCAATCTACAATAATTCACCTACCTCTTTGCAATTTAAAAAGACACGTCAAAGGCATATCCTGTTTCTGTGACAGGGGCGGACTGAGCTCCAGTGTATGCACCGCTGGAAAAAACACCTGGATCCTGATCTAATCAAAGGCTACTGGTCCAAAGAAGAAGATGAAAAGGTAGAAAATCAGATCCAGAAATAGCGATTTAGTTTTAATTACCCAGTTTTAAATTGTATTTGTGTCTTTACATGTGTACAGATAATAGAACTGGTGAGCAGATATGGCACCAAACATTGGACTTTGATTGCCAGGCACTTGAAAGGGCGACTGGGGAAACAATGTCGTGAGCGCTGGCTCAACCACCTCAACCCACTGGTCAAAAAGACCTCCTGGACAAATGAAGAAGACCTCATCATCTACAAAGCCCACTGCATTCTGGGAAACCGCTGGGCTGAGATTGCCAGATTTCTCCCTGGAAGGTGCATTAGTTAGTGTTGATTGATTTACTGAAATACTGTAGATGACGCTGCTCTTTAAAAATGCCTGTTTTTAACCAGGGATGACACAGAGAGTTTAATGTACATTTTGGATTCATTTTGCAGAACAGACAACTCTGTGAAGAATCACTGGAACTCCACCATCAAACGTAAAGCAGAGTTGGGCTTGTTCAAGGATGAAGCTGACAGCATATCCCTGGATATTCAACAGTTTGTGGAGGACGAGGTATAGTACTTTTTGTACGATGTTTAGCAATTTGTAAAACTTTTTGGTGTTAGAACATATTTTAGTGTAGACGTTATGAATTAAATGGTTTTTTTTTTGTTACAGATGGACTTCAAGTGTGATGTTGTATTAGACGCTGAACCAGTAATGCCTAGAGTGGTGAGTTCTTTTAAACTTTATTTAAGCATTTAGCCATAGAGTGCATTGATGGCTGGATGTAGTAATATTTTTAGGGATGAGCGGATTTATCGGTATATTGGCAAATAAGATGGCCTTTCTAAAATATTTTGCACAAAATACACTTTTCCCATTAAAAACCTAGACTGTAGCATTTGCCATAGTTTAATGTATAGTGAGTGTTTCTTATACATAAAATTATTTGTTTAACTTTAAAATAAAATGAGAATTATTATTCAATTATTATTATTTTGGATATCTGTATCAGGAGAATTTCACAATTGGTGCGTCCCTAAATGTTTTCTTCCAATATGTTTCCAGCTGGCATTTTTGGTTTTACTTTTCTACTCATTGCTTTGTTGCAGATGCCAGAGAAAGATCAAAAGCAAAGAGAGCAACAAAACGCCAAGCAGAATACAGTCATTTTGGCACCAAAAAGAGAGTTCTCTACTCCCAGTCCTTCTTTGCCCCCTAGTACAAGTTCTAGTCCCACTTACAGCACAGGTGCTCCACCAGCAGCTGCTCCAGTGGACCAGAAAAAGTTTGCTGATGCAGCACTGAAGATGATCGCTGAAGACATGCTCCCACTCAGGTGACTGTTTCTGTGTCATTTTGAGGTTTTTATCCAGGGTTTTAAGAATATCCAGGTTTGGAAATCCTCCTTCCCTGGACAAAATCATATTTGTTACACATATCTACTCATTATTTAAAATGTATAATGCTAATTTATCTTGTCCTGGTTCTCTGCAGTTTTGTTGAAGGTGCAGGCTTCAGGTCATTCATGAGCACCATCAACCCTGATTATAACAAGCTGTCCCAGCGTGCCATGGGGCTGCATCTCTATGATGATGTGGAGAGAACTATTAAGCCTCAACTCATCCGTGATCTTAAAGCCTGCCTCGCCAAAACCAAAGATGGGGAGAGTGCCATTCATGTTACCTATGACCTCTGGGCAGGGGGTCAGTCCCAGTCATCGGAAGAACCCATTGTTATCGTGCAGCTTCACTTTGTCAGTGAATCCTGGCAGATCCGCCGGCCCATTGTGGCTTTCCGTCACCTAAGTCACAAAAACCTCAGCTCTGCTGTTGCCAGGGAGCTTGAAGGTGTGCTGCTGAGCTATGGCATATTTCCACGCAGCATTGGCTATATCCTCCCCAACCAGGCCAAAGAAGTCATGGCTTGGAACAGTTTGTTCTGTGACTACAAAATCATGTGCTCATCCAACAGGGGAGAACCAGATGGAGATGAAATAGTGGCATTTTTGTCAGACCAGATGTCAGAAACAGAGTGCCCTTTTTCAGAGCTGCAGATTGGAACGAGACTCACATGTGTGGCCAAAACATTGCAATTAGTGATCAAGGAGGCGTTGAAGAATTCCAGGGTAGTGGAAAACTTAATCTCACAGGCCCGCAATGTGGTGGCTTTCTTTAGAAACAATGCCTACTGGAGCGAGGTAGGTGCAATTAACAGCTTAAAGTATGATTAAAGTATATTATTTTAATATTATATTCTAAAGCCTTGTTAAATTTGTTGTGTGATTTGTTAATTGAAATCACTCAGCTATGAGAATGTGCTATTTGGCAGGAGATATAAGATAGATAAAAGAACAGGCACCATAGACAACACAAAGTAATAGTCTAATAATTACATTTCTTTTTTCTTTTAATTGTCTAAGAGATGTAGCTTTAAACATCTTCACTAATGCAGTTTTTGCTGTGCTTGGCTCATCTAGGTTATTAAGACTTTTTATAGCTGACGTATTTTTCTTGGCAACACAAATTTATTTAATTTATATTTTGTATTTGTTTTACTTTTGTTTAGGTTTTGTTGAAGGAGTGCAATGTGTCTCTTTGCCCTTCCTCCACTAACTGTCGCTGGAACTCTATGATGGTAGCTTTACGCCGTATGGTGCAGGAGTCTGCCTGGAGCGTGGTTATGACTCTCCTGGCCCAGGCTCGTATAGAGGCTAGTGACACAGCCAGTGCCCCACCTCTGATCATGGTCAAGAGGGAGCAAGTGGTTGACATCCTGAATCTCCTTGAGCCTTTTGAAGAGGTTTTGCAGGTAAAAGAAAATTAACGACAACTTTATTATTATAAATGCAGTGAATGTGTGTCTTTGTGGCCTTTAATCAAGTAACCAGCTTAAGAATAAATGTGTATATCACTCTGAATCAGTTTCCATTGTCTGCAATGGCTGGCAGTTTTACTAAATGTGCCACTGATGAAGGTCGGTTCAGCCGTTGATCTAAACTTCATATGGTCTATCTCATGCATCCAAGCTGGTGTTGATATTAACCATTCACATACAGTGTGCAGCCTTTGACAGTCTGGAGTGGAATAAATGGCTGGGCAATGCATGAGCAGTGGTGAAGGACCACTGTCTCAATGAGTTGTCCTGGATAATGCCTGTCCTTATTCCTTCAATTATCTGGTCAATACTGTCACCTTGTGGTAATTCAGTATAGATTTACTTTAAGCAAATGAATACATAAATCCTGTGATGTTGCATTATTTAGATCTTATCATCAGTTTTATACTGAGCCTTGGTTCAAGGACACTTCTGTTTCTTTTTTAACCCTTTGATTTTATCACATATCTGTCTAGAGAAATATATGTGTATAGTATGGGTCTTGTTTGCATATTAATATAAGAGAACATTTTCTTCTAATCCAGGTCTTGCAAGGAAGTGGTGTGACCATCTCTGCCATCATACCTTCCATTATTGACCTTGATAAGACCTTGGAGAGTCGTGTCACCAACTACACTCACTTCAACAAGGCACTGCGCACAGGCCTCCACACACACTTCCAATCTTTGATTCACCAGAAGGACATGATATTAGCCACTGTGCTAGACCCAAGGGTCAAATTGCAGGTACTGAGTTAAGACTGTTTTGTCTTGAGGAGAATGGCATCTATCATACTATATGTTTTTTTCATAACATTGATTTAGTTTTAGATTATTAATCAGATGTCTCACTTTGGCTTAAATTTTGTTTTCTAGCCATTTTCTCAAGAAGAACAGGAAGAAAAGACGGGTTTCCTGACACCTCCATCAAAGCATCAAGCTCGCACCATTGTGGAAACAACATTAGAAAGTATGGTCGCCTCATCATCTGCTCCTGTGGAGGCAGATAAAGACCAGATAAGCAAGGATTCAAAAAAGGAGAATGGTGAAAGGCAAAGCCAAGATAACATACTAATGGAGGCATCAGGTGCTAGCTCAGGGAAGAACAATGATGGAGTTAGTGGCAATGATCTCAAGCGCAAGTCCACCTTTGATTCCCTCCAACCGCCTGCCAAGACCATAAAGATGTCAGAGCTTGATGTTTACCTGTCAGAACCATTGTGGTTAAACAATTCCAGTGTCTTTTACTGGAAATCTGCATCTCGATTCCCTGAGCTTCAGAACATTGTCAAGAAATTGCTGTCAATACCAGCAACCTCAGGGGGCTTTGACCGGCTCTGTCCGATGGCAACTAGTATTGTAAGAGCCAAGAGGAACCGCCTGCCACCTCACACCACAGAGAGACTTCTTTTGTATAAAAACTCTTTAAAAACAAAGACTGTTAAAAAACCCAGTGGGGTCACTAAACACTGATGAACCACAATTTAGTTAGGTTATTCTGTCCTCATACTTGTATTAATGAAGCTCAGTGTCTTTGCTTACTTTAAATTGTGCTTCCACACCAAATTGGCATAGTGGTAAAACATCAGATAAAACAAACTAGCAAAATGTAGTATAGTTGCAGATATTCCAGCAGCAGCATGATGTTCAAGTGTAATGAAAATAGGCTAAATACAAATATCTCTTACTTTGTAATGGCAAGATACAGCACTGTTGCACACAACATTCAGTGTAAAAGGCAGCTTCTCTTTGCCCTTCACAGAAAATAGCTGGATGCATTTCAAAACAATTTATAATAAAGTAATGTAAGTTTGAATTAAGATACCTTTAGGACAAAAAATATATGCCTGATTCAGCTCAAACAAAAGTGCATTTCTCTTTGTGCCGTTACAGTGTCAAGCATGAAGAATTTTTGGATAGTTTGGCTCCTACTGGTAGCATTAAAGAAAGCAGTGCACACCTCTACTTTTATGCTGTAAAAAGATAATTCAGTAGCTTAAATGTCTGCCGATTCTCGTTGATTGGACTTTAATTTTAAGTAAATTAAGGTGTGGATAGCCAGTGCCTGGAGCAAAAATGTATTAATATGAGCCAGAAAATACAGTGTAATTAAACATTTTTTTCCCATTCATTTGTTTTTTTCGCTGATTGTTATTGAGCTATTTTGTAGTTTGTACACAAAGTGTGGATGGACTGTTGCATTGCTTGTAAATTGAATTGAGACTACACCTCTTTGTAAAAGCCATGTTTTTATTATTCTTTTACAATTTATTTAAATTTTATTCTTTGGTCAGTGGTGCATTGGAGGTGCAGTAGTAAATGGTTTTCTAAAGAAGGCTTGATGATTTATCAGCTATTTCTGCTGTTGAATACACTGTGATTCCAGGTGGTGGAGAAATGTCATTCTGCCTTTTTGACACATCAGCCATACAGCTTTTAAACAAGCTAAAGTTCACATTGAATAACAGTTTACTGATTTTATTGCCGTGCTAATAAACTCTGACGTAAGTTTGGGTCCTTTGACTTCTCTGCATGGCAAAATCCAGAGAATGTATTTGTATAGAATAATAAAGCAATTATTTTTGTACAGTTTGTGTATCATGGTCTTCATTTTTAGATTAATTTGTGTTTTGTAGAAGAACTATATATAACAGTATTCCTGTGCTCGCTCATATAGTCACTGAATGTAGTTTTGCTTGCTATAGTTTTTCATTTTGTTCACACTGACGATAGGAAGTAATTAGGGAAAATAAAATACTTAAAATTAAATCAAAGATTGATTTAATTTTAAGTATTTCAGTAATTCAGATATTTTGTTACTGTTCATAAATTGACTACAACATTTATAGAATTCATTTTTTTTTTTGTTTGATTGCCCAAAAGTTAATTTCAGTTCTCAGCATTGATTGGTTGGACAGGCGACCTACGTCACACGTAAACAGTGCGTCATATTTACTTCCGGAGTCACGACCCTTCTTCGACCATGTGCACAGTAGAAACGTTTTCTGCTTTTTAAAATCCGAAATAAGGAGTAAACCAGCTGCCTGGTCCTGCTCAGGGCTGAAGACAGAAGAGACCCGACAGGACGAATAATGAGTCAGGCCAGTTGTCAAGAGCAAATTACCAGTAACTAACGGGGAAAGTAGCGAGGTGCTCTGGTGTCTTAGCTAGCTAAGCTAAGAAAGCAAAGCTTGTTAGTTTTCACCATGGCTTTGTACATAAAGGCCGCAGAGATTCTGGAGAAGGCCGATAAGAAGCGGGGCGCTTTGAAAACTCTGGTTTACGACAGTAAATTTGCGAACATCAAGCAGCTGTTCGCTCTCGTGTGTGAGACCCACAAGTTTTCCTCCATCCTGCAGGAGATCATCGAGTCCACCAAGCTGCTCAAACAGACCAAGCTGCAGATGCACCTGGCCAAGGTGCTGGTGTACGACCTGTTGATGGGCCAGGGGATCAAGTGCGGCGGCTCCTGGAAGGCCATGATGATGAAGCACCGCTCCAGGCTGCAGGCGGAGCTGGCCCGCATGAAAATAAAGCGGAAGGTCAGCAGGAACGAAGACCTGCTGCCGGCCAGCGTCCAGAAGCTCGGGGGCGACAAGCTGCCGAGGTATGTGCGCGTAAACACCTTGAAGACCACTATGGAGGATACGGTGGACTACTTAAAGAGGGATGGCTTCTCCTACCAGGGACAGGCCTCTAGGCTGGACGATTTAACCCTGAAGGGGAAAGACTTTGTGAGGGACATGCACCTACCTGACCTGCTGGTCTTCTCCCCTAAAACTCACTTCCACGACCACTTCCTGTACAAAGCTGGCCACATCATTCTGCAGGACAAAGCCAGCTGTCTCCCTGCCTTTCTCCTGGATCCCACACCTGGCAGTCATGTCATCGATGCCTGTGCTGCCCCAGGCAACAAAACCAGCCACCTGGCCGCCATCATGAAGAACAAGGGAAAATTGTTTGCTTTTGATTTGGATGCCAAGCGCCTGGCCACCATGTCGACTCTCCTGCTCCGAGCTGGGGTCAGCTGTCACCAGCTGGCAAACCAGGACTTCCTGAAGGTGGACCCTGACAGCCCACAGTATAAAGATATTGAGTATATCCTGCTGGATCCCTCCTGCAGTGGATCAGGTGCAGTAACCAGTAATGTGTACATTGTCAAAGTTTTAGTCAAATGTCTCAAATCCCTTCAATTTAGACCACCCCCCAGTTGAGGACCACAACAAATTTTCCTTGTTTCCTCCTAGATTTACAGCAGATACAGATTTAACAGTGTAAAGAGGGAGGAGGTCACAATACTTTCTTACTATGCTTCACCAGGATTCTTCAGAAACCATAATTCTGTTGTGCCAGTAAACAAACATTAGAACTGAAATATAATTTCTCTAATCTTGGTGTGGGTGCAGGTATGGTGTGCCTCCGGGACGACACCTCTGACCCGGAGAAGGATCAGGACCGTCTGTCCTCTTTGGCTTCCTTCCAGCTGCGTTGCCTGAACCACGGCCTCAGGTTTCCCCGTCTGAAGCGTCTGGTCTACTCCACCTGCTCCATCCACAGCCAGGAGAACGAGGAAGTCATAACATCCTGTCTGCAGCAGAACCCCGGCTTCAGGTAGAAACAGTCCACTTAACTTACCAAATAGTAGTTTTATACCTGCAAAATATTTGAGTATTCAGTAGTCGTTGTCATGAACATTATGTGCTTTTTGTCACATGAAATGTGCTGTTAACATTTCATCGTCATTGTCACTCTAATGTTTTCCCTCTGTACAGACTGAAGATCAACTTATAGAACACAGGAAATTCTCATAGTTAAATAAAAGTTATTCAACCCCCTGAAGTCCTTGTGGTATTGCTGTTACATAAAACAATATTTATAAAACAATTACTTGATTACTGGTTTTGTGTTTTGTCCTCCAGGTTGGTTCCTCTGCTGGCCCAGTGGCCCGAACGGGGCCTAGAGCCGCTCACTCAGTGTCTGCGAGCCAGCATCAGCAAGACTCGCACACACGGCTTCTTCGTCGCTCTGCTGGAGAAGCACAGTGAGGGTGAGGATACAGTGAGGCAGGACCAGGCTGTTCACATAAAGTAAGAACTGGGATGCTATGTAAAGTTATTGCTGTATGACTACATCTTAAACCCTATTAAAAAATATTGTAAGAAAACCTTTATATTTCTAAGGGCTCATGCTTCACATCTGGGTGTTATTTTGCTGTTTTTAAATTGTTTTTCATTTTTAATTTGCAATGTGAAAATTAGCTAGACCACAGGCAAGAAAAAAAAAAACACTGTTTCCCAATGAAGAAAAAAAAATATTTTTTCTTGTGATAGACATTTACAACATTCACAGTGTCTATACTTTCTGATCAATAATAGAAATAATATAAAAGACGAAATCAGAAATCACTCACAAGGATGTTTCTACATAGGCCCAAAACATTTGGACAGTAGTAGATCTAATAAAATAAATCTATGACATATGGACATCCAGAAAAATACAAATAGGAAAAATGTTAACTTGTTGTTGTCTTAATGTTGATGAATGGATTTTGAAAGCTCAGAAGATGAATTATTTCAACATCATTGACATTTATGATTATAGTGAATTTTGCTGTGTGCTCTGTCCCAGAAACACCGAGGTGACACCACACAGTCCCCCTGACGGTGAGAAGAGACCTGCAGCTTCAGAGGACGAGTCTGAAGCTTCAGAGACGGAGGACAGACAGACACCTGCTGCAGGACAGACTGACAGTACACCTGCCACGAAAAAGAAGAAGAGGAAGAATAGGAAGAAAAAGAAGAAGGCAGCAACAGTGGAGTGAAAATTTAAAATGGGACATGTGTATTGTTGTCTGTTAATTTCTGATATATACAGAAAATGTAACTAAAAAAATAAATATCTTTTACTGTATCATGTCTCTGTGCCTCTTTATTGATATGTTCTTCTCTTAAAATATCCTCTCAGGTGATTTCTAGTGTGATCTGTGTCTCTTTCCTCACAGTTTTTTATTAAGGCGCTCTCTGTTCATCCAGCAGGGGGCAGCAGCCTGCAAGAGGAGGCGGTACTTCCGGCCCAACAGAGATTCCTATTGGTTAAAACACTGCAGGTAAAGTATTTTATAACAGCTGAATGTTGTTGTGTAACAGCGTTGGTGTGTGTGTGTGTGTGTGTGTGTGTGTGTGTGTGTCTCCGTAGTTTGGACTCGGTGCACAACTTGTAAGTATTTTCTACTTCTAATGTTTAAACTCTGTAGTGTTAAATAATTGGCAGCTGTCATTAATGCGTGCTTGTTTGTTTTATTTTACATGAAAGCCACAAGCTGTTGAGCTGAGTTTTCACCCCGCCTCTTGCAGCTCCTCTCCCGGCTCTGGCAGCACAATGTCCCCGGTGCCCAAAGTGAGACTGTCCGGAGGTCTGGAGATCTGCCGGGTCCTGAACGGGATGTGGCAGGTATCCGGGGCGCACGGAGAGGTGGATAAAGCCAGAGCAGGTGCACATGATTGTAGTGATGGAAATATTACTGACAAAATGTAGGTTGATTTGGAAACTGTGGATATTAAGTTTGGATTAAATCTGTGCCACACAACAAGACCAGAACATGTTCACACACTATGAGCAAAAGTATATTTAAATACAGATTAAACTAGAAACACCATAAACTAGTTAGTGATAGTTTTAGTTTTTGTGCCTGCTCTCTAACTACATGCTGCCCTTCATCTTTTCCCCCCAGTTGAGACCATGCAGGCCTATGTTGATGCTGGTTTGACCTCATTCGACATGGCAGATATTTACGGGCCTGCAGAGGAAATATTTGGACAGTTCAACAGTCGGGTAGAAACTTACTCACACACACACACTGTGCTGTGCTGGCTGCGTCTGACTCTGTCTAAAACACAAGAGGGAGCTGATGCACTGTAGTTAGGAGTTTGTGTGTCTTTCTGTTTGTGTGACAGTTACAGATAGGAGACTGAATGAAATCAACAAGAAAGACGTGGTAAACCAAAATAGACCTGGTCCCATCTGACAGACCTTATATAACCTGTTTAATCTGTCTATATCACATGATGTAAATACGTTACTTATGGGGATAGTGCCAAAATCAAAGAGGAATCAAAAAAAGCACAAGCAGGTAGTTTCAATAAAGAGGACTTTAGATAGAATTTCAAACATTCCTCAACAGTATTTGAATCTTAGTAAATTAAGCATTTACTCTAATATTTAATGCAGTTTTACTTATTACCTGTGATGAGTGCAAGTGTCATGCACATTGCTTTCCAGGTATCGATTTTAAATTAAGCTGTTCAGCACAGAGCTGCAGATACTCAACACATGCATTAAGAAAAACACTCCCACACCACCAACACACAAACAAGCACAAACATGAGCTTTCTTATGCACACGTGTACTCTGAGGTCTCGGTATGGCTCGAATCAGAGATTTTGTGACTGATGTGTTGTGACAGTCTAATGGTGTCAACCATGCTCTCAGCCGTTCACCTGGAATAATGTGCAGAGTGACAGAGAGCTCCTCTCTCTGGTTTTTCTTTCTCACTCACACTTTGTATTCTCTTTCTCCAACAGATCCTCTGCTATGTTAAACAACACATAAACCTTTGCAAGATATTGACAATATTATTTATGCTAAATATGCAGAAACATGACTTAGCTCAGTTTAAATGATGGTAATTTGGCATTTTCACAACTGTGTCTTATTTATAGCTGAAGTCCAAACCCTCTGGGGATGCTGTGCCTGCTGTGCAGGGTCTGACCAAATATGTGCCAAGAGCAGGACCAATGGACCGCAAGGTAAAGCTCAGACGTAGGAGTTAAGACCAGACTGACACATGAACAGTTTAATCCACTAGGGAGCAGTGTGTTTCTTTATAAACAACCAGGGCACTGCCTTAATGATCTACTTAACAAATATTTGTTTTTATGTTAAATGATCAGATTCCTTGCTTCTGAAACCGTGCACATGTGATGTTCTTCATAGTATTGTCTTTAAAGAACCATAGTTCAGTTGTTGAAAGTAGAAACAGATGCTGACATGTGTCTCTGTGTGGAGGTGGTGGAGAAGGCTCTGCAGCGCTCCATGACCCGAATGCAGGTTGACAGTCTGGACTGTGTTCAGTTCCACTGGTGGGACTACAGTGATAAGAGATACCTGGACGCACTAGGACACCTGTCCGATCTGCAGCAGGAAGGACTCATACGTAAGTATAGTGTAGTACAACACACATACTGTAAATATGTGCAAACGTAGACAAATGATTTGGCCCACGAGTAATTTACTGAGCACTTTTAGTTTATACACGAGCAGGTAGATGTTTGCTTATCACAGATGATTACTCACTTTAAACAGTATGTTGGGAAATTCCATCATATAAATGTATGAGTTTTAACCGCAACAACAAAAGATTATTGTTCATGCTTACTATTCTCTGAAGGTTAAGTTAAGTATCCAGGATCTCTTTTTTTAATTCTGGGAAGTCTTTAATATCCTCTCTGTTTCCACTTGTTCCCTCAGGTGAGCTTGCTCTCACTAACTTTGATACACAGAGACTGGAGGAGATCACCAACAGAGGCATTAGCATCTCCAGCAATCAGGTAGCACCTCCCTCTACATGTTAGACCACTGCTCCACCAGACTCCTGATTTCTCTCTCCTCCTCCAGTGTATCGATTAACTATGTCCTTAACGTGGCTCTTTGCAGGTTCAGTACTCTGTGATTGACCAGCGTCCTGCAATGAAGATGGAACAGTTCTGTCTGGCCAACAACATTCAGCTTCTCACTTACGGCACTCTGGGTGAGATACAGCTTCCATGAATTAGAACTTTTATTTTTGTACGTAATAAGAATCATAAATACAGTAAAACTTTATTCATGTTTAATAATGAAAGCAGCACAAGTCCCATCATGTTGTAAAGATGTAAAATGGTGGATTTCTAAGATGGAGTCAGTTGACGTGACAACATGTCTTCTCTCTTCCACCCTCCCCCTCTGTCATCTTAACTCCTTCCTTTCACTGTGTCTCTACGTCCCACTTTTCCTGTGACCTTAATGTACTCCATATTTGCTCCCTTTTTTACTTCTCCCACCTCACCCACTTCCTACATCTCTATTTGTATTACCCCTCTTACCCTCCTCTCAGCTGGTGGTCTGCTCTCAGAGCGATACTTGGGAAAAGCAGAGCCCACATCCAGGGCGGAGCTCTGCACTGCCTCCCTGTCTAAATACAAGAACATGGTCGACACTTGGGGTGGTTGGAGCCTCTTCCAGGACCTCCTTATCACCTTAGAGACTGTTGCCAAGAGACACGACTGTTCACTGGCCAGCGTCGCCATGCGTTACGTGCTGGACCGCCCTGCAGTGGGCGGTGTCATTGTCGGCTGTAGGCTAGGTGTTGCAGGGGCGGGGCAACACATCAGTGACAGTCTGCAGAGCTGCAGCGCAGACTTGAAGCTGACGGCAGAAGATCTGTCCGCCATCGAAGCAGTGACACGACGCTCCAGGGACCTCATGGTGGTCATCGGGGACTGCGGAGATGAGTATAGGAGGTAAAGTCGGAGAGGGGAGACTGACAGAAACATTCACCACAGAAGACAATAAAATGCAACTTATTAAGAAGATCATTTAATGTTTTCTTCACAATTTTTGTTATGATCCAGTTTCTGCACAATGACTTTACCTGTTTCTTTCTTAAACATTAAGAGGATACAGTAACCCACTGAGTGCTACATTTTACATGACTGTTCCTTTAAGGAAGTGAAGAAAATTATGTCCCTTATAAATTATTTTGATGCAGTTAAACAGAGTCACCACTTTTGCCCTACAGTGCACGTTTATCTTATTCAAGTGCTTTCTCAGGTTCTGTAATCTGTGTTTATATTAGTCAAGTCTATCTTTAAGTCAGAAATCTTGCAGTTGTCTCAGCTGCACTAAAATGTATATTTAATTAATAAAGAACAGAGAAATGAAACTTGAACTCTTGAATATTTCTTTTCATATATTTTACAAGAAACATATCACCCAAATCAAACATTTTCTCACTACACTTTCAGATGATCCTATATGTCTTAGCAGTAGAAATATATAGAATTTTTTGTTATTTATATTTAGAGTCAACCCCTAGAACAATGAGGCATTCACACATACTGTACATTGATATTCCTTTGTGTCTGAGAAATGTCATGAGGCAGACGGTTACTGTGTGGAGCTCAATGAAGTGGAAGGAAGTGGTCTTGCAGGGTCGGCATAGCACCGTCTGGACCTACAGATGATAGACAAAGAGACACGGCACACAAATACAGCACGTTGAAGAAATTCTCCTATCACTGTCTAAAATTCACTTAGGATGAGCTGCCTTGTGTGTTTGGAAAGGGACTGTGATTGCCTGAATTTTTTGTGGTTTCAAGACACATAAATGCATAATTACTGTAGTTTGTGGCTGTAAATACAGTGGCAAGAAAAAGTATGTGAACCTTTCATGGTTTTCTGCCTTAATTTGTCATTAAAATGTGATTTGATCATCTAATTGAAGAGTAACAAATATATTGTGCCTAAAGTTATAAAACAAAGATGTCGAGCCTGTGTACCATCCCATCATCCACAGTACGAACACACACACCGCACCTCAGAGACTCAGTCCTGCTGCGCTACAGGACCAGGGTCAAAGTTTGTCCCAGATATCACATCTGATCCTTGGTGGTCCTTCTAATTGGCTGGAGACAAAGGGCTGTGAAGTACATGAAGGCGAAACATTTTAACGTTAAAGCTAGAAAATACTGTAACAAAATATCTTTTAATCAGCTTTACTGACCTCTGATTGAAGTTTGTTTTCAGTGGATTTGCTGTCTGGATTTAAAGGATTTTTCACAAAATGTACCTTTATAGGAAGCTGTCAGAAGTCAAAACTTTATCCCAAGAAGAAACCCCAGTTAAAGCCCCAGATTCCAAGTCACAAATAAAACATAGAAAGACAAAACTACAGTTTATCATGTACAGACTGTCACAGTACACACACACACAAA
This sequence comes from Anabas testudineus, assembly GCF_900324465.2. Classification (NCBI taxonomy): domain Eukaryota; kingdom Metazoa; phylum Chordata; class Actinopteri; order Anabantiformes; family Anabantidae; genus Anabas; species Anabas testudineus. Next base: position 9,046,886 of record NC_046616.1, on the reverse strand, counting down.
CATACACACACAGTAACTAGCATCTCTCATAAGTACATGCACATATACACCTGCTGCATGTGTGAATTTTTCAATAGACTGTTAAATTATTAACACACATTAAATATGCACAGCACATGGAGGGTGTGGACTGGAATGATCCAACAGACTTCAACCAGCCACCAGGACACGTAAACCACACAGACTGCATCTGTACATGACGATTATGTAAGAGGACAGCAACTAGTTACCACGGAGACAGGAATTTGGTCGTTAGTTTTTCAAGAGCAATTTCTGACCCGTTTGTGCTGGATGAAAACTAAATATGATAAATATGGAACTGCAAATTAATAGAGCTTGTGCAGAGAGCACTGCTACTAGTCTGGCTAAAAATAAGGAGTCAATCATGGGTGAAGCAATAACACATATTTAAATGTCCTAATGTCCATCCATTATTTTTACTACTTTTAATGAGCCAATCCCAGCTCGTATTTAAACCTACAGGCAATTTTACAGTTGCCAAACTGCGTGACCTGCATGTCTTTGGACTGTGGGAGCAAACTGGAGAACATGTACACATGCAGAGCAGATCATGCAAATTCCACACAAATGCAACCTTGAGACATTATTAACCAGGATTTGTAATATTTTAGTTTGGTATTTATTCTCCCACATCAACCCACAAGAAACACTTCAGACACAGGTATTGTGAAGAAACAATCCCTTTATTGGTGTGAATCAGTCACATCCAAGTCAAGTCAGAGGGATTTAAAACAGTCAGTGTTTAAACAGACCAAACCAGAGTTTCTCTGCAGCTTTGCTGGCTCTAGTGGGGTGAGATTTACAAAGCTGTAAGGTGTGCAGACGTTTGAAACTCTGCGCTGAAGTAGTGAGAGGGGTTCCACACAAATTATAAAACGACTTCACTTTACTTCAAACCACGTTCACCGCTTATACTGAAACTCTACAGCAGCACCAGTGCTTTCTCTGGGAGGTAGGAAGGGGTTAGAGAGAGAGAGTGTGTGTAGTTATCATTGTGAGGACCAGCATGAATTTTTAACCTTTGGAGTGAGGATAAAGTGAGGACAGTCCTCACAATGAGACGAGTGTTTAAAGAGCAATTTTGGGGTTAAGACTATATTTTAGGGTTAGGGTACAGTTTAGTGTGAGGCAGTTAGTTGTGATGGTTAGGGTTAGGGTAAGGCAGTACACATGATAAATTGAAAATCAAACGCGACAGTAGGGGACTTGGGAATGCATTATGTCAATGACCTCACACTGACTGCCATACAAAAATGGAGGTGGCATGTTTATGTTTACTGAACTCACTAATTTCTGTGGTGAAGGTGTAAAACAACACTGATGACAGTTAAAAAGAAAAAACATATTACGTTTTTATTTTTTAAACAAATGTTTTATAGTTTTAAAGAGCATGAATGGGCCCATTTTGTGTGTGTTTGTTGTCGTCATGGTGATCAGTTTACTGCAGAGTCCTATAACACGTTGCTGTTGCTGCTGCTGCTGCTGCTGCTGCTGCTGTCACTCCTGCAGTGTTCTTACTTTGCATTGGCAGAGCTGCTGAGCACCTTACGGACCGCCTGAGTGATGGCGTCACGGTCGATGCCGAAGATTCTGAGCAGCTCGTGGGGCTTACCGCTTCGTGGTACCTGAGACACTGCCAGGCGTTGGACAGTGAAGCCAGTCTCGTTCACTACTGTTGAACACACCGCCTCACCAAGTCCACCTGGGAAATCAGAATCTAGTCAGTCAGCGATACAGATTAAAGTGATTTTTTTCTTCATATTCAGATTTAAATTCTAAATTGTTCCTTAATTTTGTGTCTCCTTTTGATTTTCATTCTTCTGTCATATCAAATCACTCTATGGGCGATTGAGCTCTGCAGTGATGTGATGCACACTGACAGGATCGACGCCGCCCTCCCTCAACTTTCTCTCCTCTCCCTCTTGCTCCTTCTCTACAAACCATCACTCAAGCATTTCTGATTGAGTGGACATGAAAGCTGAGGAATGAGAAAATGACAACTTCCTTACTTGTTCTTAGACCTTCCCTTCTACATTTTTCCCAGCCCTGTTTTGATCTATTATCTGGCAACCAGTGTGCACATGAAAATGCACACACACACACGCGCAATTGAAACAGAACAAGTGTGTGAAGGGGGTTTTAAAGACCTCAAATTTTAAGCCATAACCTGGTGAAGTATATTATTTTCTAACATATTGAAGTATAACAAGGAGTTTAAAGTTTCAGGTTTATTGCAACCACCCCAAACGTCAGCTGTGTGCTGACGCACCCTGAAGTACACTTCTAAATCACTACAAGATGTTAAACATTACTACCTTACTATGTTTTGACAGACAGTCCTAGGTATATGCTGTTACAGTCATCTCCAAATGTATGTTTGATTCATGTTAATAGATTTTTTTTATATCTTGCATGTTCATACATATGCATATATTACAATTCCTATAAAGCTGCTGATTAACTGTGTGTTTGCAGGACCTTTGTGTTTGACTCTATTAACAGACAGACCTAATCTCACAGAATGGAGACAAACTACACATATGTCAGAACACACACAAACACAACAGGAGGGCAGAAAGCAAATTTTGGACACTTGTTTTGGTCATGCTTGTATGTAGGTCAGAGAGAACCCAAAGGCTGGAGCTGAAATTAAGAAGCCCTGACAGGCTGTCCCAGCCCCGCCCTCTGTTCTCTGCCCTCTATTTACTGTTTGTTTGTTTTTTTTTTATCAATTTGTTCTTTTTAATAATAGTTTTCATCTCTCACTTTATCACATTGCTTTACCCACAACATTCACCTAAATTCTCTCCTACTGTATCCCCACATTTCACTCTTCATCCTCCATTTGCTCAGATTTTCTGCAGCAGCAGGACATTTGTCCTTTGCTGCTCGAGGCATCTTTACTCATGAGCCGATACACGAGCAGCACGAACACGCAAGCAGCCACATATTAATCCTTATGCCTGCTGGTTAAAGCCGTCATCTACTCCCCAGACGGGAATGGACCAATTACATAAAATCATAAATTCAGTAGTTTCATGCAGTAATGTAGAATGGCACTTTATATTGTTCTATAGTCTTTGGACTTGCTTAACGTACTGGAGAATAATACACTGCCTGTCCAAAAAAAAAGTCTCACTAATATTTCATTGGACCACCTTTAGCTTTGATTACAGCACACATTTGCTGCAGCGTTTCAATAAGCTTCTGTAATGTCGCAACATTTATTACCGTCCAGAGTTGCATTAATTGTCATGCTCCCTGAACCACTCTTTCACAATTTGAACCTGATGAAAAAGTCCATTGATAATAACCTGGTCATTCAGTATATTCAGGTAGTCAGCTGACCTCATTCTTTGGACACATAACGTTGCTGAACCTAGACCTGACCAACTGCAGCAACTCCAGATCATAGCACTGCCCCCACAGGCTTGTACAATGACACTAGACATGATGGGTGCATCACTTCACCTGCCTCTCTTCTTACCCTGATGCGCCCATCACTCTGGAACAGGTCAAATCAGGACTCGGACCACATGACCTTCTTCCATTGGACAATTCTTAACCCAGTTTAAGTAGTTTCCTTCTCCCTCCTTAGCTGTTTTCTTTAGTTGATTCATGCCAATAATTTGACCCTTCTGAAACAGATTACGGTAACATCTTTTCCACAACCACAGGATGTGTCTTCAGACATGGTTGTTTAACAAATGAGAAGCTACTCACTGCATCAGTTAGGGTTAAATAACTAGTTGACAGCTGAAACATAATCATCCATGTAATAATTATCCAATGGGAGGCTCTTACCTATTTGCTTAGTTAAATCTAGGTGGTGACTTTTTGGGAGTGAAAACAGTAAAAAAAAAATAATGACAGAACTAGTTTTAAGCAGCAACATAATGAATCCAGAAACTGAACCACTTAGGAAATTAGATCAATTAGTTGATTTCAATTTGTGACTATGAATTTGTTACTTTAAATATGAAACTATAAATCAAACCAAGATAAAAAAAATAATATATTACTGGAAACTAATGGGTTTTAAGATGCTTTTTAAAATGTACACTGTGCAAATATATTTGGTTCATTAAGGAGTCTTTAGTGAAGATGGAGAGCTGATCTATTTATTAAAGAGTGTAAAATATCCACATCTCGTGGCTTTCATCCCCAAACATGTTGTTGGAAGGTAATATGTCATTTTTGTGATGTGGTCCTCACCTTCATAGTAGTGGTCCTCCACTGTTATTATACGTCCTCTGGTTGCTCTAGCGTTGTCTATGATGGTTTTGGAGTCCAGGGGTTTGATGGTGAATGGATCAATCACACGGATGTAGATTCTCTCTGAGGGAGGAGAGAGCTAGGTGAATATGTACCAAATCCAACTGAATGCCATTATGAAAAAGCATACTTCAGCTTTAAACATAACATTATGAAAAAAACTATGAGGCACAATAAATTGTACAGTGTTTGTAGACGACATGAGCTGGTTTGTTTTTCTTTGTCTGTCTGGCTCTGTTGTCTCTACCTTTCTTCAGCTGTTCAGCTGCAGCCAGAGCTTCATGAAGGGTCACTCCTGCTGCAACCACAGTCACGTGATCATCATTGGTTTTATACACAACCTGAGTGAGGAGAGAAGATTATGATAAAAAGAGGAAAAAAAGAAAGATCATAGAAGAGAAAACAAGAAAATGTTTAATTTAGTTTACAGATGATTTATTGTGGAGAAACACTGCTACAAACCTTAGCCTGTCCAACATGGAAGTCCTCGTTGGAGTTGTAGATGATGTTGTTCTCTGGGCGGCTCGTTCGGATGAAACACAAACCCTGAATGAACCAGAAATTATCTACATGGGATTGTACATTTAAGAAACTACAGAAGATAATACATAAAATTCCAACCACTGTAAAGATTTTTTTTTTTTTGTAACTAGGAGTACCTTTGTGTTAGCGGAAAGCTCCACAGCCTTCTCAGTGGAGACACCATCGCTCGGGTAGAAGATGGTTGCTGTGGGAATGGCTCTGAACATGGCCAAATCCTCCAGACCCATCTGAGAGGGCCCATCCTCACCTAAATACACACACATATACACAACAACACATCAGGTACACTTACAGTACGCACATGGCTGCAGTATGTTTGAAAATGAATTCTAGTGGACATCTGTATATTTAGACTGTAAATGTGGACATGCAATGTACCTGTGGAGGTGGAGAAGAAGGAGAAAGGGAAGGAGGAAGAGGTGAAAGAGAATCAGGCCACTCTGTCATCACATCCATGACACAGAGACAGAAAGTGGCGAGGAGGAGTGCTGATAGCAGGAGAGGAAGATGGACAAAAGTAACAGAGGAGGTGAGGAGATGGGGGAAAGTTTAGGAATCAGGGAAATTAAACCAAATGAATACAGAGGTATCCACGGTAGTGAAATTTAAAAATCAAGTACAACCCAGTGAAGATTGAGGATAATGATCGTTGTATGTGCAGTGTGCATGGATAAAATATTATCAGTGACTTGGTTAATGTCACACCAACAATAACAAGAGTCAAGGTCAAGTCACACCACTCCTTTCCTCAGATTATAAGCTAAAAAAATATTAATTAAATCAATAATAACATTGTTCCTTCTATTGTCTGAAAGTCAATATTAAGTAATCGGGGGAACAATGAACACTTGTTCATCAAGACAATCGTGTTGGGGAAATAAAAAAGGTGAAAGCACTTTAAAATTAGTAAGTGAAAAGGTCATAGGTCAAGTCATTAAGAACATGACTGATGGAGAGAATCAGGCACTGACCAATAGAAACACCACAGTGGGAGCCACAGAGGTTGATGTTGCTCTCAGAGATGGCGGCCATGCGGAGCTGGTCAAAGGCCCGGGTAAAGAATGTGGCGAAAGTGCTGGCAAACACGACATTGCGGTCCCGCACGGCACAACCTATCGCCACGCTCACCTGTAGAGAGAAAAGAGAAAAAAGAAGAATTCCTTAGACAGAACATTTAGAAAAAGGAAAGGCAGGCAAAGCTGGTAAGATGTAAAGGGGAGAAACTGGAGCTGAATTGAATGCACAGCAGAAATATAAGATTTTAAGGCAGTAAAAACATTTATGACTGCAGTAACATTTAAAGTCACTGTCATGATGCAGGTGCAAAAATCTGTGATATACTTCCTGTATGTGTTTCATGTAGTTTATCACAGCTACGAACTGGTTCAGAACCTCTTCAACTACAGATCACATCTCTTTCTTACCATGTTCTGCTCTGCAATGTAACACTCCACGTAGCGGTTCGGGTGTTCATTTTTGAACAGCTCAGTGAAGGTCGAGTTCTTGGTGTCTCCATCCAGAGCCACCACATGCTCGTTGTAATGGGCCAGCTTTGCCAGAGCCATACCGTACGCCTTCCTCGTAGCAATCTGATTACAGGGACAGACAGGCAACTGATCAACAAACGGCAATGAAGCCCAATATTTATTGTCTAATACACTGTAGAGTAGACGCCACATCTTGGCAAAAGGTGTTTAAAATAAGGCATTTTATACAAAAAAGGTCAGTTTTTTTTTGTCCAGTGTTTCATTCAGTTTAAAACCCAAATGAGACTTTGCCAAAACTGAACACACCTTGTCTCCTTGTTTGTAGCTGGGTGCACTCGGCATGCGGATGTTGCGGAGGCTGACTGGTGATGCATCCTCAATGGGCGGCGCAGGATAGAGGCGCTTGTTGCAGGTGATGATGCGGCTCTGCAGCTCCTTGATCACACTCTCGGCCATGTCTTTGGACAGGGGTTTACCATGCCAGCCCATCTTATCCTCAGCCACTGAAAGAAAGAAATACACCTGAGTACTGGATCATATGATATTTTTGTGAAGCTAAACCAACACAGTAAAATAATAAAAGTCCAAAAAAATCAGATAATCCCAGCCAGCTGCAGGTTTTTTAACACTCCAGTATTTGTCCTATTTAAACAGCAGCATACTCCTCTCCTAAACACACACACCTTGCTGTTATAACAGCTGCCTTTATATCTTTCTTTGTCACTCACACACTCACACACACACTTCCTTTTACTCTTATCACAACACAAGTACAATAGGCTGTTGCTGTGAGGGTGTCCTACACATTCTGAGGGATTATGGAGGTTCAGCAGCTAAAGCGCTAAAGCACTGCCGGGATTACAGTGAGTTAGAGGCCCTCTGCATTGACGGCAGGGTCCAGAGGCAGTTAAGAAAACTTCTGACAGAACGATTAAAGTCAGTTGCCACCATTTTACCTTGTCATCATTTAAAAGATGATTTTTGGAGCAGGTTAGCAACAAAGACTGAGTGTTGCACTATGAAACCTGGTGTGAATTAGGATTATTCTTTTTTAAATATGCAAATTTTAAAGAAAGAAAGAAAGTTTTGATCCATAAATTCGTAAATCTACATATTACAGAATTGTAATGATGTTTGATGTCTCGCACTGTGAACCACTGTGTGACAGATTATTTTACCTGGCATTCCCTTGCCCTTGATGGTCTTGGCAATGATGGCGAGTGGCTGGTGACGGGTCTGACTCAGAACTTTACACAGCTCCTCCACACTGTGGCCATCCACAATAATGGCGTGCCAGCTGGAAAAACAGAAGAGATTCATCTTTAAGTTTAGTCCTGCAGGTGATTTTACACACCAACACACACACACACACACAGCCACAAACTATTTCACTCACCCAAAGGACTCACAGCGTCGTTGGTACTTCTCCACGTGGTGCTGCAGCGGAGCCGGGTCGCTCTGACCCAGCCTGTTGATGTCCAAGATGGCTACCAGGTTGTCTAGCTGGTAGTGAGAGGCGAAGGCCATGGCCTCCCACACCGAGCCCTCAGAGAGCTCTCCATCACCGAGCAGGCAGAAAACCCGATAGCTACAATCGCCAAGAGAGAGAGCTTTTATGTTTTTAAGTAAAGGGAGAATGTATAAAGACAAAGGTTGAGAGATAATTGAGGCATTTTATTCCTCGTCAGCTCCATTTTCCCTCTTTGCACATCTTTCTATCCTCTGATTCCTCATATAGGGCTCGAAGTGGCAGCTGGCCCTCACACCTAAACACGCACACGCTTCACCCCCCTCTTGCTGCACTCAGATCATCTTCACTAGTTGCTCTCATGGCGTAACAACTCCTGACAGCTTTCCACTCAAACAAACACATTCTCATTAAAGCTGGAAGATAGGGCGAGACACGCTGCATTAAACCACGCATTCCAACCCGGAGCGCAAAGAAAAATAAACAGCACAGAAAGAAAAGAGGAAGATGAGAAGAAAGAGAAAAGAGGAATTCCACAGAGATGGAGAGAGAGAGACAGAAAAGAGGTAGAGAGTCAAAGCAGGAGGGGTAAAGTTAGAGGATAAGAAACAGTCCAAGAACCATGACATCAAACTGTCCCTAATGATAAAAGTGGAACTGAAGCGAGCCTGTTTGTGATCCAGGGTCTCCAAAACATAACGAACTCCCTTACTTCAGCCACTTTGGACTTGAGACAGTATTTTGATGTACTAACAAGCCTTAAAGTAAATCATTAGAGCATATTATAACATTTAGACAACTTTAATATAATACCTGAGCTACATTGTGAACACAGCTACCCAGTGTAAAGAAACAACAGTCTGAAGGACATCGAGTACAGCAGCTACAGTAGTAAAGTAATCCCTCAGGAAGTGTGTGTGTTTCTCTTTCATCCTGTCTTCACGAGGTGAGAATAACAGATCAAGACAAGGTGATACCTGTCCTTGAAAACAGCCCAGACACATCCAGATCCAACCGGCACACACATATACCTACTTCATTGTGGGGGCACATCCATTCAATACACTCTTTAGTATTTTCCGCAGGGTACAATGCATTTCCCACTGTATATTCCAAAATTACAGTTCGAAGATGGTTTGAAATACCTGCTGTGCCACTCCAAGAGAACTTTCTTGCATAATCCAGTTTAAATTATGTGAACATGTGCATGTGGCTCTAAGAAGGACTGATGTTGCCAAACATTTTTTAAACATTGCATTTTAAAACAGTAATACAGTCCTCTGTTACTCTTGAGCTGTTCTCAGCAATAGGAGGAAACACATCAAGCATGGTGGACGCAGTATAATCTACCATGTATTAAGAGATGCAACAGAAGCACAGAAATGCATTTTGGAATTTTTTTGGAGAGAGGATGAGGGTAAAGGCTGAGGCAGAGAGATGAGTGAGGAACTGTGCTCTTGCATGTGTGATTATTAGAGCAGAAGCAATCGAGTGCACACAGAATGCAGAGAGATATCAAGGGCAGCCAACTCACACTGCAAGTATGGCATTCCCTGACTGTGTTTTACTAAGTCTGTCGTGGGCAACAAAATGAGTAAAACAATGTTCCTGAAAGTGAGAGTTCAGTTCAGACGCTTTTGTGTCATATTTATCTTCTATAAAAAAAAAATAAAAAAATAAAAGGTGAGTGGAATGTGTTGTGTCCTATCACTGCCACATAGCTCTGTCTGTCTATTGTTGGGCTAAAATCCACGCAGCTCTTTCTAGATCACATCAGAACAAAAGAGACAACAATTCAAGTTAGCCAACGTTCAGCTGAATAGTAGCTGCAGACTGTGCAATACAGGTTTATTAATATATGGCGAAATCACCATGTTTAAAACAGTTTGATTATTAAAAGTAAAAAGGAATTTAATCTAAAATGAAACTGCATAATGCATTGTATTCAATTCCACCTTCATGAACAGGCTAATTCACAGATTTCTTTTTTCTTGATCGCTTCCTGGACTAATTTCTCAGATTACTGAACTGAACTCATTCATTCTGAACTGAAGGTAGAACTGAACAGAGGTCAGCCCTCTTAGCTCTCTGTATAGCTGCATAAATGTCATCCCAGACCAGACCTGTCACGCACGGTTTTATCCAAAGCTCCAGGCTGAAATGTCATGTCAGCACGGCGAACTACAGCGTGCATTATGTCACGCACACTTTTATTGTGTCTACCTTAATATGTGCAGATGCAAACTGTGGTGCTGTGATCCTGCAAGACTTTTGCACAATGGAGAACCTCTGTGTGAGGTCATTTTCTTTTTAAGGACAGTTTGTTTGCATGTTTATCCAAGTATGTTTTTGTGTATGTTACCTGGCCTTGTCAAAGTATTTTCCAGTGTACGCCATTCCACAGGCCGCTCCCAGCCCTTGACCTAGGGACCCAGTGGCCACATCCACAAACTGCTGTTTCTGTTACCATGCACACATGCGGAGATACAAAACATGCATCTTACTCCTCAAATTACACAGAATGACAGGTACAGGAGCTTTGTATTAGTGACATATAAACACAGAGATGATAACCTTGTAGAAGTAGAACTCACTGAAGTTTTGGGTTGCATTAGATTCTACAGGTTAACCTAATAGTAGTCAGTGAGTGTTTATGTTGATATAGTGAAAAACATGAGCTTTCAGATCCAGGACTTCCTGGTCTGAATGTCACCTCACTGGCACAGGATGTCCTTCTAGGATAGAGTCAACCTTGCGGAGATTGAGGAGCTCATTTTCCTTCAGGTATCCCGTCTCTGCCCATGCAGCGTAGAGCACAGGAGCAGCATGGCCCTGGGGAGACATGTCGTTTGTGTAAAATAATGCTTTGCCACCGGCACCTTACAGTGAATGACTGGTTAATATCAGGAATAAACTAATGTTTGAGGATGTCAACTGAAATAAAAGTCTTAAAAAAGTGTGCAGAGAAGAAAAAACAAAAACTCATTATGGGAAACATCACTGCACTGCTCATTATTAACTTCTAGTCTGCAGAAATAGAAAGTGGTAGGACTTGTAATAAGTGTGAAACAAACTTCTATAAATTATCCATTTCCATTTGACAACATGATAAAAAAGAAGGTGTTCATGTATAACAGGTAAATCAATGTTTTAGGATGTTTCTTGTGTTTGTGTGTTACCTTTGAGAGGATGAAGCGGTCATTACTGGGGTTGCGGGGGTCTTCAGGTCGGTACTTCATGGTATGGAAGAACAGCACTGACATGATCTCTGCCGCGCTGCAGCATGATGTAGGATGACTGCAACAAAATAGTGGGAAGAGAGCAATGAAACTAAATTAAAAACTCTCAAAGGAGTGCAACATCTGTCATATCCAATTGACTCGAATCAATCTGAGTTTAACTCATTTCAAGAACATGAACAAGGCTTAAATATGACGTTTACTTAACCTAACTGATGCCCAACCTTGTTCACTCACCCTCCTTATGTGCACAACACAGGCTTCTCTAGTGTTAAATTCTATTAAGAGTTCATTACACCAACAGTAAATAATCCCCAACCCTACGCTTGATCAGATATACGGGCTCTTCTACTAATCCCCTGCACACTGTCCCCTGTCAGAAATCTGAAACACTGCAGACAATTTCCAACCTAACCTTTTACCAAACACACTTTGTGAATTTTGGTTACTCGTGCCTCATTGTCTTGAAATAGAAATGTGTTTCAGCAGGACAACATTTATATAATGTAATTTTTTTATTCTTCATATTAATTATTGGACATGCACTCTCCCTGTTGTACACACTTACATTTATAAGACATGATTATATCATGGTCCCAAGCTGTTATGACAAATTAACCCAAAATAGATTATGATCAGTTTTTACTCCCATGTTATTCTTTATTTTCAAACCACATGCCAGCAATACCTCACTCCTGTCTCCTCCATTAAGACATTTATCCTGGAACACAAAAGTTGAACAGAGAATAAAAAAACATTTCTAATGATTTTTTTTTTTTACTTCACAGCACATTTATTCAAATGCATTATTATATATTATATATACGTTCAGTCTTTATTTCCCCGGAACCCGCCCTGGAAGCATCTGTCAAATAACTAACCACTATGGCAGTGGAAGCCAGAAACATGACGCACAGTCACGACAGATCTAACTAACGCACCGTTTCTGCTGTGGTTTCTTTTTAATACTTCGTGTAGCCTTTGGGAGCCGGGGCAGTCAGTTTGGGAGGTGGAAAAATTAAAACAGAATAACGTCGGCTGGTCAATTAGTTATTTTCTTTTTAATGTTATCTTCTCACCAGAAACGTGTCAACCCAGATGTTGATGATACCGCACAGCGAGCGCATTTTTTATAACCTAGTAAATCTAATAAATTACAGCTCGTTAATTACTAAATAAACTAGTACTACTGAGTACCTACTGAGTAAAACTAGGTCGAACGTTTAATTTAATTAACGAGCGATAACTTACTAGATTACCCATTTTTTTCTGCTTCTTTCAGCTGTTTGACTTTTATGTCACTGGATGCACAAACGCGTCAGTCTGGACCGCGTCTCTCCAGAGGCTGCACCACTGGATCTACTGGATCACGCACAGACCCGGTCTCTATTCTGCCTTTCTTACATAACCGATCCCAGAGTGCGCAGGGGGTGAAGGAAGAGCGCAACACTGGTGCACCTACAAAAATGTTTAGGAGCGAATCTCCAAATCCGACGTGATTTATGTATCGGACGCGGTGGTTAGATAAAGCAGACACAGCTTCTGATGAAATGCACTAAAAGCGTTACTGTTCTGTGAAACCTGACAGGGCTGTAAACGGACATCTAAAAGCGAAAATTACAAGGAAATCAACTCTGATCATTTAATTTCTAGAGAAGTGCGTAAACTGCGCTCGCAGAAGTTTGGCACCTAACTATTTTTACGCACACGGAAAATATAGGAAAAAAATCAGTCAGACCATACATGACGCAAATATCTGGACACTGAGCATGAGTAACATTATGAACGCATCATTTGTACTGTTGGTCCTCTTGTATGGTGTCTCCTGCGGGCAAAGTCAATCAGGAATCATGTTCTGTAATTACGCACAGCTCCTCTACTTCTATACTGTGTCCTTCACACAGACAGTCCCGGGACAGTACCCATGTTTTGGTGTCGTCTACATCTCTCCAACGGTTTAATCTCCACCTCTTCTCCTTACCCGCTGCCTGCTGCAGTTGTCGCCTTGATGGAGTTGATCCTGAGCCGGGTGGCGATGTTCCTCAGCGCCTGCACCGTCTGCTGGTCTGGTTTATGGTAGTCCTCCATCTGGCCGATGCGCCGAAGTTGAGCACACACGCACACACAAGCCGGTTATAAATGAAGCCAAGAGTTAAACGTCCCAGGTCTGCTGTCCCGAGAATAACGGCGAGTGTGCAGCGGACGACGGTAGGGGTTAAAAAGAGACGCTGCTGATGAACCTAAAAGACATGGAAGGAGGGAGGGGGCGTGTTTGCAAGCAAAGCCTATGAATATGGCTAATCTAGAGCTAAAAGGAGCCTAGTTACTCCAAACTGTCACGCATGAGCACAGCCTATAGTAGGAAGGCCGCACGCACACTGGAAAGCGCAGGTGCACAGTCACACACATCCAGGTACAAAGTGGTCAGATCTTAATTAGTTTTTACATGAAGCTCATTATGTTCTCACATTCTTTACATTAGACTTGCAGTCGCATTGTGTGGCACATACATGCACCATCATGACCAACTAAGCAGAAATGTCTAAGAACCGAAACTTTAGGAGCTTGATAAAATGTTAAACATTTACAGGAAATGATGTTACAATGACTATATCCTATCAAAGAATTAACATCATATTAAGTGTAAGGTAATCCTGTTTGTTTAAGTGGAACATTACAGTATTTTTTTAAACTGGAGCTAAGGACATCAACTGGACAGGAAGGACATGAGTCCGTGTCCACGGTTAAGTGCATTATAAAGACATCTGTCCAGGGAAGCTATCCCATTATGCTGAGGAGAAATGTGGCGTGCAAAGTGGAGGATCTCAATCTTACCTTAATGACTTCTTCCACCAAGGCCGGCCTGACTGGCTGCAACACAAAGTAGCTACACCTGCAACAAGCACATATTCATGTAAAGATCCACAGACAATTTTATTTTTCTGTCTTCAAAATATCTCACTTTTGTGTGGGAAAACATAAGGCTCACTTTTTGAAGACTAATCTTTTGTGGTTTTGAGAGATCCAAACTCACTGGTTATGATCAGGGGGCTTGACTGAGAGGGGAAATGAAACTAGTTCATCAGCATCTCTCTACTTTTGTCACTCAATACCACAACTACTCTTAGATCAGGTTCCTTGATGACATATACCCTTGCATGAGCCTGAAACCAACTGATTACAATTTAATGTTGGCAGCCATACACTGTGCAGCACATCAGGTTCACAGCAGGTAGCGGCATCTGGTGGTCAAAGAGAGAAACGGCACCGCTTTGCTCACAAAACCCAAACATTAAGGTAGTTGGATTTTTCCACTAATACATAACTGGCAAAATAAAAGAAGCTGGAACCCTGTTTAGAAAGTATTAATTTAAAATTACAAGCTAAAAACTTGTTTTTACAGCTGACAGAAACAGCAGTTTCTCCCAGCAGCAAACAAAAACAGACAACTATATTTTCAGATGTTTAATATCACAAAATAGTCATAATAAACCAAATTACGCACAATGACAATCTTAGAAAATTAATGTAACTTGCAAAGACTTTCTAAAATCATACTTTGGCCAATAAAATTATGGTGTAGCTTAAAATAACCTTAAATATTAAAAACAATGTCTACATTTCATTGTTCCTCCTGTGTGTGTTTATTAAACCAACACATGCCAGAAGTGTTGGCAAAATCCAAAACTGTAACAGGGCAACGAAGCATACAGGTGAACTGATTCATTTGCTGGCTGCAGACATAACTGTTCTGTTTCATAAATTTAAATTAGACAAATAAAAAGGAATGAAAAACAAATTTAACAGCATGTACTGAAAAGTGTGGATGCAAGCTCAGCTTAAACTTACTGGATACAGGTGAAACCAAAGACAGGCACAAACATGCGGCAGGTAAATATCAAATACATTCAATTAACAGAACCAAAGTCATGGTGCAATAATCAAGACCGAGATTTATGCAGAGATTAATATGACACATTCTGTTACTTCCAATAATTTCAAATGCTGAAAAGATTTTTTAGTACATTACTGTTTTGCATTTTAGTGATTTTTTTCCAAAAGAGCCCAAATCTCTGCACTTTGTTTACAAAACTTAAAGGAAAAAGAAAAAAATAATAAGCAATGACTTTGTACACTGATTGTTTAGGCAGCTGCAAACATCACTGCAAAAGCTTACAAAAAAAAATTAAGGGTTTTACATTATTGCCATTTTGTGACAAGATCATTTTGTGTTAAAATATGCCTCAGAATAATTCTTTTTTATATACCTTTGAAAGCTGAGCTATACATTAGATGAATTGTTCATAAACAGCATCGCTCCAGGTCAAACACGTTGAGGAGACACGTGTACTTCTTCCTGCCCATATCCCATTTTCTGTGATGCAGTACAATTATACTGCAAGATTACCAAAAAACCACAGTTCACATTGTCTTTCAGTCTTTAGACATGTCTGTGGCTCGGAAAAATGTTTTCAGAAACAGGAACAGAAGCTGTTTATCATTAGTTTGGATTACTGGTGTTAACTCGCAGAAGCTATTAAAGAGTAAATGTAAATCCATGATTAAGAGATGTTTGTGATATTTAAATGATAGGACTGCAGAAGTGAGATCTTCACATAATCTAAGCTCTACTGTACCATCCTAAAATTTCCCAAAATGCTGGTATCCATAAAGGCATCGCTAACGTACTGCACATTCCCCTCCAACATCATCATGTACTGTAAACTGTGGAGGAAACAAATGACACAGACAAGGAGGAAAATCAAGGAAAGCTGGAGCAAGAATCAAAACAAAGGTGTAGAAAGAAAGGAGGTTGTTTGAGCCTTTGTCTGTCCCTTTACGAACACGTCACAGTCTGTAAGGTAAAATTATAAAAGCAGCCGAGAAGAGTTGAGTCTTAATTTGAGCTCTTAGATGCAAGTGCTTCTCCAAACAATTATGGGATTTCCTTTTTTCTACAGACAATGAATGAAAAAAACAAAACAAAAACAAAAAAACAAAAACACAAAACAAAACAAGCTCTTTCTTATTAAAAGACACAGAGAGGCACAAAAATTGCACCGACTGTTTGGTGTCTAGTGAGCAAAACCTCTGATGGAATTGACGGTTAAATAAATGAAAACTGGAACAGGATGACATGTTTTTTTTTAATGCCAAGGTGGACAGTTTGTCTGCAAGGCCCCGTTTTCCAGTTCTGAGGTCCCCAGCACAAAGGTTTTATTCTTAATGCACAGTTGCAGTTTGAGCGTGTTGGAGGTGTTCCTCTATTCTCGCACTGCAAGAACTTCAAATTCATGAGACGGAGAGAGAAAAGCACCTTCTGTGAGTCAAGCTGCAAATTCATGATTTGAGGTCACAGAAGCTCCACCGTGGTCCCATCCTCTAGAGAGCCCAAACGGCAACAGGTGAACTTCACCAGTCCGTGGCGACAGTGAAATCGTATTTCACATGTAAAAAATAAAACTCAAGGCAATGCTGAGCAATTTTATCTCATTCTCTCCCACAGCAGTTCTGCTTTGACATGTGCAGACAAAAACGTGATCCAGGTTAACGTAAGTACCCAGGTCACGACAGTCTTCAAGTCAGTGCTCAAAAAAACAAACTGACAAACAGAGGAACAGAGGACCAAGTAGTCCTGTGTGTCGTAATAACCCTTAGAACAAAGACTCAGTTTGAGGATTTGTGATGTACAGTGTGTCAAAAACCTGTTTGTTCCACTTCTTCAGCTCCCATTCCAGGTCTTCATAGCACTGTAACAAACAGAGGTGATGGTGGAAGTAGGACTATAACTTCATGTTGCTGAAGTCCTTGGACAGAGTTTGCAGGTAAGCATCATGAATGGCACTGAGGAAGTGTGGGTCGTTCTATAAAGGGATGAAGTAAAAAAGAGAGGAATGAAATAAGACAACAAAATCTACAGAGTAGTTCAAACCAGCTGGCAAAGTCATGCTCATTAAAATGTTGAAACTAAGCTTATAATTTTAAAACGCATTTTTTAAATGTAGTTCTGTTTTAATACACTACATAACTTCTAAACTCTTCTTTTTAATAATCTGTTGAACAGAAAATACCAACTGGCTGGTGTGTGCTGTTCTGGCCAAGACAAATTTATCTTCTACATTAAATTTTCAATTCACCTTTTCTCCACTAAATTGCTTTGCTTTCATCAGAGAATGTAGAAGACTGGCATTTGCCTGCAGTGTGCTGCTGACCTCTTCCTAGTAGAGCACACTGTCGATCAAATCAGTAGTTTTCTTTTATTCCTGTTGAATCTGTTTTTAGGAATCCACATCTCCCCTTACACTGAGCAGCTTTGTCATCATACTGGTTCACTGGAAATATCTCAGGTTGACCTGGCACCTCGTTTGAAATAAACCCACGACTTTTCTGTTTAACGCTACTCCCTAACAAGGACCATAATTCACTTAATCTGCTTTTCTTATTTGTACTCTGCATTTTAAAGTAAGCTTTAACTGTCAGTCTTAATTTGACATGATGGTTAATAGCTTTAGCGTTGACGTTTCATGATAAAAGATGCCACAGATGACAGATGACATTACCTTAATAAGGTGTATAAGTGTCTCCTGTAGCTGTTTTTTGCTGCAGACAGTTGATGGAGGCTCTACAGCTCCTAACGAGGTGAAGGAAGGCTCAGAGGGGGCAGGGAGGACCACTGATGCTGCTGCTGCTGCCTTATTGATAGACTGCTGGAAGGCGCTGGGGGAGAGAAGCAAGGACATCTCTGATCCTGGAACAGCAAGACCTGAACTCATGGGGACAGTCTGGGAGAAGGCATGAAGCAAAAGGAAAAGAATGACAAAAGAACAACCAGCAAGTTGGATTATAACCAAGTCTGATTTGGTAAAAAAGTATATCTGAGAAACAAGACACTGACAGCTGCAACAGCATGACAGACTGCTGCAAAGAAGGCTTCAACTCACAGATATGGCTTTCATCATGGTTGGAGACTGGGAGAAAACATCCATCTCTGTGCTGTGGTGGAGAAGGGGTTTCCCCATTGGCTCTTGGAAGCTGTGGGGAGGTACAAGTGTACTTGGGAGGAAGGTGGGTGCAAGAATGGGCTTGTGGATATCAGAGTTCACAGATGGCACTGCTGGTTTAAGCGTACTGAGTATTTCCTGTCCCAAATAAGCAGTAGAAGCAGAAGGTGGTGTTACAGGACCAGGAGGACCAGCATGAGGCTCTGAGCTAGCAGGAGGTACTATAAGAGGGGACACTGGACACTGAGGCTGAGGGTCTGACCTGGGGACTGAGTGGAAAACAGTGTTGGGATGTAATGCGTACGGAGCTGGGTGCAGGCCAGGAGCTAGGTGCCGCTGGCTGGACCCAGAGTCTTGAGCTGCGAGGTGGGAAGGAAGGAGTGGTTTTTGATGGGCTGCAGTGGGATAAGACTGGTTGTGCATGTAGGCAGAGGAAGGATCAGTGGAAGCAGTGGTGGTGCTCTGTGCAGGCATGGCAGGCAGAGATGGGTCTTTAGGGATGGACGAGCCAAAGAGCTCCTCGACAGTGATCTGCTTCACCATTGTGTGAGAGCTCTGGTGGATAAAAGAGAAAACATTAAGTTGGTCAACATGATATACAGTAACTACCACAGTAAATAGGGTTTGAACTGTTTTGAAGCAACATGAAGATGCCACAGATTCCCTGACATTCTATACATGAATTAACTGAGTCATAAAAAAATCATAATAAATAATTATGGTAGTCCTTAAGCTGGCCGATACAAAATAATAAATACTAAAAGGCATCAGCTGCAACCAGGGTTCAGTATTAAAAGCTTTTATCCGTATTTTATAAGCTGATGTTTCGTTCCCCCCATATGTATAAAAAATAAAACAGACACCAGCTTGCACATTAATCAGATGACGTCTAAATGTTTCATTTTGCTATTATGGAATTAATGTTATTTAACTACAGCTGAAATATAATCTGCTACTGGTGATGTTTTCATTTTCACTGGTGAAGGTGACAGTAATGCCTGCTAAACATTAATGTTACCTAAGGGTTTAATAAGGAGAGCCCCCGTGGCTTTCACACCAAATAAAAAGTACACAAGACACACACGCGCACACACACACACACACACGCACACACACTCCTAGCAGGAAAAATCTGCACTATCTGTAATAACAAACGTTACGCGTCCACACACTTTGATCGTTAAATCGTTAAATGTGGATAGTTGCACATTTTATTAATCAGATTCTGCGTTTTAGATTATTCAATTAAAAAGAAAAACAGATACTACATTAGTCAAGCCTTAGTTATGATTGCATGATCAGTATTGTATCATGCATTTAGTATTAAAATGCTGACTGTTCTCATAAACTCAACTGAAATAAATAGAAATGGTTAAATTCAGTCCTTTGCCTTAAATAAACCTATACAGCAGCAACATGGCTTGGAGGAGCGTAATTGACTCTTTTTGCAGCTCAGCTTCTCGCTGCCAAATGCTTAACCATATGTGGGGTGGCAATGACACCTGAGATAAAAACATGCATCTTCTTTGTCCACCTCCACAGGCACTGTATGTAGGAGTGAACAAGAGGATGACATTCTTAAAATGTAAGGAATAACCAGCACGACTTTTTCATGGATATTTGTGTAACGACTGTACCTTTTCGGGTTGTGGAGTGCTGTGGGCATGATCTGCAGCGCTGATGGCTGCTTTCACATTTGGCTCTGTAGCAACAGCTATGTCACCTGCTTGAGCCTGCATCACACACAAAAAATAAATGAAATGGTTAAATGTACATACATACTAAAGGAAGTAGCTCTGCGACTCCAGCCATGCATGTTATGTGTCTTATGAGGCTGTGAAAGTATTTCCGTCGGGGTATAAAAAGAACCTCACAATTTACTTTAGTTTACAGTGCTCAAGTTTATGTTCGTTTGTATGTTTGCCTCCTCACCCTCTGGTATTCTTCTTTAGCTTTACTGAGTAGCTCCAGGATGTCGATGGGCCGTGGTTCTGCCACACCATTGGCCCTTCCTGGGTCTGCCCTCTCTGGTGACTCTCTCTGGGCATGGTCTGCTTCCTGTTTTACAATCCTAGAGGGGAGGGAGACATCTAAACTTATTTTGTCAAATTTATATTGAAATACCACAAAAAAGACAAATGTGCCAATACGCGTTGGTTTATTTTTTTAATCCTGTAGCAAATATTCACTGAAGGACTTTAAATTTTAGCTGATCACTCTAGTGCATGGAAGCTGATTTCTTGTGCCAAACTACACTCACACATACTCCTTTTTGAACGTAGATATGCTTCTGAATACGCTTAGATAGAATAGTGAAGTACTGTCCCGTCTCATTTAAACACAAACACAGTAAAGATGTGCTACTTACTTCACCATTAGCTGAGCGATGCGTTGACAATCCTTCTTGTCATAGAACCAAATACTGTAGATGCCCACTGCAAGAAAAACAAATATTTATATGATATAACAAAGAACTCCTTCTCCACCATTTTCTAGCCTTCTCCCTGAATGAGTTTGAATCTTATTTGCTTATTTGATACTTTAGTTAATGTTAGTCTCTGTTGTTCAGCACTAACCTTTCGTTATTAAGCTTCTACTAAACATGAGCTTAAGTGGCCACCTGTTTAAAAATTTAAATCTTCTACATGATGTGTTGCACATTAACCGTCCAGACTCTGTTTTATTACAGAGAGATGCACTACACAGGTTCTACCTAATTTTTCAAAAGACTCGTGGGTTTGTCTTTAGCTGAGCATCAAGCAGTAAATTAGCTATTAACTTCCTGACTCTCTGTTGCCTGCAGGGCAAAAATCACAAGAGCAGACGGTAGCGTAAGCTGAACTGAATGTATTCAATTAGAATAGAAGAAAAACTAGACTCAGTGTGACTGAAGATAAACAGGTTTACATCTTATCACTAATGTTAAATGAGTTGGGTTTATGCAATTTATTATCATCTTAAATATGTTTAAAACAAAACATAACATTATTTATCTAAAATTCTAAAACTAAAGACCGTAGACCGTCTGTGAACATGCTCGTTCAGGGTTCAGTGTCTTGTCCAAGGACAAATGAGCATGTGAACAGAAGGATCGGGGAACCATTGACCGTGTAACTCATGGATGACTGCTTAACCAACCAATCCACAGCCCCCCCCCCCCCCCCCCAATTTACCAATTAGTGGTAAAATTTCCATTTGATATCCATCTGCTGTAATCGTGTGCAATACGATATAGTATTCTAAGGTGAATTAACACCAGTGTAATATACCGTAGTCACTACTGTATTTATTTATTCATCCATCGATTTCGATATACTGTACGTACCCATTGGAACATAAGGTATAAAGCTACAGTCCTTGTAGCTTTATACCACTTTAATTTCTCATTTATCTTACATCTTTGCTAACCTTGGCACTCAGCTGTGTAGTTGTAATTTGCTGTTGCAACAATGCAATTTCCCCACTGTGGGACTTATCTTAAATGTCATTACCTGAGTTTCAGCCAAAGTTTTGCTTGAAAGGTAGGTTACTGTGCTCAGCAAATAAAACCATCATGACAAACACCACATTCACCATTATCTAAGTGAAACTGACCAGTTGTTAAATAAAATTTAAAACAAAAACTAAATATTACAAGTATTTGATGAAATAATTGCTTGTTAGATTACACTGCCTGTGTATAATTTGTGTGTGATGAAATATTGGCGTATTCAAGGTCCCTCAAGAGGCTGTGGTAACCTAACAACCTGAGTGTTTATCTCCCTGCGACATATTCTGCTACCAAGGGAAATATGGAGCGGAGTAAACAGGTGTGTGTGTCTCTTGGACACAGACCCCTCTAACAGTACTCACCAACTTTGCAGCAAGTCTACAAGTACACAAGCAAGAGACAACTAACCCTTAATTATCAACATCTTTCTGAAGAATCCATGAGTCTTGTGTTGGTCTCTTTACTCTTTACTTGTACCCTGCTCCTGCTTCATCAATCCGGCTTTACTTTTCCTAGTTTAAAGTAGAGGGAGGAGTCTTACAACCATCTTGAAGTCATCTCTCTCTCTCTCTCTCTCTCTCTCTCTCTCTCTCTCTTAACATCAGATACCTGGAATCAGCAACATAACAACACCTTTTGCAGGAGCTACCACAGTGAACCTTCTGTGTCAACACAAAAACAGATTGGAGTGTGCCTTATGAATTCATATCTTAGACGAACCAAAGGATCCTCCAGCCAATAAGATGCATTTCTGAAGAGCACAACAGGACAGAACACCTGAGCGAGAGAGCTACACAAACCGTCACAACCAAGCAAAGGAGTAAAAACCAGGAGAAGACAATACTAGGAAGATTCAGACATCCAGCTGCTTCAGGTTGCAAGAGCATCCGATACAACACAGAGGAATTTTGTCAACCTTTTTAAATTTCTGTACTGGTTAAAATGCTTAGAACAGGACTTGGACTCAGGTGAAGCTACCAGACAAGCTGTTCTGGCCTAAATATTAACAAGAAATTATATTTTCACCTGGATGACTGAGAATCTTCACAGACATAGAAGAAATTACATAATGTCTTCCATACCAGCCAGACTGATGGGCAAACAAAGTCCAAAGGGGGAGCAGTCTACTCTGACATTGACTCTGGCTATGTTATTTTTTCTGATAAGCAAACAAATGGGAAAACAATCCAATTCCTTATTCGTTGCCTTGATGAAACTACTGTTCAGACTTATAATCGATTACCTTGGTGGCAGTGCAGTCAGTTACTTTTTGAAGATCTGAGGAATTTCATCTCTCCTTTTTTTTCCACTTACATTCTTTTAAATTATTTCCATTCGACTAGAGGGACTAGAGGAGTACAGCACTTGCATATTACTTATAAATAAGTGGACCAATGCACAGATATTTAATTAAATATAGATGAAAACGTAGCCTGGTCCAATCTAACCAGGAGGACTTTTGGGTTGTTGCCCCAATGCAGAATGAGTATCCACTGTAAGCAAACCAAGCTGAAACTGTTGCTATCTGGAAGGCCCGTGTGAGGTCATGAGTGGAAAGGTCTCATCAGAAGTTTTTTTGTTTAATGTAAATCCAAGATACCAGAATGACTTCAGGAATAAGGGAAAGGAGATGTTCCAGAGAACGCTGGGAAGATGCTGGTTTGGCATTTTCAGAGGTACCATTTTTACTTTTACCACTTGTTGTGTGTGCGAGTGAATGAGATGGTGAACGAACAAAAAGCCAATAAGCACTTTATTGGTTTTATATGTTTCAGTGGATGTATAATACCTACAATCATGGTACTTCTTCTAGAAATACTTACAGTTGCCATTTCTGTAGAGCAGGAAAGGATCCTGCACCTGGAACTCCAGATCTTTGTTGATTGGCTCCACCAAGTTTTCTGTGCTTAGTCGATTCATGATGGTAAAGCCATGGTGAGGGGAGGCAGACCTTAGACAGACAAAGATTACAATGACTGTACAGTAAAACTCTGGTAGAACAAAACATAAACATATTTATTCTATTATATTTATTGAAGCATGATAAAATCCCCAAAGGAGGCCACACCAAACATTATTACAGTAAAATAAAAATCAAACTAAATATTGATTTGACTGATTGTTTTCGGTTTATTGTTCTTGTGATGAAGTTAAAAGTGTCAGCACAGAATTGTACATCTACGGTTTAGTAAAATAAACGACTTAAACAATTGTTCACTAATATTTAAATCGTATTTTCTTTCATAAACACGCACAGAGTCTAATAAAACAGATATGTCTTAGCCGAACCTCAGCTGGCTAATGTTTGTTTATAAAGGGGCCTACACACGTGTGTACCATACGTCAAACGACAGCGCATAAACGCAACGTTAACTCAAAACAAGTAGCTAAACGACCTGCATGGTGGTCCCATTGCATTTATAAAAACACTTTACATGCTTACCTCGCATAAACAAACAGGGTGCCCTCGATTTCGGTCTTCTCCTGAAACGACAATTAATGTTATAAGTCAAAAACAACGACACTTACTCCAAATCGTACTTGTCAACGAACGCTGGCTTTTAGCGTTAACAGCTAGCTCCCGAGCTAGCTAGCTAGCTAGCGAAGTAAACGCTATAGCACTCATTTCCAAAAAAGTTACTTGAACACCAACAGAATGGCACTTGATAATACTATCTGTGACTATATGTGGAGAAGTTACACTTTGAAAAATGCTAACACACTTATTCGTGTTTTTAACGAGCAGCTAGCATTAGCATGCTATGTGCAGGGATAGCATGCTTTGTTAGCTATCCAGAAAACTATTTCGCGTCTTTTGTGAAACTTACCCATTCGCTCGCTTTGGAGTTGAAGTTGTAGAGAGCCACATGGCCTGTAACATCGAGCAGTTTGTTTATGTAAGGGTCGTGTCTCTGCAGAGCGGCTAAGCTCATCATATGTCCAGCATTTACGGTCTCCATCTTGAATGTGGTTGTTGCTCCCGCACGGACCAATTTCTGCGGACACACACAACTTCCGTTATGCCAAGAAGTGACGTCTGTTAAAAAGTTTTAACAGAAAATAAAACTATTTATTCCCACAGATAAACATATATAAATATTCTATAGAGATACATCTACAATTTATTTTAAAAAGTAATTTCTATTATATTAAAGTGCCGCTTAAAAACTAAATGTTTGTTGGTATTGGTGCTTCGTCACTTTCTGTAAGAAAACTAGTTATATCACAAGTAAATAAGTAAATAATGGGAAAATTCTGTGATGACACAAAACTGATGCAAATCTATCATTAATGGACAATGATTTTGTCAAATAACTAATTTGCATGAAAGTAAATAAATTAAAATTATACTACTGCTCAAAAGTGGGATCACATAGATCTTTTATTGTTTTCCAAGGAAACACAAATAAAATGAGTCTAAATAGGAAATACAGCAAAAGAACAGGACATGCTGAGAGAGTTGTCAGAGTTAGAAATAATGATTTTGATGGAAATTATGTATATGTTCTTCAAAAAACAAACAAACAAACACCTTTTGTTGCAATTACAGCCTGACAGACTTTAGCTTTCTAGCTGTCAATTTCCTCAAGGTCCCTTTCACTCTGTGCAAATATCCTATTTTACCACCTCCACAGCTCACTCAGACCATCATGCTGCCTCTAACATGCTTGACCAAGGGTATTAAGCACTGCTCTAGCATCATTTTATTTGTTCTGCGTCTCACGCATGTTCTTCTGTTTCATCCGAAGACCTCAAACTTGGACTCATCTGCACACCAAACCATCTTCCACTCTTCCAGTGTCCAATGTTTGTGCTCTTTTGCCCATCTCCGTCTTAAGTTTATTTGGCCAGTGTGAGATACAGCTTTGTCTTGGCAATTCTCCCATGAAGTACAGCATCCAGAAGTCTCCTCTTCACTGTTGATGCTGACACTAGTGTTTGTCTTGTACTATTTAGTGCAGCTGCCAGATGCATTAGTGTTTCATTAGTACAACTGTTCTTAACTGTGCAACACAATTGCAAAATGGTTTTCTCATAATCAATTAGCTTCATGAAATGATTAACTTGAATTAGCAACTATACCAGGAGATTGATGCACAGGAGTGCCAAATGCTAATAACTGGCCTCTATGCAAAAATGTTCATTAATATGAATTGCTTGTGAATTGCATTACTTTTGAGCGGTAGTACATTGTATTAAAATTAGCTACACAACATTTACTTTTAGCTACTGCAGCAGGGCGCATAGGAAATTTAGAGGCTAGTTTTATATTAATCACTTGATACAAACACATACATAGTTTACACCAGGGCTGCGCTGCAATACTTATTTTGGCATTAAAATATTTCAAACTCAGAGTATTTTGTAAAGACAGTGTTGCATAATAATTTCAGTTTGACAAGACCACTTAAAATCATCACGGGCCTACATAAACGTGGTCTCTGGCACAGCTGCCTGCTTCACCTGCCTCTGGTGAGGGAACATTGGAGCAGGGATTATAACGGGGGGGAGATTACGCGCTGCCGTGAAACTGTTGTCCTCCAAACAGTCACAGGTAATCCCATCCCGGGTAACCTTCCAGACCAGCTCCGACGACTCATTTCCTCTCAAATCGCCGAGGAGTGAGGGCAGAAAACGGCGAAATGACGCCCCAGCGAGGAGCCAGGTGACAGAATGCCGTTTATTATCAGAGGAAGACCCCTGAGGGGTAAGTCCACGGACCCAGAATACAGACACTCTTTAGGGGCTTAGAGGGATTGGATGAGTGCATGGTGTTAAGTCTCCAGACATTTCCCCGGTAGGAGAAAGTTAGTCCTCAGAGGCTGTCAGGTGTCTTTAACTTGTTTTCCACTGCTCTGAACGGTTTATTATTATAACTGATCATAGACTGTGACGGGTATGGAGCTGACACATAAATATATAAACATAAATTTATAATATAAATATAAATCAGGCAAATTCTACAGCTGCGTTGTTGTTGGACTACACACAGGATGTAGCATGGCCAAATCATTGGAAACTAAGTTTTAGTGGGCTATTGCGCATACAGGTTTGCAACGAGGCTTTATTTCTGCACCCCTTTGTTTGTGTCATTGTGCCTCATGCTGCCGGATTTAGCCCGGACGGTGTAGGCCTATAATTCACTTGACACGTTTGGCTCCGCTTGCTGTCACAGTGGTTTTCTTTGAACACTTCAGTCCAGATTTAAATCATTCGTGCCAGTCGTGCCATAAAAAAATATTTTGTCATGTTGAAGTTGAGATGTTTGCTTCGCCCTTTGGAAGTTTACTAATGAGAAGCAACAGGTGCATTTCCACTTTGTGCACAGGCTGCTGTAGGTGTTTGTCCAGCTTGTTTCAGTCCATCCTCAGCCACAGTGAAAATAATTGACAGCAGTGCATTTGACTGCTGCTGTCAGCGCGTCCTCTTGGATTCGCCGTGAATCTGCAGGCAGGCACCCGGATGTGGCGAAAATGTTTGGCGCTCCTCTCAGGGTTTGCGCTCGGAAAACATTTTATAATTCAGGTTAAAGGCTTTGTTCGGGCTCCCGCGTCGATACCTTCGGATGGTTTTTCCAGCGATGAGTTGGATTTGCCACTGATCTTTTCAATGTGGATTCGAGGATGCAAGAAGCAGATGATCAGTCTGAAGGTAAAACCGTGCGCGGAGCGCAGGAGGAGAGTTGGAGCGCGGCGAGAGGGGGCGAGAGCGCTCGTTTGGTTTATTCTCTGGGTGTCTGTTTATTATGCGAGCATATCCTAAATGCACACAGGATTTGTTTCTCACTCGTTTTAGTCCACAGATTGAGTATTAACATTGTCAGCGTTTGTTCTAGTCTGCGTGGATGTAATGACAGTGGTCATCTAATCTGCTGGGAAACGACTTGTGGCCAGTTCTCTGAAAAATGGTCGACTCGATTTGGTCTAATGTCTAATGGTCAAGTGGTCGTTTTGGAACCATGTGACAGCTTGTGGAGGATGCTTTGGATCTGTGCGCCCTTCACAATGAACGGAGAGACGCAAATCAACTTTCTAAGTAGCTACATTTCACCAGTTTACAATGATGATACCAATAAAATCACGGTTTGAAGTTGTGCAAACAAACAATGTACAGTTTTGAAAAGCAGCCGCAGGTCAAAGTAAAGTGGAGAAAACACCAGCAGCAGAAAGTCAGCAGTTGTTATCCAGCATCGTTTGACAGATGTGCGTCTCAGGAAATATCATTAATGTTGTAATCATCGTTAAACCGCAGCCCGTGTTTGTCATGTGTCTTAAAAAAATCTGTTCCTATGGATTTTGAAATACGACCTCTGAGCTCTGAGCGTTTGATCAGACGGACTTCTGTGTAAACTCCAGTGAATTTGGCTGATTTGAAATATTCTCGATCTTTCAGTGCGATTCAAAGGAAACCCGCGTTGTCTTTGTGTAATTGTTCTGCAAAACAAAACCAGACCTTTATGAAAATGCATCAAACATGGAAAAACCTGCGTTTGGTTTCAGATCGTGAATCTAACAGAGTGTTAGATTCATATGTTCTCCTTTCAAAGAGTTTTACAGCTTCAGTGTCTTGGTCTTTGTCATTCAGTCTGAAGAGTTATGACGCTTTTAAAATATGTTTAATCCTATAAGTTACTGGGATCAGTGCATGAAATGAATCTCTGGTTGGTAGACTGTAGTTCCTGACTGCTGCAGAGCTGCAGTGAACCAAAGTGACTGTGTCAAGGGCAATGTCTTTTTCACTTGTGGTCTGTATTGATTTTAATGACTCCCTCTGTCTCTCCCATTCATGCTGACTGCTCCTGGTCTCTCTCTCTCTCTCTCTCTCTCTCTCTCTGTCTCTCTTCCACACCCCCCTTAAACCAAATGCTCTTCTTCTTCTTCTTCTTCTTCTTCTGTCCTTCTGGACTGTTACAAATATGCAGAAAGTAACAAAACAGCACAGCTTTCTTTATGAAACTGCTTTTATGGAGCATATCCACTTCACCACTTCTTATTATTTTTTCAGTCTGAATGAATTGAAATCACCCACATAATTTTGCTCGAAGACACTTGACAACTTGTCATTTTAAATTACTATTAAAAAATCATCCCACAGCTTAAGGCAACTGAACGTTCTGTACCAAAATCAGACTCGGTTTCCTAACTTCTCTTTCCTCCTTGTTGTAAAAAACTATTAGAGCGTTTGTGTTTCTAGAAAGTAATATCAACAAGTGATTTATAGAAACTGAGATACAAGTTTTGAGTTAATTATCACTGTGTCATTTGGAGCCACCAACAAGCTGAGTTTCTCTGTGTAGCTTTTAAAAAACTGCACTGATGTAACATGAGCTTAGCTGATTATTAATCAATTAATACAATTAATATGCGATTAACTATCATGACAGTCCAGACCAGTTGCTGTAATTCAATTTACAAAACAAAAACCTCAAATGTTTGATGACTCCAGTCTTTCACATGTGATCATTTGCTGCTTTTCTTTGCGTTACATTATAGAAAATTAAATATGCATTTTTTAATCCCTACTTTATCAACAAGAAGACATTTTAGAACATTTTCTTGTACTTTAGCATAATACCATAGTAACCGTTCTACATATTTAAAGATTTAGATTTTCCCTAGACCATTTGATTACCTATTCAAGGATTTTTTTAAAATATTGATAAATATTACTTATAACATTTATCAATATTTCTAAAAATAAAAACAAGAATTAAGAAAATGCAAAAATAAATCATCAAGTTCATGAGAAATAATAATTTAAAACATTGTCTCCATGACATAGGTTTTCACAGTTTATATTTATATTTGATAATAAAAAAATATTATTTTATTTATTTATGTACTCTCTCCCTACAGTTACTTATCAGTAACGTGATGTGAATATACTGCTGGCTTAGTGTCAGCGTGATCTATTGTTTATCTCATGTTAAATTTGTTGCGCTTACATAGTTCTAATAGGCATATAGTATAATTACTTCAGCAGTATATGAGATTAAATATGTTAAACTTGATATGCTAAATAGTTTTTGTTTCCCACCAGGGGCACAGTATGCCAGCAACAGAAGGACCACTCCCTCCACTGATGCCTCAGCAGTCTGGACAGAAAGCCACACCCATCTGCACCAGCTTCATCCACCAGACCCCCTGCAGGCCCCGGCCAGCACCGGCAAGCCTGTTGGCTCTTCTCATGGCCTCCTCGGAGCAAACAGCAGCATACAGGGTTCCGGGGTCACTGGTTCTGGTGTCAGCCCCGTCCTTGCTTGGCATGCCGCCATTAACGCAGCTCGCCAAGCACAGGGTGATGCTGCAAAGCCCGACATGAGCTCACGACCCTCAGTTTGCACCACTGGACCGGCTCCTGTAGGCTCACTGGCACAGAGGAAGAGGCAGCAGTATGCCAAAAGCAAAAAGCAGGGAGGATCTACCAACAGCAGGCCGCCCAGGGCTCTGTTCTGCCTCACCCTCAATAACCCGATCCGCAGGGCCTGCATCAGCCTGGTGGAGTGGAAGTATCCTTTAACCCAAAGACAGAAACTCATGGATGTGTGTATAGAAAGTTTCCTTCATAGATAAATGGATGGATGGATGACTGGGTGAGAGTGGAGGTTGACTTAATGACTGTATAACTTCATTAGTCAGTAAAATTATTACGAGTAACTTTATTGCTAGAAAGCAAAAGGCCTGGACTTTAAATACATAGTAGTGAAATTGTAAAAGAAACATTACATCAAAAATCAAGTTGAATGATAAATGATTTAATGAGCTGGTTAGATGAATGAATGAATGAATGATTCAGTTTAAGAGAACAAAAATACTTTAACCTTTAGCTGACTCTTAAATTTTCATTTACATTTGATTTCTTTATTATATGACTTTGACATGTTATTTTATTTAATAGCACATTAAATGTACAAACAAAAAGTCCCCATTATAGAGAGAGAACTGTGCTCCTTAACAATCTCTTCTCAGACCATTTGATATCTTTATACTGCTGTCTATTTTTGCCAACTGTGTGGCCTTAGCCATCTACATCCCCTTCCCCGGAGACGACTCCAATTCTACCAACCAAGAACTGGTGAGTGCTGCTGGAAATACAGAATCCAAGCTTGGTGTTGCGTTGGAGGTTTGCTGGAAGATGTTATACAGTAGGAATATCTTCTATATCCCAGTTGTACAATGTGCATGACAGCACAATGCTGATGGTACAGATCAGCATGTTAGAGGGATTTAAAAGGTTTGGTTAGGGGTCAGAAGGAACACACGGGCCAAATATTTGTCTTTTCTGTTGCAGGAACGTGTGCGTTGAGCGGTCTTAGATTGTTTGCAGGATAAATTGTGATCATGTTGGACATAAGTGCACTTTGTAGCTTTTTATAATCTTTAATATCTGCGACAGTATTAAAGGCTTGTGTTTTGAAAATGCATACACATAAAATACAAAAGAGATAAGAAGAGAAGCAAAAAATATTTGGTGGACTGCAGTTTCCTGCTGCTAAATGCTAAGAAGCAGCTACTAAGTTTGGTATTGTAGGTCTTGTAGGTCTTATGTACTCACATTTGGTAGAGACACGTCATGTTATTTACTGTTTTTATGTGTTTTTGCATTAAAATCAATGTCCGTTAGTATGTTCCTTGAATTTTAGGTGAACTGATCCTTTAGTAGTTTACTGTAAATGTCTGATAGTTATGTTGTATTAATGGCTTTGCATACTTCTTTATTCTTTGTGTTGTGCAGCAAAGGTTAAAAGAGTTTTTTTTTGCACATGTGCTGCTGCTGCTGTTGCTGCTCGCGCCACTATTTGTCATCAACCAGATTACACACACGGCTAGACACAACACCTTTGCATGAACTGGATTGGGTGCATGTGAGGGTTGCGTCAGAGGGCATTCCTGGTAATATTTGGATGAATGTGTCAAGTTTCATTGTTTCGTTGACACATGCAAACATTGGTGCACACACACACACACACACACAGAGCGGGTCATCCCTCTGTGCAGCTTCCTAATGTTGGCAGAGCTGTGCTGAGGTTGAAAGACGGAGGCTGTGGGAGATGGAGTTTGTTGTGGTGCCTGCATAATTATGGTGTAATTTGACAACAGAATAATAATTATTAATAGTTTCATTCTACTAACGATGTAATGTGCTCTAATGATGTCTACAGCAAACCAAACTGTTTATATGTATGTGGATTTGTGCTGCTGCACAGTTGGTAGCAGACGTTGATTTGTTTTTGTACATTTTATGACACATTCTCTGAAATCTGAAGCAGGATGTCAAATGTTTAGTGTTTTGCTGTTGTCATTTTTGCACAGAAGCCTTTTTCACAGCACAAATGTTGACTTGTCACATTATGAAAAACCCAGTTATTAGATGATACGTATAACAATAACTAATAAGTCTGTTCTATCCAAGTTTTTCAGTAAGTAATGAGATTGTGACAGAACAGAAGTATCCACAATACCAAGACAATTACAAATCAGGCGATTAAATTGAAGTTAACCAATAATTTCATCATTTTTTTGCTTGTAAGCAACAAGTCAAACGTCTTCTGTCTTCTCTTAATTACGCAGATTTATGTGAGTTTGATCAGAATGGTTGGCATTAAGAAGACATGTGTTAATGTTAATGATAAAAGCTACTGGTTTCCAGTGCTTGAACAAAATGAGCAGACAAACTGCAGTGCGTGATGCTGGTATTTAGCAACCTTACATTTGTATTTGTTCAGCTGAACCCATGACTCTTGCTAAAGCCTTCCATACAATCATGGTGCACCCCACAGGTCTATTCACCTATTTTTCTTGATTAGACCTCAACTCACTCACTGTATAGGCATGTAAAGCTTTGTTGCACCTAAAGGATCTAATTGAAGAGCTTCTGTTTTTGTGGATATGTGTTTATTCTGTTCTGACTTTAGAGTTTATTGCCAAAAGAGCAATTTTTTTGTAGTAGCATAATCCTGCATGTGCATCGCTGTCCTCAGAGGACTTTGT
The DNA here is from genome assembly GCF_900324465.2 of Anabas testudineus. Taxonomy (NCBI): domain Eukaryota; kingdom Metazoa; phylum Chordata; class Actinopteri; order Anabantiformes; family Anabantidae; genus Anabas; species Anabas testudineus. The sequence continues at coordinate 9,014,371 of NC_046616.1, read as the reverse complement.
CATGCAGAGCAAACATTTGCTTTTTTCACTGAGGCTGGCAAGGGACCTTCTTAGCTTCCTCGGGAATTTCATGTGTGTGTGATGAGTGTGTGAGTGAGGGATGGACATAGAGAAACCTAGCATGTTCCCTCAACAGATGGGGATCGTTCATGCTGTCCAAGTCTATGTTTGACACTCACTGCACAATGTACAGCATGTGTGTGTGTGTGTGTGTGTGTGTGTGTGTGTGTGTGTGTGTGTGTGTGTGTGTTACGTCAGTGTGAATGTAAGCATGTCATGTTGCCCTTTTCTAGTCTGAAAAAAATCTATATTTTACTTCATGTTCTGTCATATTTTGATAATGATCACGCATTGATATACTGTTTAGGGCCCCATCTCAAAATTTTTATAATTGATTAACCTGTCGATTATTCCCCAAATAAAAAAAAATAAAATAAAAAAAAAGAACAATAATGGTTTTGCTTCTTTAAAAATAGCAGCACGCTTCTTCATACCTCTACCTCCAAAATCTCTTGCAGCTGGATAACAGTACTCTAACACAGACATTCATAGTATTGTACCTGGTTGTACACATGAAAAGTAATGACCATTCATCACATATATATATATATATATATATATATATATATATATATATATATATATATATATATATATATATATATATATATATATATATATATATATATATATATATATATATACAAACAAATCTCAAATATGACTAATTTGCCTCCTCATGTGTCTTGAATCTAATAAGGAAATACTCCCAGAAACATTTAACAGGGAAACAAAATGGAAGAAAGAATACTGATAAAAAAACTATATAAAATATTAAGCAGTTCATCATCCTCCTTTTAGGAGTAATCATCTGAAAACAAGACATTTGTCTTGAAAAATGTGTTTTAATGTCCACATAAATGTCACAAATCTTTTTTTGCAGCCTAGTCGTTAGTCTACTTTAATTTAAATGTTTATATTTCAGTAAAAAATGAAAAATGTGGCTAAATGCACCGTGGATCATTGTTAAAAACAAATATTCTGTGGAAGCCCAAATCTGTACTGCAGAATGGAAGTCTTTATACTCATTCAAGTTCTGGGGAACATGGGTTGTCTCTCTCACCTCAGTAGTATTTCCACAACTACTGCTTCATCCTTTTTTAGCCATTGTGTGGGTGTTGTTTCATCAGCTTCTCTGGAGCAAAGAATGGGAAGGAGGAAGAGAAACAAAGAGCTGGGGGATACAGGCACAGCTTTTAAAAAAAAGTTCTCACGTAAAGATGACATGAAAATTAAGCTAAAATAGTATTTATTTAACGTTAACAAGTCTTATAAAATATGCACGACTAATAATTCTCCACATTGTGAATTCTGGTTTTGAAGTTTAGTTTGTTTATTTCAATGTATGACACACGACTTTTTTATTTTATTTTAATGTTTCTGTAAAATAATACACAGTGATGTGCTGTAATCTTGTGCTATGGCCTCATTTGCATTTACCTTATTTTAAATCTTTTATGCTTTTTTCACATCCATATGAGAAGAATATTTCAATTGGGGCTGTTGTTGAATTCATGTGTTTTTCAGCGAGAGGAGATGTCACTGGTACAGAGTTTGTGTATCTGAGTATGTGTTTTATTTTATATAAGAGGATGTGTGTGTGAGAGCAGGTTGAGGGATTAAGCTGGGCTGTGGATTAGCGGTCAGTAAATGAGTGTAGGTTGCACAGAGAGAGAGAGAGAGGGAAAACAGAGATGGATGGATAGATGGATGGATGGAGGATTGGTGCAGAGATGTAGGGCAGGAGCTTACAAGTGGGAGGGTCCACGGACAGAGAGGAGATTTTAATGAACACTGTCATGTGACTATCTATCTATCTATCTATCTATCTATCTATCTATCTATCTATCTATCTATCTATCTATCTATCTATCTATCTATCTATCTAGAAATGCAACAAAAATGTATTAAATATTGATAAAAATCAAATCATATCATAGCTTTGTTTCACTGCAGCTGACCAGGAGTCACATTTAAGGACACGTCTACAAGACAATAAAAAACAAACAAACTAAACAAAACAACTGAGAACTCAATAAGCATCTGCAGAGACTCTTTATTTACTTCAAACTCTGGAGCACAGACTCGAACTGATATGCATCCAAACAAACCAAAGAGATGCGAGTTCATGAGAAAAACTGATGCATTTTGTTGTTTTCCTTTCTGACGTCGCCGTCAGCTCATGTTGCTGTTGCACATGAATATTATGCTCTCATAAATACCAGAAGTCATCCCAGATACAACATGTAAGCCGCAGTCCTGCAGTGTTACTTTGCACTCAGTCTTTTCTTATTTGTGACCTTTGTTTTGTTTGTTGCTCACACCGTTGTGTCCTGCTCTCTCCTCATCTCATCATTACTCTCAGATTATTAAACCTGTCTTTCTGGCTGCATGACTGCCTCAGCCTCTTCCTACGCTTTCCACTTTTGTTTTCCACCCCGTTTCTTCTCCCCTGTCTGTTTGTTTTCTTTTTATTTAGCCGAGCCTCCTTCCTTTTCTCTCCTCTCTCCACTCCAACTCCGCTCACTATGCAGACTGGGGAATGATTAATATCCTATTTAGCCGGTCAGTGATTTATCAGACTTATGACACCCCCTTTGACCTGATTGGCTCGTGATCCTATAAGAGCCCTATATGATCCTATTGTATGTGTGTGTGTTTGTCTCTGAGTGAACAGCTTAAAGCTTTCTAATATATGCTCTGTACCTTAAAGCTGACATGCTCAGCCAAGGAAAAATGATTGGGACCATATGACCATGTTACGACGTACAGTGTATGTTTGAGGCTGCAGCTGGGCTTATGTTTCATATTTCTATTGAATTTGATTTAATTCACATTTTTGAGAATACTAAGATATTATAATTTAAATAATGATATGAACAATGTGTAGAAAATAACAGTGCACTGTACCAGCTGCAGCTTTATCAATGAAACAGACAAGAAGCTGATGCCTAAATGTCTTTTCACCAGCAGTTCACTCAAACTGCTCCCACACTGGGCGGTGCTGTAACTGTACATACCCACAATAATGACAAACTTCAACTTAAGAAAATAAGACAAAGCAAAAAACATCTGCTCCATAGAGAGAATTTTCTGTCATCACCAAAAAGTTTTTATTCTTACTCTCAAAACATAATGTTACTCTCTGCATAGGCTCTCTCTCTGCATTACATCCAGACGAACACAGGAGGTTGGTAGTGAATAAAGGATTTATTGTGGCATTTGGGACAAATACATGCATCAGAGGTAGTCAACCTGGGTCCTTAAGAGCTGCAGCCATACTTATTTTTCAACCATCTCTGCCCCTTCCACTGTTAATTATCTGGATCAGGTGTGTTCAGCCAATCAGAAGCTGTAAGTGTAGTACAGATACGATAGTTGGAAAACACGCTGGACTGCAGCTCTTTAGGACCAGGGTTAACCACTCCTGAGTTAGGTTCATTGTTAAATCTAAATTGCCAGGGGTATGGATGTGAGTGTGAATGGTTGCCTCTATATGTCTGTAATTGATTGAGATAAGGGATGGATGGATGGATTTGTCATATTTGAGATTTACACTAGAATTTGAACAATGAGCTTGTAAGGTCTGAGCAATCCCCCAGCTGCAGGCTGACTAAGTGACAACACAGCACTTTGACATGATATAAAAGTTGATCTGACGGCGATCAGTCAAACTTCTATACTTCTCCTCTCAGTGAAACTGCCTTTAATTTGATTATACTACTGCAGTACAGCGTTTAAATTTAACAATTTAGATTAGCATATAAGCTGTAGTAGCTAATATAGAGTGTGTGTTGGAGTTTTAATTCATCACACTCATGCTTAGATCTCTCTGTACAGTATTTGTAGGTCACAGTAAACAACAACATCAAGTATCCACTGAATGAACCTGAATGTTTTGAAATATATCAGTTTGAGTTGGATTTATCAGCTGTCTAATTAAAGTGTGTGATGATGGATAACATTAATAATTTTCAAGGTTTATTTTAACAGAGCTGTCATTATCAGAGCTTTAAATGCATTTGTAAAAACACTTATTGCATAAAGTACATCACTAGGTTAATAAGTCAGCCCTATGAAAATAAAATGTTCCTTTAGTTCTGTGTGAAAGGTTCTCAAAATGTTTAGTGGGAAAATGGAGCACTTACGTTTGCAGTAATCTGTGGAAGCAATTATATTTTCCTGCAATATATAAAGTCACTATTTGATATATAATAAAAAAACAGAGGCAAAGAACAGAACATTGACTCATCACTGTATATTGCAGTACATGTACAATGTTTCAACTAGATTTTATACTGTGGAATTAAAATATCCAACAAATGCTTGTGGTATAGGACACAGAATCACAGTAGGCAAAATTACAGTGCATCGAGTCGCTCCTGTCTGTTTGGCCACAGATTCTCATCCACCTCACACCTGATCTTCTCCCTGGCAATACAGCAAGGGAACAGTCATCTGGTGTACTGTATCCATCCTCTGCAAGCTTCTGCTGTGATGTCGTCACATGTAGCTTTCATGCCACCAAGCAATTGGTCTATAGGTCTGTGACACACAGTTACAAAGTTCGCCATCTCTCACAACTCACCTCTCACTATTCAGCTTCCTGAAGAGATTATATGACCCAATTATGGGAATATGCATTATATAATATGTTACACAGAACAAGCTAAATACTGTGGAGAATCAATATGTATGTCAATAATAATAAGTTTAACTGTCATAAGATAAGGTTTTCCTCATAGATTTGACTCCAGTCAAAAAGTCGACTTATGGAGGTATGGAAAAAAATAATAATAGAAATATCTCTGTGTAATTATGAGGAAATGTACTATAGTGTATAAAATAGATTGAAAGCTGAATGCATATTCATTTATTGTGTTTTATGGTAACAGAATCCTATACATTTCAGGAAAAAATATAGATATTAAATGTTTTAGATCCCACACTGTGCTGGATTTTATAGATCCCTAAATTGCGTTAAATAATCTGAGAATTTAACTAATGTAGAAAAAAGATTCTGCTGTATATAGAAATGTGGCATCAAATGAAACGTTTTACATTTTTATGTCATATTATTATTAATTATTATTGATAATAATTGAAGACCATGTAAAAAGTGGACAAGAACACATCATATAAATACTATTTATTTTAGTTATCAGTAGATATGTTTATATTCTACTTTCTGAAATGCCAAATGCCAGTATCATCAGATGATGTCTCCCAGACTGCTGGCCAAGTTAACCTGACTGGTTGTGTACGTGTTCTGTTCTCATCGTTGGAGTCCATTTTAACTACATGTGGGTGAGCATTCACATGAACAGCATGACTCAGAGATCAAGGGGTAAATAATCTTTCGGCTAATGCCAGGTTGGATATTGGAGTTAAAACCATGGTAACAAGCCACATAATTTTCTGATTAAAACCATAGACAGACTCTGCAGCAGGGGTGGTTGAACATGTCCGCGACTAGTAATGACATCAAGTCAAAGCACACATCAGAAAACATGAAGCCTTCACCCCATTTCCATCAACCTGGCTGCAAAAATGAAACCTCCATGGTAATTATTCCAGGTTCATTTCAGGGTTCAGATGCTCAGATGCTCATTCATGAAGCCCAGGATTGGAAGTTGGAGGAGACACTGCACCCTTGGTGCCTTAAATGCAGCTACCCGGCCACAAGAGTTTCACTGAGGGGGATTAGTAAAGTGTCAGCTATTATTATTAGTTCTTGTGAGTTTAAGGTCTCAAAATGTCTCAATCAGTTTAGGTGAGGCAAAGATATATTTTCAGATATTTAACTTATGATCATGGTGTTAGTATCTAGAATGAGAGCTGGTCAGCAGTAAATTAGCAGAAATACATCTCTCTACATTTGGGGAGTAGGATTCTTCTCATTGTGAAGTCACTGTGTTATGTCACATAAAGTTTTTTTGTCTCCATATTTCTCTTCACTGTGATTCAGAACAATGTTTGAGTTGGTTGTGTAACAGCAGTCATAAGGCCTGAATGCTGTAAGGTGGGCAGGTTCATCCAAAACAACAGATGAGGGAGTTCATTCAGTTGTGTGTGTGTGTGTGTGTGTGTGTGTGTGTGTGTGTGTGTGTGTGTGTGTGTGTGTGTGTGTGTGTAGCTGCTTCTGATCATACGTGTGTGTGTTATTTATCAGTCAGTGAAAGTGAAAGCACTGACTGAATGTTGGTGTCTCCAGTGGATGAAAACATCCCTGAACTGTGCAGTGCGTGTGCTTATTTGTGCTTGTGTGCACTGGTACATTTTTGTCTACAGTACTTGTTGTTGCTTTTGTACACTTGTGCATGTGCACGTGTTGCAGTCATGTATGATGATGTTGTTTGCTTGTGTGTGCGATTCTGAGAACAGAATGTCAGGTTGTGTCATTTTCCACTGTCGGGGATTAAAGGTTTAGAGCAGAGGGGAAATGAGAGTCACACTAAGCAGCACACTACTCCATCAAGCGTGTGTGTGTGTGTTGTAAAGAAAGACAACAAGGTAAGGTACAGACACAACAGTGCGTCAGAAAGATCTTTTATGGATGTTTTGCAATGAGGACTGAGCACTAATACAATAACATTTACTTCAGTGACTGAGATTATAGGATCATATGGCATTCATCTTTTACACAATGTTCCTATTAACTATTCAAGAGAAAATTTTATGAAAACCAAGGAAATTATTAATTCATCATAAGGATTTTTTTACTCATTCACTCAATTGCTTGTCCCAAAGCTCAAAGACAGTCTGTGAAACTCCAGAATGCCTGAATTTTTAGGTTTTCATTATAAAAATGACAAAAAGCATCAAATACTTGTATGCTCCTGAGACCAAGTAGTGCATTTTTGTCCTCAATGCCGGACATGTATCTCCTATCTGCATACAGCCTACGGTGTTGTCTTGTTGGGCAATCATGTTTTAGAGGAGCAAGAGTTGGAAAAGATTATAAATGAATTTTTATATACAGATATTTTTCTGCCTGGGTGACTCAGTCCATGTAAGGCACTAAGTCTGTAGTTACTGAAAGAACCAAGCTTTATGACAGTATGACAGTGGTAAACATGCAAAGTGCATAACATGTAAAGGTAATAATTTCCTGTTTATCATAAACCATGAAAATATTCACACAGTATTGGTATCAGCTGTTATTTCAAGCATCTAAAACGAGAGAGAGAGGGACAGAGAGATCAATTAATTGTATTGGTGATAAGACTGGGGCAGCGTGTGACTGGTTGTTGACCTAGCAGGCTGACAGCCTTTAGGGCAGTATTTTGACACATGGTCAACCACACTATAATGTCATCCTCACATACATTCTGCAGTCCCAGCTCTCATTTACTTATGATCTGTTTTCTGTATATATATCTACTGTACAGTATATGTGCGTAGGTGGGTGTAAGCAAGGATGTCTTTATGTGAGTGTGCAGTATGTGAGGTGCGGCCTTCTCATTAGCAGCCACACACAGAAAAGCGTGGATGGTGTGTGTGTTTCATCTGTGAAGGACAGGCAGCGGATGTTTAGACACAGTGAAGGAATTTATTCAAAGATCGGTCTAGGTATCTGTGTGAATTATAAAACTCACAATGTAGAGTTATTAAATAAAGGAACACAGTTCCTGACAATTGTTTGTCAGTGGTCAAGGGACAGACACACATTCATTATTTGGCCAGGTATACTCATGATTTGGGTCAGTGGGTGCTGACAGTCAGGAGATATAATCAGAGTAATACAGAGTAGGTTGGTTGTAGGTTGCAGGTAAAAGAAGAGTCTGACGTGCAATAAAGGTCCCCAGCTGGATGCTAGTGCAGCTTGGTGTGAATGCAGGACATAGAGTGGGAACGTAAAGATGAGGAGGTCTGGGTGGTAGATAGGGTAACATTCATGCATTTATTGCAGCTGATCAAGGTCTCCTCACTAGGATCCACAAACAAATCAGACACATTTGCATAACCAGACATTTAGGCTCATTCCAAGTTCTTTTTTTTTTTTTTATCCCTAGCCCTATCCAAGACGTAGTGTTGGATTAACACCCTGTGAAATGGGACAGACCCCTATAAATCCTCAGAACCAAATAAGTCACACTCATGCAACCTGTTCTTCTACCCTACCCATGAATGCTCCATAATGTGTTGATGACTAAACCTTAGCAAAGTAACTATTTTAGCTGTCCAAAGACTTTCTATTTATATATGATAAAAACATTAAAATCCAAAATGCATTCTATCGCTGGTTGATAAACCTTTTAATCATAAAATAAAGTCATGGTTTATAATCCAGATGTCCCCTAAATGAACCTAGTCATTCACAGCTAAAAGTGATGAGAACTGAACAACAGGTTGTGTTTAGAGTGATCAGATAACAATACAGATAACAGAGCACACAACCCACACACTGGCCTTCGACAGAAATAGTCCTTAAAAAAGTCCAAATGGTTACAGTAAAAGAGGAAATAATTTGAATGGATGCTGCAGGATTTATCATACATTACTATTAAACAATGTAGACATTTTATTTTATTACTATGGCATGCCATTATTGCTTTTCTAAGATTTCATGTTGATTTAGTTTATTTAATAAGTCTATCGTTTAAATCCCTGACCCGAGGATCACATCCTGATTTACTCGTTTGGACAGGATGGATGAATGGACAAAGAAATGATGGGATGTGTGAAGAAGTCTATAATTAATGCTAAACCTAATGCTTGATTTACCCCGTTGGTTTACACTCTGTTAAACCTCACTCTCTGTCCACGTGTCAGGTCTGTGTGTGAGTGTGTGTGTCTTACAAAATGTCAACAGCCGTTTAACCAGCTTCAGTGTGTGTGTGTGTGTGTGTGTGTGTGTGTGTGTGTTCATTCTGGGTGGACTGTCATGCGGATAGAAAGTGTTTTTTACTGGACTATCAGGAAGGAAAGATGTTTCATGCGTGAATCTTGTGTAAACATATTCAGGAACTATGTGCAGTTCTAACAAAGGAACTGAAGGTTATTATCTCTTTGTGTGTGTGTGAAGGCAGAATAAAGTTTCTTCAACTCCACTAGGGGCAGTTTTGCATTTAGAAAACCACAATTTACTGAAGCTGGAAACAGAACTGGAATTAATCAGGAAACAGAATTGCGTCCAATTACAGGGGTCACATACACGTTTATATTTTCCAACCTTCTCTTTTATCCCCTTCTTTAGCTCCACTCTTACTGTTTTAATTCACTTCATCTGTTATTAGAATTTCAATTAATCTTTTAAAAACGCTGTGTTACATCGTCTTATGTAATTACATAACCAATGAAGAAGTGCTTTATTCATGTCAGCCACTTTTAAGGAAAATGTGCAATTAATAATATCAACGATGGCTCTATTCCATTTAGTATCCCAGTCTGCCGTGCAGTGCCACTGAGTCAGTATGTCTATTGATTAGTTATTAATAAAAACATAATCATTAGTATAAATCCTCGGGAGTGTGTTGGTGCCTCAGGGCTTTCAGTAAGCTTTTTAATATGAAGTATGTGTGTTTTTGTGTGGCTATCATTGTGAGGACCAGCATGATTTTTTAACCATTGGAGTGAGGACATTTTTTTACAAAGCAAACTTGTAAAATTTCTGGGTTAAGAGTAGGTTTTAGGGTTTTGGTTAGGGTTAGGGCAAAATAGGTCGTAGTAGGCATGTGACGGGACAATAGAGGGCTAAGGAATGCATGTAAATGAGTGTCCTCACACTGACTGCCATATAAAATGTGTGTGTGTGTGTGTGTGTGTGTGTGTGTGTCACTGTTAGAAGAAGCCTCAGGACATCTGTGATCATACAGCTTTATCAGAGAAGCAGGGAGTACAGTCCCATCATTGTGAGTCATTTCCTCTCTTCTCTGAGCTGTCACTCCTCTTCATCATTATCATGTGTTAAATATAGACCCTCTTCATAACCACAGCAAACATGCTTTCAAATACACTGTTAATTTCAAAAGAATACTAGAGCTTAATGATGAACAGTGAAATATTTGTGTCAGTGGGTTAGAGCAAAAAGGCTCATCAGACATTTACCTGTGATACTGGTGGAAAAATGCCAAATTTTACTTCCACATTGTAGAACACATACACACACAAACACACGCACACACACACACACACACACACACACACACACACATATATATATATATATATATATATATACAGTATATATATAGAGTCTGTATATATAGTCGTTAGTCTAATATTACACACAAACACATACGATTTGTGTGAGCATGTATGAATGTTACGCAAGTGTTTGTTTATTTTAAATGGAGCCCAGGGGCTTTATAGGTTTAGAGGCCATGGGGTGACAGATGTCAGGAGGCCTGTTGAACCGATTGCTTAGCACCCAAAGGCCCAGGGACCACGGATACTGCAGGGAATGTGGGCCACCAACACATAAACACACACACACTTTGTCATTCTAAAGCTTTTTGTTTTGCAAAACCACAGTGTTCAGACATGAGCCACAGAGCAGAGAGGACACTTAATGAATGCAGTGTTAAGCCTTGTACCATGACCAAGACACTAAAACACAGTGTTCTGAGCTTGACCCAAATTGCTGTCTGCTAAGTAGAAGCTCAATAAATTTAATTTTAATGAAAAGGCAGGAAGCAAAAGCACATAATATTCATTTTGTACACATTTAAGAACAAAATGAATGATAGATCTGTACCACAGTCCACGTTACCTTACACAGACATGACCAAGTGAATCTGTCTGCAAAGTACATAATTATTAAATTCAACTTAATGTCAGCCTTTTATCTAAATAAATGGAAGCAAATATTCAAAAGTGAATTCAAAAGCAAGAAGAAACATTTTACAATTGAACAAATATATTTCTTTCAAAACCATCAATAACCCTTCATAAGATGTAACACAATTTATTTTTCACCAGCAGACATGTTGGCAGAACATTGAATAATTAGGAAATGATGAGGAGATTATTTCTAATAGCTAAACTAAGTTAAGATAAAATTCTCGTTGGACTTGACACATTTCAAATGTCACTTTTTTTGTTCTTGTCCTAATCTTTGGTTCAGAACAGCCCCCTTTAGCTGTGGACTGCTATGGTATCATTTCACTTTAACTTCATCCTGTCACTACATTATTGCAGACCCATTACAATTCTGGTTCAGCTTTCAGGTATGATTGTCTTCCCCTCAATTGATCTCTATGTCTAGGCAAACCTATTAGCTCAACTTGTGTATTCATGTAGACAACTAGGGAGAAAGACTCTCCATGCTTACTGGACTTACTGCTATTTTGTTTAACTTTTGTATTTAACTTCCACTTTTCGTTATTAGTAATGAAAGTTATTTGGAGATTAATTTAAATTGTATAATGACTTCCCAGAAGTTATTAAAAATAGACCACATTTGTCAAAATTATGATATTCTGGTAACTAAATGTTTCACCACGTTCACTCTGTTTTTGTCTTGAGTAATAAATGTGTATTAGTGTGTGCTTCTCTATGTTCAATTACAAAGGCAGCCATGCATATGATGTATATGTATTTTAACTAGCTGCATGTTTATATTCATTGTGTTGCTCCTTCACCTTGTTTTACATACAGCACAGCCCGCTGCCGTGACAACTGTGGCCATGGAGACTTGTGGAGTATCCGAGGAGCAGGCTCTCAACAGGAGAGAGAAAGGATGGAGAAAAGAGAGGAGAGGTACAGACTGAGAGGAAAAAGAGAAGTACAGGAAATAAGAGCGGAGAGGACGGCAGTGTGGTCAAGTGAGGGCAGAGGAGTGTGAGGAGAACAAGGGGGAGATAATGAAGGCAAGAAAAAAGACAGGAGGGAGGACTGTAGGTGATGAACAGATGAGAGGGGAGAATGGGGACAGGATAAGAAGGGGAAAATGAAATGGGAGGAGAGATGGATGGATGGGTAATATTGGAGCAGGAGGAAGATGAAATGAGGAGGAAAGAGGAGTGGAGAATGAGTGGAAGGATGTGAAGAGGAGACACGTAGAAAAGAGAGGAGATGAACTTGTTTTCTTACTGTACCTCTTTCTCTCTGATCTGAATGAGAGATGCTGTTTGTGTGTTATCATATTTAAACTCACTCAGCCTCTAATTGAATGAATGCTTCTCTGAGCACCATTGATCAGCAGCAATAATCGCTGTGTTTTGTGTTTATCTATCATGATTTACATCAGACTGTTGAGGCCATGTCACCACGCACATGACCGTTTTATACCGTGGCACACTGCTGCCGCAGTCATCAATCTTAATACCAACTCTGGATTAGTAAGTAGCTTTTGGTGGTGAGCCAGTACCACCGATGGCTGTTTTGACTGCGTTTGTAGCCATGCTCGCTCTTTTGACATCAGGATTATGAATATCCACAACTAAAAATAACCAGAACGGTATAGACTTAACTGAACAACCAGTTGAGAGAACAGGAAGGTCCAAAGGCCAAACTCAGAACCACTGACAAATGGAGCCAGAAGTGTGTATATATGTACCAAAAGGCTGCATATGATAGTGAAAAGAATGACAAGACATACAGAATTGAACAAGTGGTATCACGGTGATCATGCACATTGATTGATTCTTAGGCAAAGACAATAAGTTTAATAGCAAGTAGCAAGTGGTCTCATCTTATTTAATTCATATTTATCACAGTATAATAGGGCAGCCCTCTATACTCAGATATGAGAGGGATGTGGGGAGAAAAGGGGATGCAGAGAGAAAGAGATAGGAAGAGGAATAGGGACTCTAAAAGGAAGAGACATGAAGGAAACAGACATGTAGTAGAGGAGAGGTGGGAGGCTGCCAATATAAATCATATCTTTGTGATTCTCCTCTCCTGTCCCTTGTTCTACTGTGTGCTCCAGGACCTACTGAAGTAGTATTATTGACAGGCTTCTTTCTTACTTCCTTTGCTTTCCTTGCATCAGGAATAAGTGCAGAGAGCGGTTATTTGGTATAAGACTTACTGAAGTAAAAGTTAATGAATCAATAAAGATCTATTCAATATAAAAACAAAATGAACAAACAATAAAACTGACTTTGTTCAATATATTTTTACTGCACACTGTTTCAGTTTGTAAATCCTGCCCTGAAGAGGTTGAGTGTTGACCCAGGACTCAGATTACAAGCTTTTAAACTGATATGAAACCAGGATGTTTCTATGTGGATTTTATACGGCTTCACGTGTATGTTACATTACTGTACATGCAGGATCACGAGGATTTAGGCTTTTTTTTTTTTTGACATACTATGGTGTATGGAAACAACTTGAAATCTGCAAGCTTGAGCAACATGTGCAGCTCTAAACTCCAGTAAATAAAGGGAAGCTGTGACAATAGTTAATGGTCAATTGAAACATTTGCATTTCTTACTCTGCTTGAATGTAGCCTGTAGAGACACAGATGGACACAGTCAAGCATTCCTAATTCCTCATTTAACAGGATCTACTCCTCTGTATGTGTGTGTGATGATAATCTTTTGACTTTTTTTTTTTAAAACTAAGCATTTAACAGAAGAGCTTACAATATAAATTTAGACGAGTGGAATGAAGTGTTCAAAGAGCTATAGCTTCACTTGCTGACATGACAGACTCAGAGAAGACAGGTGCTGCAGCTTAAGAAAAACACAACCCATTACTATTAGCATCTTGTAAGAATAAAAAAAGGAGCACTAATGGTGGTGACGTCGGTGGCTCTTTTGTTCAGCCTGTGTGCGTGTTCTGAACCAATGAGCAGCACATCCTCAGCCTGTCTGGCCCTCATTAATCTTATTAAGACCAATGGGAAGACAAGCTCGGAGCTGATTAGATGCTTCTGGATGCCTGGTTGATTCACCTACATGTTCACATACAAATGACCTCTCACACACATACACAAGCACGCTGGCACACACTTTCACTGTCACATACTGTCATTATAAACAGAGAAATCCACAAAACGTGGTAGAAAAAAAAGATGACCTCACACACTGTGTCATCACAGCAAGTGAAACATAAGTTAGAACAATAGAAACTCAGCAGGGGACTAACTTCAGACTGTCGGAGCTGCTTTTATTCCTCCTGTGTTAATGCTCACACATCTGATTGTGACACATTGAGTCATTTAGCCTACCTCCGATTTTTCCAGAATAAAATCTCTGTGTTTTTACCCAAATTGGTTTTGATTCATTAGGAATATAATCAGTAGTGTGCATGGTCTGTGTTTGCCATGCCAGCAGAAGGACATGACGGTGTTCATCGGTTAGTAGGTCACTCTACCACTTTGGTTCCAACTGAAACCACTTCACAATATTGAATTACCCTGAAACACACATTAATAGTAAGATGTTAAATCCTGATAACTTTTGTTTGACCTTTAATTTACAACCATTAACATAAGAAAAAAAATTATCCAGTCCTCAGATGATTACACCATCAACATGGTAGTGTTTTTATTGTTAGCATTACCTTAAACCACCGCTGTGCCTTATTACAGCCTCACCGACTCAGTTGCTTATTAGTCTTGTTCCATTTTCTCCTGATGCCAGTAGAGGTGGAGGTTGTTGATTCAGTGGAGAGAGAGCTGTATGACACACCTGTTTTGCTGTCTATATTTTATATAGTTTTTTATGGGATGGAGCTTGTGCCAATACTAATTATGAATAGGTCCTTAAGGGTTTATTCTGTCTTTGGACTCATTCAGATTCACTTCAATAGTTAAATATTTGAATGACTTCCTGTTTACATCATGTGACACAGATGGACATCAACACAGCTCTTATGGGATTCTACCTGTTGGGTGGGGTGGATGATGAGAGGGGTTAGTCTGAACACACACACACACACACACACACACACACACACACACACACACACACGCCCACACCACACACACACACACACACACACACACACACACACACACACACACACACTCTGACATCGACTGTTATGTCAGCTTGTGTCATCATCACCGTGGGTAGTGACATTAAGTGAACCTGTGTCTGCTCCATATGTGTGTGTGTGTGTGTGTGAGTGAGTGATGCTCCCAGCTGATCTATTAGGCAGGTGGTGCTGGGCCAGCCCTTCTCTCCAATCAATTTAAGCACACACACACACGGCTACATCAAACAGTATATAGAGAGCTAGACAGAGGGGGAATACAGTCAAATCAAATCTGTTATACACACATTTTGAAATCAAGGTGTGCATGAGCAACCCAAAAAGAAAATGTATGTTTATCAGCCCAGCTTCTACAATATATGCAAAACATCATTTTATTAGCTATTACACAGTTAAGCCTGTGTCTTCTACTCTCAACTACTGTCAGACACTCTGCAGCGTCAGGTGACTGGGAAACTGGATTTGTGTTGCTTAGTATGCAACTTATAGTAGTTACAAACCTGACAAGATTAGTCACTTTGTAAATTCAGGATTGGATAAAATAAACAATGGTTTCACTCAAACAAATGTCATAAAAATACCTGATTAATCTTTAATTTAAAGTGATTAAAATGTTGACATTAACAACATTTAAAATTGTGTGTTTCCTATGTTGTTATTGCTGCAGAGGAAAGTAATTAAGAAGAAAGTCAAAATTACATACAGTATATGGATGTGCAAACCTCTGTGTTTGTGTGCATACACTTTTTATTTTATTGCTCAACAACCTCGCTCTGCTCTAGTGAATCTGTGGCTCAGCTTGACTCTTGTTCCTTGAAGACACAGTAGCCTTAACAATCAAATGGTCTCCTATGTTTAGAACTGACTATTTGAGTCCAGCCTTCAAACAGCCCTTTGAAACAAGGACAACCTGACAACATGTTCTTCTTTTCAAAAAATGTCCTCAATCACAACATCCAGAACTTTTATCTGTTCTGAGAAAGATAGAAGTGCAAGTTCATACATGTGTCAAGATTCACATCTGAAACAGAAACTGTTGCCAATAGACACAAAAATGCTTTTGTGAGAACTCACGATGCATAATTCATATGGAGGGTCCAGGACAAGTTTTGTGTCTTAGCAACACTCATGAGCTGCAGGAACTAAAGCTGATCCGGTGTAAGAATGTGTTTTAACTTCGTGCTGTCATTTTGTAAAAAAATATCAGCATCAGTTTTTGTGTTTGAGAGATGATGGGAGACGGAGGGAAAAAGAAGCACAGCCCGTTCTCTAAACAGGAGTCAGGGAAGTTTTTACTTTCAGTTTTAGAGCTACAGAGTAAAGACGTCGTCTTCATGATGAGGGATTTAAAATATTTTTATTAAACACAAAACTGATAAAAAGGTCAAAAAGGTCACTAATATATTTTGGGAGAAAATATATTTAAAAAGTTCAAATATGTTAATGTAGTTTAAAAACTAAAATTTATGGAGTCCTCACTTGTTGCCTAGCAACACTCAGAAATGTCACTGCTCCTAGTAGAGCACACAATAATAATAATAAATACTAAATTAAAAAAAAAAGCTGATACTATTTACTTAACTACAACTGATCCGCGGTTGTGGTTAGTCGATAATATTATGTAATAATTTGAAAATTATAATAACTACAGTACTAACTATAGCTGTGAAGCCAAGTAAAAGTATAATACCTTTAGTAAGTAGTATGCTAAGGAAGTGGTACTTAAGTGGTGTGGAGTCAGTGCCTCTTTTTCTTTTTTGTAAACACTGCTGAGGACACATATTGAAGCATTTCATCACATAGCTATTTGTTACTGGTGTATTTATTCTATAAGCTACATTTAGTGAAGGTCCAACACCACTGTCGTACTGTATATGTAGAAAAGATTAGAAAAATTAATCAGACAGATAAAATCATGTTCAGATATTTAATTAGGTGGTCATGTGTAGTGGTGCAACAGTGCAAAAACAAAAAAAAAAAAACAACAACTTGTTAGTATAACTGCAAAGATTCACACAACATAATGTGACACTTGCAGAGTACAGCCAACACACCACTGCTGCTACCAGTTTCTCCTACTGGAAACTGAATTCTAACCATTTCACAACCTTAAAGACAAATTCTACGTTTTCATTGTTTGTTACATTGTCTGTTTTCCAAAATGAAAGAATTTCAGATGTTTTTTTGTTTTTTTTTACTTTTAGCCTACAGCTCTGATTATATTTAAAACGATAGAGGGTTAGGAGTTCACTCAAGTTTCACAGAGAGATTATCAGTGAGCCGATTGCTGTGTTATATTATTGTCTTTCCTTTATCTGTCCCAGTGTCATTTTCTTTTTCTCTGTCTTCTCATCCTTCTTTCTCATTCCCTTGTTTCTATCTCTGACCTACTGTAATCCTATGTTCATCTTCCAAATCAAGGTCAACACCTACAAAATCACTTTACATTGGATTTCATTATTTCAAATGTTTTGTTTTTCTTTATTACAAATCAATTATCCTGTTCTATCCTTCTATTGTATTTAGCTTCTATACACTTTACCCTGAATAAGTAACATCTCAAACTCAGCTTTTTAAATTAATTTGAAATATGGTTTCAATGTGTTTCTGATATATTTGCAAAAATAATAATTGACTAATGATCTGCCAAATTTTAGTTAATAAGAAACATTGTACACAGTTCCACCATGTATTAATCACCAAAATAATGTAATAATTCGATGATGTGAGCGTTTAGCCTGTGATTTATTACAGCATTGTAAAGAGCAGGTGTAAATTTGGCTGAAAGAAACTTCAGAAGCCTTAACAAGTTAGTTAAGGTCTTTAATTAATTTCTTAATAGGATCCAAAGTGTTCCTAATTCCCCCTACCTAAGTCCCACAGATGCCATAATTTATTTTTATTTGGTTTAAGCAACCTGTGTATTCTAGTATTAAGTATTATTTTAACAAATAGTGTTTTCTTTTCAATTTCTCCTGCATTCAATTCCAACCAATAGCTCTAACTGTAAAGTAATAAAAATGTGATGTCTGTCAGTACTGACTGTGCATAATTGTGAGATGTGTATTTGAATATTGTCCAGTCTGTCTACACAGACAGGTTGTTTACATGTACAACAGCTGTTTGTGCATTAAACTTCATTAAATCAGATAATAATCAATTCCACTGATGCATCACTGACTTACACTGACTCATCATGTCACAGCTGCAATCACAAACAGAAGAAGAAAGAGATGATATGTCCTGGACCTTTCAGACTGCAGATTTGTAATGTAGAGATGTCTTTATACAGCCCAATTACACCTGAACCTCAGTCTTCCCTGCAATACTGATTCAGATATTATACCAGTCATTTACTGAATTTTAAATAACGTAATAAATAAATAAATAACGTGTGCTCATGTGTTTGGATGCTTTGTATGTATTGATCAAAATCTCCATAACATTCATTTATTCATAGTCTCAATTTATAATAATCCAAAAAATACTTTACTATATAGGACAACTTTGTCAGCACCTTCAGAACAATGGCAGCTGAGCGTTATTTATGCATTTATTCAATCAAATGTAGGAAAGGTTCATGTCAACTTTCAGTAATCTGTCCTACATCAGGAGCCTCAAATCTTAAGTGCATCCAGTTCCATTCAGTTGCAGTTAAAAGCTGGCTGATAGCTTAGTCAATGGATCTACGTGTTTCACACCTAAAACTGTTAACGACTGAGACTTTTAACCCAAGAAATGAAAGCAGTTTTTTACTCTTCATGACTGAAAACATGCTCCAAGTCTCTGTGAATGCAAAAACATCCTTAAGAACATTTTGTCCGTCCTCCATGAGCTCTCTTGGCTCCAGCTCAAGCAACCAAAATTTCTTGTCCAGCTCCCAAAACAGCGGATTTGGGAGCTTATAGGACGCAGTGCTCCTCCTTAAATGAATTAAGCTGTTTTGCTATGCCAATGCATTTTAAAGCTGTGGAAGGTAAAGTTTAAGGGAAAGCAGGACAAATACACATAGTGTTTTTTTCTTCTATAACAAAGAAGCTGCAGCATGTGCAGCAATGTGTGTGTAATTTCTCTGAAGGAAGTTCATCGAGGTCTGTGATCATCACTCACTGCCATGTGAATCTCCTGTCAGAAAGTTTAAATTCAGGCAGCGTGGGTGGAACTGCAACTGCACAAGTTTAATGCAAAGACAAAATATATGTATCAACAACAAAACAAACAAATGTTTGACTCTTCCAGAAATAAAAACTAAATTTTGTTTAAAACGATGCTTATTCTTGCGTGTGTTTTACAGATTTAATAGATATTTGCTGTATTTTATTTCATAAAACTTTAAAAATGTTCAGGTTAGGAGGACATCCATATAAAGCTCATTCTCCTCTGACCCTCCAGGCTGCACCAGAGGCAGTTGTCTTGACTATCCTAACTTCAAGTCTCTTTCTCAGCCCACACATGAAACAAGCCGGATTTCCATGGCAACACTATCCCTATCACAGCTGTACTACAAGCACAGAAGGAGACTACCATGATGCACTGGTGCAATGTTCTTCACTGAGCTTAGACAAGAGCAGCGGGACTCAAAGCTGTGATTTAACAGTTTAATTTTTCCTTTTGGGCAAAAGCAAAATGTTAAAAAACCAATCCACCATCTCCTCTCCAGTTTCAACAGGACAGAGTCGTCTAGAGAAGACAGGGTCGACAGGGTTCAAGTGCCATATGTCACCTGTGTCTCCACCTCTTATATTTGAGCCCAGTTCTCTCATACAGAAACATCTTGGGCCACATGTTATGCTCTCACTCTATTTACTGTTCTGACCCCTGAGAATGATGCAAAAAAACAAAACAAATGGGATTTAATATTTATTATGTAACATCATGCCATGTGTATTATAGCTGTCATGAGGTATGCAGTAGGGCACAGGGCAAAAGCTATTACTTTTCTACCTATATATATTAAATCCCTGACGTTACATGAACACAGAATGTTTCACTCATATTATTACTTAGCTTCCTTAAGCTATGAATGCAAAATTGCGTTTTATTGCTGCCTAAGGTGAAGCTCAAGTTTAACCAATCTTACTACACCAGTTAAATTTGATTATTCATCAAGATTTATTTACCTGCTGATACAAAAATGTATTTAAACCTACTACAAATAGTTTAATATGGTTTGTTAAAACATAAAACGCATACATGTATTCTCAGCTACCCACATTAAAGCTCTTCACAGACCTGCAGCTTCTAAAGCTCTTACTGTGGAGCAGCTGCAGGAAGTATTTAGGTTTTTTAACACCAGTGCATGCATGTGCATGCTACCTGAAAACTGCTGTCTTCTGCTCTGCTGTTTTTTTTATTCTGTTGTTCTGTTTCGTGTGTGCATTTGTTTTTTTTTTTTGTTATGCCATATATGCATTTGTGTGCTAACTATAGGGATATGACCACTCCATTTGTTTTCACCATCAATCTTTGTTCTTCAGAGCCAGTTTATTATCAGCATTTCCCCTGGATTACAACCTGAATACAGCTGATGGAGACACACACACACACACACACACACACACACACACACAAACAGATAGAAACACACAGATCCGCACACACTTTGTCAGCTATTCACTAAGCGGAGGAGCGGACATTTCAGACCAATGTAAACAGCTAGAGCACGGGACAAGAATGTATAATTGGATGGAGGCAGGTGTGTGTTCATTTGTGCTTTGAAGGCTCTTATCAGTGTGAAACAGCCCTGAATCATGACGTTTGTCGACCTGAACGGGTCCTCACCCAGCTGCTGTAATGGCACACCGCTCAGGTTACACCAGTTGACAATTAGAAGGCAGACAAAGACATGGTCATTGTCGAAAAATCTATATTTAAACCACTGCTAAGTTTGGTAATGAAAAGCATCTGGGCTATTGTGAAGTGCAAAAGGGACCATGGCAGTGATTTTACATGTTTTGATACTTTAACTACAGTAAAATCCAAGGATATTGCACATAACTGTTAAATAACTGTTAAAAACCTTGTTTCAGATTCTTGGGTGCTTAAGTACTTTTCCTCCCTTTAAAGAAAGTCAATTGCAGACTCTTGCTTGAGTTGTGTGATTCATCACAGCAAACATCAATTCTGCATACATTTGTTAGCCTTAAAAGGAGTGCACTCATTGAAATAATCTGCATGTACCAATAAACAATTTATTTTCAATTCAAAACTTAAATTAATGGACAACACTGTGAAAAGACAATTGTGAGTGAATGTGCACTTGTGGTTTCAGGTTTTTTTGTATTGCATGCATAAGCTGTACATGAGACCACAGTTGGTTTCCTACTACTTTTTGTGATGCTGCAACAAATGTTCTTTTGTCTGTTAATCCTTTTGTTAAGCGCAGAGAAAAGTCTCCCCTTCAGTAGATGATTTGAAAACAAACCTTCTAGTGTCAAATTCCCACATTCATCATTTAACACAGTAAAGATGAAACATTCATATGAGCATTGCTATGATCAATCATAGGCATTAATAATTTCCTTTAGGCTTCTTAAAGTTTAATCTTGTCTAAGATATTCCAGCTAAAACTGAAAGATCACACTGCTGTAACTATGGTGTTACTGTAATTTAATAGTTGTTGTTCTGGCTGTGGCTATCTCAAACTCACCATTGCCAGGAGTGTCTGTACTCCCTGTGTAAAACTGTCTGTCTGGTTGGCTTGCTGCCTTTCAGAAGTGCAGTTTGAGTGAGTGTACTACTGCAGGTCTATCTGCCCGTGTGTGTGGGTGTGAAGTCTGAGTGCACGTTACTGTTGTTGTCAGTCTTTCATTGTGCATGACTGTGTCTGTGTGAGTATCCATGTATTTGTGTCCTCTAAACCAACAAGAGAAGTGCTTAGCTTAATGGGCCTTAAAACCTGCCGACTCACTAACCTTTTGCATTGAGAGAGAAGGAGACACACACACACACACACACACACACACACACACACACACACACACACACACACACACACACAGGGAGAAGAAGACAGAAGGGAGACAGAAGTGAGATATGCAGTAGAGTGAAAGGTGTTTCCTTAAGTGAGAAAGAAAGCAGAGGTGAGAAAGTGAAACAATGTGTAAGCACAATAAATAGAAGTGTTTGGAAATGTCCAAATTCAGGGACTTGCTCCTATTAGGCTACCAGACACACTGTTACCGTGGAAACCTGCTGATAATGCAGGAGGACATACTGTAAAGCATGTCTGGATAGTTTTTATTTTTTACGGATTCTTTTTTTTTTATTATTGGCGCTGAAATATATTATTTGGCGACATTATTGTTGCTTATTTCTCATTGCTTTGATGTTTCAGTGCTGCCGTTCTCACAGATGATCTTTCAGTTAAACAGAAGAGATAATAATGTCTTTCCAATGCATTTTTCAATAATACATCTCTGTTCGTCGACTCTGACCATTACTAGTGAGTGCTATCTACCCAGTTTTCCATTTTATTCAAATATGAAATAAATCACTTGCTGTCTTACGTTAACAAAGGTCACCTGAATGCATCATAATGTGGTATAAGGCATCAGGACTATAATTTCATACAGGTTTTCTCCACCCACATTCCTCCGTGAAAGGCCTGTTTCACAGTGCTGCTGCTGCTGCTGGTGGTGGTGCACGAAAACCTTGAGCTCTCAAAAGATATTTCATCAGTTTTTTTCTGCTTTCAAAGTTAGAGACACATTTGTTTGAAGATTTCTTTTGTGAAAATAAAGAAATGCATATCATAGAAAAAAAACAGGTTTAATCTTTCTTCCTGATTGAGATTATATCTGAGACTATAAGGCATGTACACTATATAACATATATTATATAGCATCTATATTTTAACATACAAATTTCAGCTTATAATCATTTTATCAAACATCCCTAAGATCTAAATGAATTTCTTGGGATGGTGAAATGAACAACGTTGACAGCAAATTTCTGAGGATGTGTGCCTTTAATAAAACACATAGCTAAAGTTTTGTGTGAGTTTTTTCCCCAATATATATGTTATTGAATCTCACATTTCAGAAGCCATACCGGTGTCATATTAAGGCTCTCACCACTCAGAAAATGGGACATGACACATATATACTTCACCTACAGCCAAGCATTCACTCCACCCACTCATGAGACTCACTTCCTTCCTTGCATGTAGATCTCAAAGCTGATATAGTCATGATTTATATGTCTTGCGTTTGCTCCCTCTCATATCTATGTCATCATTTGAGATGGATAAATGAATTCTGATTTGCTGCTGCTAAGTCCCTCTTGCTAAGTCACTAAGCTTTATTAATCACATAAAGATACACACAAACGCATTTTACCAGGCTGCACTGACACACAAAGACATGCAACTACAAATATTTGTGTCATTATAACAAATGATTAGCTTCTGATTGACTGCTGCAGTACATTATAGTTTTGGCCTCCATTTGTTTTTACTTTAATAAAGTATTTCTACCAGCATGTCCTCTAAAGCCGATTCACAAAGAGAATCACACTTCACCGGGGACATTTGAAGTCAAACCATGAAAAATGTTAAATTTAGGTTTCTGTCTTAGGAGTAGAGTGTCATTGAAACTGTCAAAAATGTGGCAAAGCTGCTGTAAGTGTGAGTTTGTTATTAAAGAGTAAGTAACAGGAGGAACAACCTTTTTGATTTGCATGTTGCTGGAGAACCTAAAAAACTAAATTAACAGGAGGAGGCTGTAGATCAAATTCATAGCAAACATACTTTGGGCTGGCTCAGACAAAAAAAAAAAAAAAGAATCAGTTGCCATGCCAACTGTTGTGGTATCCAGGGAATATGTTTTCTCCATGGTTATGCTCTATCTTGATTTTTGCATCTATGCACACATTATATATCATATAATTTCTGTGATAAAGTTTCAATACAGTTCTTAATAAATTTCTTCTTTTTCTCCTTGTGTTTTTTCTTCTTTTCATCCTTGCAGGAAACAGTAGAATATGCCTTCCTGATCATTTTCACTATAGAGACATTTCTGAAGATTATTGCCTATGGCCTGGTCATGCACCAAAACTCCTACGTCAGAAACGGCTGGAATATGCTGGACTTTGTCATTGTCATAGTGGGGTGAGTTCACAAGTAGCACATAAGATATCCTATATGTGCATATACATAAAAAACGCATATATAAATAGTTCATAATCTACACACACACACACACATACATGGACACATACACAGTTACTTATACTGTACAATCTCTGATGTACACATTCATATAACCACACAAGAAGCGTCGTAACTCATCGTCCATCACATGCATCAGTCTCTTGCATCAGAGTATTATTATCGTCATGTCCAGTAGCAGCATGACAGCGATGTTTGGAAACATGCATGAATACACAGAGACATGGGTACAAACAGACACACACACATAGAGTGATGGTTAATCAGTAGACCACCTGGCTCCAGTGGGACTTCAATGTAAACTGTGATGAGGTGTGAAAAACTAAAGGTAAATATGCTGAGACATAAAGGACACACACTTACACGCACAGGTGCCTGTACAGAGACCAGGGCACATGTACACTGATGACACATGGCTTTGTTCTTTGCTTTCTATCTTATTTGCTTTCATCTCTTATGCTCTTTTTTATTTTTTACATCTCCATGACTGTCTCTCATCTCCCTCTTTTTCCTTATGTTTTAAACCTCGGACTGCCTCTCTCTTTGCCTCTCCACTCCCTCTTTCACCCCAATCCCATTTTTACTACCTAGGTTGTTCAGTGTGGTTCTAGAGATGATAACCAAAGACGCTGACTCTGGTGGCCAGTCTGGAGGCAAGCCTGGGGGGTTTGACGTCAAGGCCCTCCGAGCCTTTCGCGTGCTACGCCCCCTTCGCCTTGTTTCTGGAGTTCCCAGTGAGTTAACATACTGTGCATTGACAAACAAAAACATAAAATAGGGCTTCAACAGTGTCCTTTGGCTGACATGAGGCACTTCCATATAAGTCAGATATACAACATCTTTAAGAAAAAGTTTCCTAGTCATAATTTAGAGGTTGACGTGAATGTTGTTTACAGGGGAGAAACTGGTAATTACACTAATTACACTGATATGTACAAAGTATTTAAGTCTGATTGCATGTCCTAGGCACACTTCATCCGTATCTCTCAACGATATAATATCTTTATGAAACACTGTGATACTATAATATCTCAAAAGACAAAAAGGAAAATTACAGTAGGAGAAATCCAGGTCTCAATGATAAAGTACATAATGGCCGATTCTATTAATTCAATCCAAGGGATTATTTTTCTTTCTTCTAAATAGATTTCAGAACTTGTAGTTAGGTCTTCCTCCTTAACTGTAATGGCTTAATTTAAAGTCTGGGATTTCTGCTATGACAAGTTCAGAGTTACTTATTAAAATGTTAAAATAAAATTAAAAAATCTGATTATTTTTATCTATTTTAAAAAGCTAGATTAAAGCTGTTGTTCATATTATTATTTATGATATCAGTACCACACCTGAATATAAGGTGTTTTCAAACAGACACATCAATGGTTTCAATCAAGGTTTAGCAGCTTCTCGTTTCGATCTGGCGAAGTTATTTAGTCAAACCTTTTATGGTACACATTTAATTCATGTGAACCACAGGTGTTACAATTACAGTGTCCTGTTATAGACAAAACAAAAAAAGTAGTAGGTATTATAATACACGTGTCCACATATGTTATACATGTGTAGTTACAGATTCCCTTGCTGCAAATAAAACAAAACTTATTTCCTGCTGATCTGATGCGGCCACCTTCACTGTTCCTGTTTGCAGCACACATTTGACCTTACATGAAGTTGCCCTCATATGTCTGCATACTTTGAGTTGCCACAGCAACGTGCCACTCAGGTCTCAGGGAGGAAAAGGACCTCTGGGAAAGATGAAGTTAGACTGAGCTGAAATGACATTTTCAGTTCTATTCTAGTTTAATACTAATGATTGTTAGATGGTATATGATGTTTAATTAAGAGCTGGTATTTCAGCCCTGTCCAGTTTATTGGCTTTCAGAGCTATTCAGAGAACATAACTGAGATTAATCTGGTTTCTACGTGTATGTTTGTCTGTTTGCTTTTCTGTGCATGAATAGCTCATCTTTGTACGTGTGTGTGCACTTCTAGGGTTACCCATGTGCCAGCTGCTAACTAAATAACCATGAACTAACCCTTACTGTACTTTCAAAAATTTGAGGGGAGAACTCAATTCAAGGCTGTTGAATGACAGAAATAAACCTGACTATATATTGACTATATTAACTACATAACTGGTTTGTTTGCACTGTATGTTTAGTGCCTTAAATTAACCAAACCCAGGGAAAACATATCTATAAATATACATATTTCTGTGTACTCACTCTGACTTTGGCTTGTGTGTATTTTTATTTGCAGGTTTACAGGTGGTTTTAAACTCTATAATTAAAGCCATGGTTCCCCTACTTCACATCGCTTTGTTGGTCCTCTTCGTCATTATCATCTATGCCATCATCGGCCTGGAGCTCTTCATTGGCAAAATGCATGCCACATGCTATGTGATACAAACAGGTAAGATGGTGTAGACAGTTTTATTTTATTTTTTTATATTTTATTCTGCTTTGGCCTAACGTTTTTCTGTATGACGATTCTCTGTTTCTACTATGCGATTTCCCATGTAGACTGTATAAGAGCGTGGGAGTTTTATGCAGTTCCGGGATTTTTACCCTTTAAACCCTTTGTAATCCTTGAAAATGAATGGACACATCTACCTTGTATGTGAATGGTCACAAGCTGCTGAAAACAGGACAGAACAACAGATGGTGGATTATGCTGTGATTAAATGACTAATATCTGGCTATTATGTAATCACGCTCGACCTTTACTCCAGCATTGCTTCCAATGTGGCAGATTTATTCAAGAAGTAAAGACAAACGGACGGACAGTTGTCAGTCAGGTATATACACACATGTATAAAACCACACATTAGTCATATTCTAAAATGGCTGACTAACAACTAACGAGAGAAGCAGCTTAAGAAATGGAGATTTGTGTGCTGTACATGAGTATGACAGCAGTTTTCACAAAGTGTTACTCTCTGTCATTCCTCTCTCTCTCACTCCCTTCACCTGATCTCTTCTCCGTTCTTTCTCTGTTTGGATCTGTTTGCTTGTGGACATATGGAGAAGCATTGTAGTATTTAAGTCGAGAGGTCATGACAGAGTGAAACGGAAGCTCCCCTTAATCCTCCCTTGTTTTTTTCTGTTCAGTCAGCCTTGAGCAAAGCACTTAGCTTGTGGTTTGTGTATTTGGAGTAGGTGGGGGACATGTGCATTTTATAATAAGAAGGAAAATGTTGAATACATGATTAGCTGATCTAATATGCATATATGCTTTCAATTTATACATTGATAACATGAACAGAACATCTAATAATAAAGTGTAATACTGTATGAAGGTATGACAGTACATATGGACTGCTGATATCAATGTACTCAGAACTGTAGCATAAATAACTGTGTATAATTATCTTTCTATAGAGTAATAATGATTATCAGAAAAAAGGAATATGCTTTTACGGGATATAGGATTAAAGGAATAAAAGAAAAGATTAGGAAAATTATAACAGCAGCATACAGTTTTACAAAAAATAACAAACCTTAGTTTTACAAGGCAACTAAATTGGTTCAGAGAAGCAGTAAAAGCAACAGTGCTGTAACCTGTACTGTAAGGACAGAAAGTCTATATATAAAAAATAAATTTAGTAAGTAGTTGTTACAAAGCAGAGGCAGTGCAGCAGAAGCACACTCAGCATCAGACAGCTAAATTACTGAAACTGGCCTGTGGAGCCTCTGAAGACAGAGAAAGGGGTCAGATGTTTAATAGTTATGCCATGTAAACCCTTTTATGTAACCTTTTATTTAGTAAATATCTGTATAAATGTTATTTTTTACTAATTATTATTTCGTATCATATGAGGTTATTAGTTTCAGTATACTCATTATGTTGGCTGAATTAATGCTGTGGATGTATCTCTGTATATCTGCAGGTGCCCTCGCAGAAGAAGAGCCCACGCCGTGTGCAGTATCAGGGCACGGGCGCCATTGCCTGCTCAATGGCACAGTTTGTAGAGAGGGCTGGCAAGGCCCCAACAACGGCATCACCAACTTTGACAACTTTTTGTTTGCCATGCTCACTGTGTTCCAGTGCATCACCATGGAGGGATGGACTGATGTTCTCTACTGGGTAATCTGCCACTCATCACTATATTTTTGATTTATTAATCTATATGTTTAAATCGGCAAGGATGGTAACATTAGATTTTATTAAGGTCTTATCTCACAAAAAGTGACATGATCATGGCATTGTGCATTATTTTGGCAAGGCAAGTTTCTTCGAATTACATCTTTACATATAGAAAGATATTGCATTTATACTATTATATTGTCATTGACTTCATTAAAGTTTAGTTTCATACAATCACGATCAATGTAACAAAAACAAAAGCAATGTCCTAAATGAATTAGATTAATTTTACTGAAAATCTTCAGTTAACAAGAAACATATTTAATAAAGCCCTCAAAATATTAAATCTCAAATCAAATCTCTTTCTGTCTCTTCTGCAAATTCAAAATATGAATTTTAATATTACAACACACATAACACATTCTCGGTGAGAGCTGTGGTCTGAACCCAAACCGTCACCTTTCTTTTAGTTGTTAAAAAGTATTATAAAACCAAAAAAGCCATGCTCACTTAAAAACCCTCAGCTTCTCATTAGCAAAAATCAGCAGCAGCTTTTAATTAGCCAAAACACTCAGCATTGAAGCTTGGCTCAGAATGAGTTTTTATCCACCCACATCTTTTTATTGACAGAGAATCTATGAAATAACCTCTCTACCTCCCTCTCTTTTTTTGTCCTCTGTTTCTCCCTCACACACTCTTTACTTTTCTTATGCATGTATGTGTTACCATGGCAATCCCATGCTAATATTGATGCTAAAGTGGTGAAGAAAGACAACTCGACAGGCGTAAAACAATGATAATATATTGCACAGAAGAAAGATGGATACATTAAATTTCACTTTTGACCTTTTACAAATCAATTAAGTGTTGCTGCAGGGTTTTGGCTGTGTATTGTGCTGTGCCTGGAGGTTGAGACTTTAGCTGGAACTGTTTTTTTAGAGGGTGGATGCATTCATGTGTCTAACATGCATATAGCAAAGCGGGCTGTGTGTGTCTATAAATGGACAATCTCCAATGATCAACTGCCTTGTAAAATTTCCTCTAGCTGTCTAAAGTGGTCCTTTGCCTCATCTACATTACCAGAAGATATCCCATCTTTAGATAAGTCCTTTTACTTATTAATAACCCAGTTCTCTCACCCACGGTGACCTCTAGTGGCCACAGTTCCTGGTTCAGTTTATTTTAGACTTGAAGATTTCATGGACTCTAAAGGACAGGCTTCATGTACAGGCTGAGACTGAGACTGTACACTGGAGTACAATATATGCATTACACCACACTTTATCTGGACGAGGTAAAACATTTGGAGTTTGTGTTTGCAGTTTTATCTTTTATGTAGGCCATGAAAATAAATTTAGTTTTTCAAGACTATACCTGGAAATAAAATGTTTTTCAACGTGAAGCATTCAAAAAACACAATGGAGATTTTTTCAATTGAGCAGATAATATCTATAGAATATGTATAAGGTGTAAGTGAAGCTATAAGAGGTAGCAGTAGATGTCTTATTTCTCATTTAATGCATGGGGCACTAGTTTGAATTACATTAGCTGAATATAATAATAATACCATAATAACGACTATTATTGAACACTGTATTGAACTTCAGTTTTCATCGTACATCTATAGAATCCTGATATTGGAGCGGCCCCTTTTTGGATATTTGAACGATTTTATTGTTTCTGATTTCAAATTGTAAACATGCAGAAAAGTATGAGACTTCAAACAACAACAGAGGCAGTCCACCAGAATATTTCTTCAGAAAAAACGTTATAGTTATAGAGAACAAACTGATTCTACCAGCAAAACATGGCTACCACTTGGCTGCAGAACCGGAGACGTTTTAGACAAAAATCATTAGAAATCAGGGAAACTTGTTGGAGCGTAGTGTCCTTTGTCGAGACCTTTGGAGGCTTATTAACCTGTTAAATAGAGAGAGAGAGCCAAGTTCTTCAATGAAAGAAACTGGCAAATCCAACTTCTCAATGAGTTGAATGAAACAATAGAACTGTTGGCTTACCAGAAATCCATTAAAAGGTTTTAGATCAACAAGGAAATAGAAGCAAAAAAGGAGTTAGAGAGGCTGAAAGCACAGCACAGCAAAGCTTGCCTCTCTGGTGTGGGATAACAGCAAGAGGAAACAGAAGAAAGTCCTGCTGAGAGATTATGAGGATCTGTATGTGGCACATGTAATCAGCCAGGACTCCTTTAGGACAGAGATGCAGCAGGAAAAAGAGATGAATATAACCATAAAGATGAACTGGGCAAAACCCCTGATCCTGAACTCACAGTGAAGACTGACGCCTCTGAGGGGATCCTCTCAAAAACACACAGTCTGAAGAAAGTTTGCTGGCGTCTGAGACTGAGAAAACCCCAGAAGCTAAAGTGAAGGAGAATATTTACCATGACTAAAATAAATAGAGAAAACTCTAATGAGTGGGTACAGACTAAAATAAATACATTAAACTCTTTTAACATGTTAAATATGATCTCCCTTGCTTGTATGGATTCTTCCACCAGGGGTTAATGAATAACTAAAATGTCAACTACATTTGAAGTAGTAGTAGTATTGATTAGTAGTTTGTCGTTTAATGATTAAAACTTTAATCATCCCCAAGAACAAAATTCACTTGTTATGGCAACACAATGGCAAACAAGGAAAAGAACAGTGAAACAGAAAAAGAATATTCATACAAATATTAATCCAAATTTCACATAGTTACAATAAACAAACAAATACATTTGTGTACATAAATACATTAATAAATTAATACATAATAAAATGACAAAATTAATATAGAGAAGACAATTGATGAATTATATTTATGAAACATTAATATAATATGAATTAACCAGATCTGAAATGTCTAATCTTTATTTCTCCTTCTTTGTTTTGTTTTCATCTAGATGAATGATGCAATGGGCTTTGAGCTCCCGTGGGTTTACTTCGTCAGTTTGGTCATCTTTGGATCCTTCTTTGTTCTCAACCTTGTTCTGGGTGTGCTCAGTGGGTAGGTTCTCGCTGTGCTTCTGTTTGTTTTGTGTTGTGGTTTTCCCAATATATTGTCCTTTTTTCCTTTTTTGTAAATGTGACTTCTATGACTTGTTTTGATGCACTAAACTCCACCAAATGCTATGAATATTTAACCACATGGCTGTTGGATGGTTGGCTGATTGATAGTTTGGTCAGGCATAAAGCACCTGTTTTGATTTTATACAGTACTGTTTGAACTAGGACATAATACTCTGTCCTGTTCAGAGAGTTTTCCAAAGAGCGAGAGAAGGCCAAGGCTCGGGGAGACTTCCAGAAGCTACGTGAGAAGCAGCAGTTAGAGGAAGACCTAAAGGGCTACCTGGACTGGATCACCCAGGCTGAGGACATCGATCCCGAGAATGAGGAGGAGGGAGATGAAGAGGGCAAACGTAACCGTGAGTTAACTAGATTTAATTAATTTTGCTCCTTCGTCTTTATACACTGGCAAGAAAAAGTATGTGAACCTTTTGGAATTTCATGGTTTTCTGCATTAATTTGTTCATGAAATGTGATCTGATCTTCATCTACGTGAAGAGTATTAACAGATATAATGTTCCTAAAGTAATGACTCAAAAAAATCTGATCTTTATCTGATCTATTTCTTTATTGAGAACAACCATAAAAACCTCACAGTGCGAGTAGAAAAAGTGAACATATATGGATAGAATAAAGCTATCTGGAGTCAGGTGTTAGCATACGTTAGGAAAATTAGTTTATAGGTGTAGACTAGAGCTACTTTGACAAACAAAAACCACAGCTTTCAGAGGATCTACGATCAAAAATTGTTAAATTACAAAGAGCTGGACAAAGTGATGTCAAAGACTTCAGGAATCCACTAGTGTAAAGTTAGGCAGACACTCTGGGACTTTGGGACTGTGGCTACTCTGCCAAGAAATGGTTGTTTTCTATAGTTTTCCAAACATTTTTGTCTTATTATTTTAGGCACATTATATTTGTTAATACTCTTCACTTACATAATGATCAGATCACATTGTATGACAAATAATGCAGAAAATCATGAAATTCTAAAAGGTTTACATCCTTTTTCTTGTCACTGTATCTATTAGGACAAAATGAATGTGTTGCACTAACATAATGACAGATTAATACAATCACAAATATATGTTGACACACAAAGGAATCCAATATTTAGTGTGAAGGAACAATTTCAATATAAATAACACCTTCAGCATTCAGTTTGGTACAACAGGACATCATTTACCCATTAGCCACTGGCCTCTGAAAGCTGCAGGCACAATTACTGATTGGTCCACTAACAGCAGGAAGAGAGAAATAGCCAATTACGGGGATAGTGTATATGATTAGAACGCATTAGGGAACCACCGTGTGATGCCATTTAAAATAAAACTATGTTTTCTGTCATGGTGAAGTGACAGTGGAGTAAAGCTGGGTGTGCATTAGGTTAAATGCCACTCGGCGAGTTTCACCTATGACAGACACTTTTGGTAGCCATCGAATGGTAGGACTGGTAGAAGTCAATTAAAGAGGTCATATTATGCTTTTGTGCAGCTGGGTGTCCATGGCCAAGGTTAAGGTAGAGGTCAGGACTTTGGGAAAAGTCATTCCTAAGCTTGCTTCATTCATAAACCAGCTTTGAAGTGTGTTTAGGGTTGTGGCCCTGTGCGAACACCCAGTTATACCTGACAGTCCAAGTTTCAACTGTCTAGCTGAGGTTGTCAGGCAGCGATGAATTCTGAGGAAATCTAACTCCGTCCACTTTGTGCAATGCACATGTCGACTGTCACTAGCCCCAAAACGTGATGCTAACATTGTTTGCCAGTTGGTAGAGTGTTTTCGAAGTGGAGTAGTACCAGCTTTAGCTTTGAGGAGTGCTCCCTGATATGATATACAGTACATTAGATATTCATCTGTACAAATACAGAAACACAAGACTTGATAGGAGACCCGATTTGTTTCTTGTCAGTTCCACTACTGTTCAGCTGTGACTGGCTGTGCCCACAAAGGTTATGTGTGTGTCATGATTACAATGGTAAATCTGTGAAGTACATAGGAGCAAAACGGAAATATTAACATACACAATTTCAAAAATTTTGTTCAAATGATCAAAGTCTTGTGAGACAGAATCTATAGGATGGTTTTTAACTATGACCGATTGCCTATAGTAATTGATTAACAGAGTATCCCCACCATAGTCTGTTGATTTGTCGTCCTCTTGTGGAAGTGTGTGACTAAGTTTTGACGTGTGGTCATGTCTGATGGCAGCCTCGGCTCTCTTTGTAGTAGTGCTACAGCGCCTTAAAGCCATTCACATGGCGACCAGTGCATATGTGTCAGTTTTTTATGTCCTCCAGTAGTTGCCCTGCTTTTACTGTTGTAGACACCCAAGAGAACACACTAACTTTTTCCTTGATTCCTGAAGTGTCTGTGTGCCTTGTAAGAACTGTCTGTATATTGCTGCTAACATTAGTTTTCCCTCTTCCTACTTTTTCTTCCTTTTGTTTCTTCATACCTTCTTCTCATACCAGTTCTCTTCTTTGGCTTTTATCTTCTGTTTTCTTACTTAAGTACTGTTTTTGGCTAATGCCCTCCTTCTAATATTATATTATATTCTGAAGTTACTCTGTCCAGAAATAACAGATCTTAAATTTAGTGATTATAAAGAATTTTCTGTACTGAGAAGGACATTTCTCAGTGCTCTCCAATGGACAAACTAATTCCAAACATGCATTATCCTTGGCATTTCTGTATTGGGTCTGCTGATCTGCTGATCTAAACAATAGCACCAGAATATCTGTGATATGATAATGCATGTTAGAACATCTGATAAACTGTTCAGTTTATTATTAAAAATGTACGTGCCGCTATATATTCCAGATGGCACATGGCTTGTGTAACATGTCAATAATAATGTGCTGGAAGTTTTTATTCTTATGTTACCAACCTCTTTTTCTTAACTGTTGACTGGCTTTGTATGTACAAATTAGTGTGAATACTTAAAAATGGTTTTCTTAAATGTATCAAACTATTCTTTCTATTTCTTGTTACATCCCAGTCAACTTCATGCTAGATGCAAAAATAAAAGATAATTTTAAATGTACTAGAACAAGATAATCTATGCTTAGATTATGCAGCCAGTTTGTTGCAGAAAGAGGACATCACATGACATTTAGTAGCTGTTCTGGGCATGGTAACTGTGTCAGTAGTTTGTATTGCAGCTGTCTCTTGCCGTACGTTCCTCTCTCTCTTGTTCTGCTGTGTATTGACTCACTGCTTCCTCTGCTGTCTGGCTGTGTGAACTGCATGTTGGTAACACCAAGGGGTCACACTGGCTGACCTCACTGAGAAGAAGAAAGGAAAGTTTGGCTGGTTCACCCAGTCCACAGAGACACAGGGTAAATGTGTTTGTGTGTGTGAGTATCAGGGAGTGTGTGTCTTCTTGTGCATGTTCATAAGGACGGTTCATCTTTGTCCTTGTCGGTGCCTCCGCATGCATGTGCTTTGCTTATGCTTTTGTTTGTGCTTTTGCATTAGCATGCCCTTTGTGTAATTGACCTGATCCTTACCATCTCTTTCATTAGCAGATTCATTTCATCACATTTTTTCCTCTACCAGGAAAACAAAGCCTCAGTGTAGGACGGAGGAAGAGAACAAAAAACCTTTATAAAAATTACACGCAACTAAGGTGGCCTGTTTATGGGAAATGTTGCTTTTAACGGTTTTAGCAAAATGTGCAATGCAAGTTGAAATAAACATAAAAACATTTTTGTTAACAACACTGCTACAACAGAAGGTTGACATTAAAAATATGCTAAATAAGACATAAACCTGAGCACACACTGCATACTAAGGCCCACTGTAATAAATGGTAATCTTTGCTTTTACTTGTACCCTTAATACTAGAATTGTAACAGGTTATCACCACATGTAATTACATGTTTATTTTAGTAGCACTTTGAATATTATCTGGACATATGTTGTAATGCATAGAAATACATTTAGCTAAAATTTCACAGCTGTTTGTTATATTGTTGCTCAAAAAGAAACAACCGTTCAACTCACTCATCCAGTCATCATCATTTTGAATTTCTTTCATTCTTCATTCATAACAATATATTTTATGCATGTACAGTATATGATTTCCAATATACTGTATGGTGTAACCCTGTGAATATGAAACATGCAGACCTGGACCAAATAGGTCAACACCTAAACGATAAAGTCAGTGCCAATATCTGCCAATCCCAGTGATTGTTTAGATTTCAAACATGCTACAGCACTCTGATATGTTTCTAATTCATGAATGTGTTTTTTAAATTATCAGAATTATTATTAAGTCCAGTTTGACTCAGGTCTGAAAGCATGTTCTTACAGCCACTTCATAAATTCAGAAACCTGAAAATCCATCATTTTGCTGAATGATGGTTTCATACAGTGCATCTCTAAGGAAAAAATCAATATTGTCTCCATTTCTAAAAACTGTAATATTCTAAAATGTCAGACATAAATGTTTGACTTTGAGAAGTAGTCAACCTAGCATTTTGTTATTAATGGCAGCATTTGTCAGATTTTCTGTTTTTGTTTTCTTGCGGTTTGGCTTGGCCTTTCAGCCGTTTGGAGACTCCATACTTAATTCAACCTTCATGAATGTAATATTTGATTATCCACAGATTAGACAGTTGGTTCTGGTGTTACCTTTAAGATTGTTTTCTGCATAATAAAAGGATCACCTAGAACCAAGCCAAACCAAAAATGCATGGATGTCAATAGGAAAATCTATCATAATGTGACTTGGTGAAACCTGTTTATCAGGAATCAGAAAAGTTTATGTCTGACATGTCTTTGCTTATTTGCATTACTTACATTTGTGTCTGTTTGTGTATGATACCACAGCGAGCATGCCCACCAGTGAGACAGAGTCTGCGAACACAGATAATCACAATGGAGATGAAGACAAATCACGCTGCTGTGGTCCGCTATGGTGAGTGTGTCGGGCATTTGAATGACAGTCCTATAAGTGAACATCTGCTAGTAGAAGTAGAAACGCCATCATCTCGTAGAAAGTGGTTCACTTTTTCAAAGTAAAAAACAAAAGACACAAAAGCTGTTATGCTAATCATACATATAACACAGAGTGCACAATTGTACATGTTGCCTTTTATTAAAAGTTACTTCATGTTTTATTCTCCCCAGTCAAAAAATTACTAAGTCAAAGTGCAGGTTAGTATCTTGGTATGACACTGCATGGTAGTTACATTTCTCACTCATTCATGTGATTCAACTCATCTTGCATGGCTGATTTTTGTCTTGAATTCCACAGACTCCTAATGTGTTCACGTGTTTATGTTTATTCAATTATTTTGTGCTTCATTTTGTTTCATTTTGTTGTGTTGTTTTATTTAACTGATTAACCATTATACAGTATATGCTCTATTTCACCACAGTTTAACTGTTTGCACCTGACATCCACTCCCATTGTTCTTTTCTTTTTCTGGTTTGGTTCATAGTGACGTGTTTTCATTTTATTTCACTACATGATACATTGTAAAAAATGTTTTTAGTCAAATACAAACTGTATAACTAAAGTGTAAAGACAAACCTTGGAACTAGACTCTTTTGAACGTGACCAAACTCTTTGTCTGTCAGTCGTCAGTGGCGCCGTTGGAACCGTTTTTGCCGCAGGAAGTGTCGTGCAGCTGTGAAATCAGTAACTTTTTATTGGCTGGTCATCATCTTGGTGTTCCTCAACACTCTTACCATTGCCTCTGAGCACTATAACCAGCCAGACTGGCTGACTGAAGTACAAGGTATATTAGATTTTATTATATTGTATTACTGTTAAACAAGTATTTAGGTCAGTTTTCTTGACTTTGTTCAGTAATGAGATCCTAAGATCTTCTTCTCTCCTGCCCTATTCTCTCTAGACGTGGCCAATAAAGTTCTCCTGGCAATGTTCACCTTAGAGATGCTGGTGAAGATGTACAGTTTGGGGCTACAGGCCTACTTTGTGTCCCTGTTTAACCGCTTTGACTGTTTCGTTGTGTGTGGAGGCATCATAGAAACCATCCTGGTGGAGCTGGCTATAATGTCCCCTTTAGGGATCTCTGTTTTCCGCTGTGTACGCCTCCTAAGGATCTTCAAAGTTACACGGTGAGCAACAGAAAGCTAAGTACGTAAATGTGACAGAGTTAAATTTCTATTTATTTTTCACTTCCTTAATTAAATTAATTATTGTATGACAGGCAGGAGACTTTTGACAGACAATGGAAACAAAATATTTTAAAATAAGTTCATAAATCCAGATGTGTATTAAACAAGGCATAAAGAAACACAAAACTCACTCTAAGGTTTTCCCTATGCTGTCAATAGGGATATTCCACTAAGAAGATTAAACATGTAAGCTCATTAACAGCGTATCAACTGTGACTGTGCAGTAGCTTTGAAGGAGGAATGGTCCAGTGCTTTCGCCTGACAGATTTCATTGCTGTTGCCACATTAAAGGAACATAAATCATTTTCAAGAAACGGCAATTAATTAGACTAAGTGTTTGTCCTTATGCTGACTTATTTAATATAATTTCTTCTCCAGTCATTGGGCATCTCTTAGTAATCTGGTGGCCTCTCTGCTCAACTCCATGAAGTCCATCGCCTCCCTGTTGCTGCTGCTCTTCCTCTTCATCATTATCTTCTCCCTGCTTGGCATGCAGCTCTTTGGGGGCAAGTTCAATTTTGATGAGACTGTGACCAAGAGGAGCACTTTTGATAACTTCCCTCAGGCCCTGCTTACTGTCTTCCAGGTGAGTGTTTCATAATAATAAAAGAAAACCTGCACTAATTCAACACATAGTAAACTGCAATAACAATTAAGCACTTTACAGAAACAAGTCTGCGAGTGCTTCTATGAACACTTCATTGTAAAAACATCTTAACAACAAACCAAATCCAGATGTTTTTACATGAATATTTATGGAAAGCTAAAACATCACTCTGACATACAGTAGCTGTGCCAATCACAGAAAAGCTTGGTGAGTAGAATGACACTTCCTCAGGAAATCACGTTATTGTCCACAGTGACATGAAAAGTACACGCACCACCAAGCATATTTCTTTTTGTTTTTAAAGTCAGTCATTGAAAAAAACTATTAAAATCGCTTTTTATTGTGTGTGCCAGATCTTGACAGGAGAAGACTGGAATACAGTGATGTATGATGGTATCATGGCGTATGGTGGTCCAGCCTCCTCAGGAATGGTGGTCTGCATTTACTTTATCATTCTCTTCATCTGTGGAAACTGTATCCTACTGGCCTCAAACATACACAAGCTCACATGTTTGTCATTTAAAAAGAAACAGTCAAAACAAAAATCCACATGCTCATGCTTGTATTTGAGGTTTTTAATGATTATGTTGCTCAGTGTTTTCTTCTTAAACGAGATGACCAGACATCTTGCTAAACGTCTTCTTGGCCATCGCTGTTGATAACCTGGCAGATGCAGAGAGTCTTAACACAGCACAGAAGGAGGAAGAAGAGGCCAAGAAGAGAAAGAACAGTGTCAGGTACAGCTGAGGACACCTCAGTAGTTCACTTTTTAATTTTTGTTCACATTTTCTTTTGTTTTTGTAGAAATTTGTTGGCACTGGCTACTTTCTACAAGCAGAAAAATGTTACTCCCTCCCTATTATTTGTTTCTAAGGGATGTTAACACAGAGAAGGCGAGAGGTGAAATAGCAGAAGACAGGGATGGTGAGGCCAAGGTAAATGTCGCTGATTCTTAAATGATGCTAATTTTATAAATTGTATATAGTTTATATTTTTGCATTTAAATTTTTAAAACTAAGGCCACCTGTCTTAGTGTGTACCAATGATTTGCAGTAGTTTTCATCTTAGTATTTTCACAGTTTCAGAATGATAACTGATGATTACTATGTGCAGGTGGCAGGAGAAGTCTTGCTAGAAGAAGACAAAGAGTTGTATCCTGCCATTGACTCTCCAGGTAAACATGACTTGTATTAAGAAAGAGGAGATTTGATTGAGCCATCTCCAGTCTGGGGTCAACAAATTAATAATCAATCCAGTTTTATGGTTTGTGATTTGACTAGAAGCCTGTACATCACAAATATGGGGTTTTACTTCCACTCAAATTTCAGCTTGACCTGCTGACAATAAATAAAAACAACAAATATTACCTGAGGTTAAGACCACATAGACCATAGATAGGTAGCAGAAAGCACAGATAACAAAAAGGAAGACTATGAAATTAATTAATATGAACCAGCACAGAAGAAAGTGAACAACAGCTTGGTATTCAGTAGCGCATGTAAAAACTTTCTTTACTTTACTATGGATTTACGTGATCCTGCAGTTAACATGTATTTTGTAAAATGTGTATAACAAATGAAAAGATAAACTATAAAAAACAAACGAAAACTATTTCTCTTCAAACAACTTACACCTGTAAAAAAGTAGGCACTGAATCTATATTTTCAGTTGCTATAACCACAAATAAACAGTAACAGAGGGTTTGTTTTCATACTCAAATGATTAAAATAACTGTTTCCCAGGGTGCGCTGATGACTATGATAATGATGATCTCCCAGAAGTCCCCTCTGGACCTCATCTCCAGAGGCTGTCTGAACTTAGCATCAAAGAAAAGACTCCACCCATCCCAGAGGGCAGCGCCTTCTTCATCTTCAGCAGCACGAACCCGTGAGTCTCGTACAGGTTTGGTGATATCAACAAAAAGGCACAAGAACAACCCAGTTAATCATTTCAGTGTCACAGAAAACAAAAAAAATTTAAATCCATAATAGCAGATACAAAAGGCTAAAATAAATCCAGTCTGTACCTCTGCTTGTGTAACTCACTGTACTTTGTGCCTTTTCAGTGCACTCCCTTGTTCACTCTCTTTCTACGTTATTTTCTTTTATTTCTATGTAGGTTTCGTGTATTCTGTCATAAGCTGATCAACCATCAGATCTTCACCAACCTCATCTTGGTCTTCATCATGCTCAGCTCCGTCTCTC
The DNA here is from genome assembly GCF_900324465.2 of Anabas testudineus. NCBI lineage: Eukaryota > Metazoa > Chordata > Actinopteri > Anabantiformes > Anabantidae > Anabas > Anabas testudineus. Next base: position 8,974,138 of record NC_046616.1, on the reverse strand, counting down.
TGGCTGCAGAGGACCCCATCCGCAACTTCTCTGCTCGCAATATTGTACGTAAATAACCACTGTAACGTCAGACTTTAACTTTTCTAAAAGCCTGCCTTCCTTTTTTATATTACACATTATATTTGAGTTTAATGGGCTCACTGATCAGAATACATTTTAGCATGTCACAGGAGGAATAAATAAAATTAATGATAGTTAAATTTCATTCATCTGTTTCAAGTTCAGGGTCCTGGTTCATATATTAATACTGTCAGTGCTTACTGGGGCCTGATGTTGTTGGTAAAACCTCTGCTTAAATTGGCTAATCATACATTTTTTTCTGCTACTTATAAATTATATCACATTACTCCATCAGAAACTTTCTGATATTATAGGACTTTACATTATAAAATATTGTAATGTAAAGTATAATGTACTTATACCTACAATTCCATCAAAAACCATCTAGAACAAACTGCACTAGGCAATGTCAAATGTTAACCTGAAAAATAATTAATCATTGAGAAATGATGTAAAATGAAGACAACAGATGTAGCACTATTGTGTCTGTGCTTTAGCCACACCACGCCAAGCCGAGCTGTGAGTAAATTAATTTCATTTGGCCGGCTTTTGCTAAATCTCTGCTGCCTCAATTTATGGAGGCATGGCTGGTGGATGAATGACATAATTCATATATTAAAATATTGCATAGTGCAGCTTTGATGTAGTAGGAATTAATTTCTGTTTAATTTGATGTTTGACTCTTAATATACCTGCAGCTAAAAGTAAAAGAATCATTGTATGCTGTTATCCTGGAATGACTTGAACTTGTGCATTGCCTCTTGCAGATACTTGGTTATTTTGACTATGCTTTCACCGCAATCTTTACTGTTGAGATCCTGTTGAAGGTAAATGTCCTCTGTGTGAAGTGTTGTGCTGTGCTGGGTAGAGCGTCAGTAACCCTGCGTGCTTATCTCACTCTGATTGCCTCCTCAGATCCTAGGCTATGCAGACTATGTCTTCACTAGTATGTTTACATTTGAGATCCTTATTAAGGTAAACAATGAAAACTGTTGCACTTCCTCAGCAACAACCCACCACTTCCAAGCTTGCTGCACACGTCCTTCCTCCTTTCATTTTTTATATAATTTTTGGTCAAAATGGCTGCCTGATTGCCCGTCAACATGGAGATCATATGTTTTTGTCCAATTTTTTTGTCTGTCAGTCACTTTTTCATCATGACCTACTTCCTCTCTTCATTGTTGACTAGTGTATGGACCAGTGGCTCTCCAGAGTGCAACTACTTGTTTGGCTTTTCCTGATTATTTTGATTATTACAGTTCTTTTATTTAAAAAAAAAACTAAACAAAAAAAAAGACAATTAATATGTTTTGATTTTGAATTAGAAAGATTTTACATTTTAAATTTTCTGGACTGTGGAGAGATGAACTTGAACTTGATATAACATCAACCTTTATATCCTACTGCCTGACTGCATATTATACACAGACATGCTCCCCCCTTTTAATGTCTTGTAATGCTAATATACTTTCAAAGAATATGTATAAAGAAATCCAGCAGTCAGAAATAATTCTGTTGTGTTTACTGCAACTGGATCTCAGTCCACTGCCTCACTGCATGCCTGCACCCGGTAAATCTCATGTATTACAGCTTAAACCTAAAATTCAGGAAAAGATTATAGACTCTGTTTCATGGAAAGTGTTTGTAGTACAGTCCCTGGCTTAATCTGCCCTGGAAATGGGTGTAGTGGCTTTTAAAAATTGTTCCTCATGTCTGTTTATGATCATTGTTTATAATCTTATTGTGTGTGTGTGTGTGTGTGTATTTTTGTGTGTCACACTGCTCATGTGTGTGCGTGTGTGTGAGCAAACCAGTATATAAGCATATTTAAGTGCACTTTTTTGTCGTGATTGTTTGAAATATTGAACCAAACATAGTGACAATATTTATTAGTGCTCACACTCAAATTATAATAATAATGATAATAATTTGTCTTTGAGATACTGCTTCTCAGAAACGTATTCTATAATTAACATTATTTATTATTATCATTAAGTTATAACTAACATTACAGCTTCAAGACAGAATCGTCAACTGTTTTTGTGCTGCTGTCTTGAACACTCTCGTTTGAAATGCACAGTCATGGCAGACCTGTTTTCTTTTGCCCTGACTTCAGTCTCTTCTTTATCCAGATGACAGCATTTGGAGCGTTCCTTCACAAAGGGGCATTCTGTAGAAACTACTTTAACCTGCTAGACCTGCTGGTTGTTGGTGTATCTCTGGTGTCCTTTGGCATTCAGTATGTATCAATTAATCACTCATCAGTAAATGTTTTCTATGTCTTGGCTGAAAGGATTAGATTTTTGCCATAATATTATTATTATACACTAACCCGAGAATTAATTGAGCAATGTTTGTTTTGTATAAATGCTATTTACACAATAAATTAGTCACCACTTTAAAGTAAAATGGACATTAATAGGGTGCCGAAATCTATTCTTAAAAATCTTCTCAAAAACGGTGCGAGCAGAACACGTCCTTTAAATTGGTCAGATGGATCCAGTAATGTGATTTTCTGCCTTCCAGGTCCTCTGCTATCTCGGTGGTGAAGATTCTTCGCGTTTTGAGGGTCCTCCGTCCACTCAGGGCCATCAACAGAGCCAAGGGCCTCAAGGTCAGAATTATAAGAACACAACATAATACAGTCTATTTGTTTTTCTGTGATTAATGTGTATCCCTGCTAACATTAAATGGCTGCCCTTTGCAGCATGTTGTCCAGTGTGTATTTGTGGCCATCAGGACCATCGGCAACATCATGATCGTCACCACTTTGCTCCAGTTCATGTTCGCTTGTATCGGAGTGCAGCTCTTTAAGGTAGCGTGCCTGAAAGAGGGAAAGTAATACAGGCTAACAGGGTCACATCTGCTTTGTACCTGCCTTCTCTTTTGGTCTCAAATCAACATGAAACAACAAGTAAATATGCAGAAGTATAAAATCTTTAACTGGGTAAAATTCTGACTTTTTCTGCTTTTTTTTCAACAAAGGGGAAATTTTATCGATGCACAGATGATGCAAAGTCCAGTCCAGAAGAATGCAAGTGAGTTTGTTTGATTTTTTTCAGGTTTACAACTTTGAACATTTGTCTGAATGTTTCTTTTGTGTGTGCCTATGCACTAATGTGAATAAACATTTAAATCACAGAGGTACATACATTCTCTACAACAATGGGGACACAGCAATGCCCATGGTGAAGGAGAGGATCTGGTACAACAGTGATTTCAACTTTGACAATGTCCTTATGGCCATGATGGCTCTCTTTACTGTGTCCACCTTTGAAGGATGGCCCACGTATGTACTGCCCACTTCAAGTATTACACAAAACAGTACAGATAAAGTACAATATTCATTCTTATTAAACAACAGTAGCAGAGTCTATCTCGTTATATTAAAGTTTGTCATCTTGGCTTTCTCTGTGCTCTGTGTCTCCCTGCAGTCTGCTGTACAAGGCCATCGACTCCAACAGAGAGAACATGGGTCCCATCTACAACTACCGCATCGAGATCTCCATCTTCTTTATCATTTACATTATCATCATCGCCTTCTTCATGATGAACATCTTTGTTGGTTTTGTTATTGTCACCTTCCAGGAGCAGGGGGAGAAAGAGTATAAGAACTGTGAGCTTGACAAGAACCAGGTATGAACATCTTACCTCATCTATATCACGAGTATATTTACATTTGTATATGTTTGTATATAATATTCCATTTTGTTCACATAAAATATATAAAATCTGGTATTCTACAGATTTGTCTAAACACTGACATGTCAATTGTTGATGGGTCTGTTTCTCTGCTTACATCCACCACAACCACCACAGCGTCAGTGTGTGGAATATGCTCTTAAAGCTCGTCCTCTGCGGCGCTACATCCCCAAAAATCCCTACCAGTACAAGTTCTGGTATGTGGTCAACTCCACTGGATTTGAATACGTCATGTTTGTCCTGATCATCCTCAACACCCTCTGTCTGGCGATTCAGGTAAGTGGTCCTCATGTAGTCCTCCAGGCAGAAGTGCTATAAACCAGACAGTGAATGTGTCTTCAGTTATTTAATTGTATGTAGTTTCAATAATTAATCAATAATTCATTCATATTATGTAATGTTTTCATTTGCAACCGTGAAACAACAACTACTAATATTATGTAACTTAAAGAATCTACTACTGAATACTAATACACCTAAAATAGCTGTAGTAGTACTAAATGTTTAATGTAATATTTCTGATCTAGTCTGTCTGTCTACTGGTGTCTTTCCAGCACCACGGTCAGTCTCATCTATTTAACTATGCCATGGACATTCTCAACATGGTTTTCACTGGGGTTTTCACTGTGGAGATGATCCTCAAGCTCATCGCCTTCAAACCCAGAGTAAGTGTCCCCCCCTCTCCGTACTTGCAGATACTGCAATATTTGCAATATTTATCAAACCCTCTGGAAATACATCCAAACTGTATGTTCCTGAACTCCCCTGGCTCAGGATCTTTCCATTTAGATCTCCCATTATATTTTATCCCTTAATATGTTTGTGTTTGAGTTTTTATCTGAAAGCACTGCCCTTTTCCTCTGAACCCAGCCCTCATACACTCTTCCTGTCCCTATTACCTCCCCTCTGGTTCCCTTTGATGCCTTTCATTCTGCCTTTTATTACTCTTATACCTGTTATACTTTCCTGCATCCCCTTCCTCTCCTGCCTCCCCCTCTCCTCCTGCTGGGTGTGCATGGTGCCATATTCAGGGCTATGTCGGGGACGCCTGGAATGTCTTCGATGCCCTGGTGGTGATTGGCAGTGTAGTCGACATCATACTCAGCCAGGTAGAAAGACGTCAGTATGTGAAACTCTTGTCTTTCCATGTTCCTGCTTTCCCAGTGCTGCTTCCACTTACCTTCCTTTCCCACCTTTACTTCTTCCACGCCTTTTGTTTTATGTTTCTGAGTTGGCTTGATTCAATTTATGTTCATGAAGTCTGTTGAATCTTTTGTGGACACAATGGTCGATGAGCACCATAGACCAAATCAGCTACATGCATCCATAACTAAAAAGTGTAAATGCCAGCAGATCACATTAGGCCTTACCCATAAGAACTTGTTAAAGTGTTTAGTCTATGGTGGCCATTTCTTTCTGCCTGCCACTGTATCAATCTGAGTAGAAAGTAACATTTAAAATTCAAAGTTCTCAAGTGAATATTTCTATAAATTAAATATGTTATACTCTCACAGATTCAGTGGCAGGACGGATTTGACTGTCAGCCTCTGTTAAATCTTATCACAATTTGTTGATGTTCTTCTCTTTCTACCTTTCACGTTTCTTTTCTTTTTTACCTCTTACTTTTCTTTCTTGATCTCTGTTCTCTCTTCCTCTCTCTCTCCCTCTCCCTCTCTTCTTTTCTGTGTGTCTTTGTTGCTTGTGCTTGCAGAACTATTTTGCTGATGCATGGAACACGTTTGATGCCTTAATTGTTGTGGGTAGCGTGGTTGACATTGCCATCACTGAGATCAATGTAAGTAGTCATTTATCACACATGCACGCCTGTCTTGCCATGCCACTGCCTGCAATGGGACCTTGCTCTAGCAGCAGAGTTGCATTCAAGATCAATTTCATGTCTTATTGTTTTTTACAACTAGCATAATAATATTTTATGATGACATTGCGAAACTATTGCGTGTGATTTGACACTAGTTTTTGATTTTATGTTTCCGTGTAATAGCTTCATTTGTTTTTTATTATATGCATTAAACACTATAATAATTAATTATTTAACTAAATGAACTATCTCTGTACTGCTACTGCAAGGCCACGTTGTGCTGGTCTGCAGCTGGTGTAAACACTGACTCCATGATTGCTACAGGCTACAGTTTGTTTGTCCTGTCGGTCATATGTTTCGAATGAATAATTGAAGTAAAGCACAGAGAAGGCTACATTCATTGATCAAGTTCTACATATTAATGTACTTAATAAATATTTCACATAGAAAAACTACAAATTATGAGTTAGAGCAACAGGTAAATGTAACCTGAGAGAATTTTTAGTACTTCATAATAATAAAATAATACTTAATACTTAATGTAAATGCCCATAATTCTATCCAATCATCACCTTTGCACCCTAATTAGTTTTAGTTATCTGCATTTTATTTTAAAATTTATTTTTATCTCTGTGGTGTGCTACAGTAACACAACAACAGGAATAGATTTGAGTCTCTGCTATCACAAAACACTGCTCTACAAACTTCCTTAATTACAGATCGTGAGTGTCTTCTCAGGACAACAATTAATTTTAAATCGGGTACATATCTGATTACTTCTAGAATGAATTGCACACAATACTTTTCCATAAAACACTTAACACAAATGGCAGATTTTATGTCCCCAGTGTCTAAATAATGAACCTATAACGGTATATAGAACAAAGGTTTGTTAACTTTCATTATTGTCCAGTTACATTTCATGTCTGCTTATTTGTGGTGAAGCCTGGGCATGACACGCTACAAAGATGATGTTTGTGTTTGTGCTATAAATTTAAAATGTTGTGTTTTTCTAAGTGGCAGTATATGTTTAAATGTAATGATATGATAAGTCTGAGTTTATGATGATGTGTAATGACATTTGCAGCAGCATTGACTTGTGAATGGTTCAGTGCTGTACAGCTGGTTTGATTAACCTTAGGCTTTTGGTTTCAAGTCGGCAGCCATTCCTGTCGTCAAGGTGATAGTGGAGCCAGGGGTAAGAAGAAGCCCCTCCTCTTCCGTTAAAGCCCCTCACCCTTTTGTGTTAATGTAAAGTTGAAGCATCAAGATTGTTGTCACTTTCTGTTGCTCACTTGAAAACATTGAGATGCTTTCTGTCAGAGCTTCTGGTTTCACTACGTCAATAAAGGCTGAGGGTCTGTGACTGTAGCTGACATTTTGTTCTGTCTGAGTGCATGGCATGACTCGGGGAAACACTAACACTGTACAGTCTTTTGTCAGTCCTTCATTTCAGCACAGCTTTTCCAAGTGTTTGCAGTCAGATATCGTCTAGACTGTAGACGCTGCACTGTTTTGAGTTTACATTTCTTGTTAAAGATCTTGTGTGTTTGATCTGTAATAACACAGCAGAAAAAGATCCATATTGTTGTTGATGTGTATCCACTGTAAAATGAACGATTACAGTTCGTCTTTTGTCTTTTAACTGTAAACTTTCTATGTTGCTTGTTTTTAATCAGCCATGCAGAGTTAATCATACTGTATGTATGTATGTAAGCCCTTCCTGTCCGTTAATTCTCTGCAATACACTTGCTTGTTTGCTGATAGAACTCATACATGATGATTAAAAGAATGCATGTATGAGTGACTGCATGAATGAATGTACAGTACAGAGGTTTACTCTGCACACTGTCTGTGTGTGGACGTTACACCTTCTGTTGTTTCTAATCCACCTCAGAACACAGAGGACAGCGCTCGCATCTCCATCACCTTCTTCCGCCTGTTCAGGGTGATGCGATTGGTCAAACTGCTGAGCAGGGGGGAGGGCATTAGGACCCTTTTGTGGACCTTCATCAAATCCTTTCAGGTTTAAAGCAGAATTTAACCAAACAAGTCATAACCATTGTAATTGTGTGCTTTAATTGGGGAGACTCACTCTCTTGTCTTCTCACCCAGGCTCTTCCCTATGTTGCACTCCTGATAGCTATGCTGTTCTTCATATACGCCGTCATTGGAATGCAGGTAATATGTGATTATATTTTTGAAATGGTGTCCTCATTCTTTTATTGTTGTCTTATGTAGAATTTGAGGGCGGACCCTCTGGTATTCAGGTTAACATGTCTTGGTCGCATTGTAGGTGTTTGGGAAAATCGCCATGGTGGATGGAACACAAATCAATCGCAACAACAACTTTCAAACTTTTCCTCAAGCTGTCCTGATGCTATTCAGGTATTTGTGGTCATGTAGTTTAAACAGTTGATTAACAAGTCATTATACATGGCTAAATACAAGGTGGAACAGAACCCTCACTGCTTGCTCTATGTTAGATGTGCCACAGGTGAGGCCTGGCAGGAGATCATGTTGGCCTGTCTGCCAGGGAAGCTGTGTGATTCAGAATCTGACTACAACCCTGGAGAGGAGAGAACCTGTGGCAGTGGCTTTGCAATTATTTACTTCATCAGCTTCTACATGCTCTGTGCTTTTCTGGTAATCTGACTGTATTCTGTGACTGTATTCAGTGGTGGTAATGTCTGAGTATTGACTGTTCACATTACAACTAAAAATGGCTGCATGCTGTTGTGGTTTCAGATCATCAACCTGTTTGTAGCCGTCATCATGGACAACTTTGACTATCTGACCCGTGATTGGTCCATTCTGGGGCCACATCATCTGGACGAGTTCAAACGAATTTGGTCAGAGTACGACCCTGAAGCCAAGTGAGTACTGAGGAACTGTTTTAGAGAGATTTATAAAGAAAATACTTATTTTCTCCTCCTATATTTGTCCTGTATACTCTACAGCTATTAAACCAAGTGATTGTTACTTACACTGGACCTGTAGTGGTAGTGAAGACTGTGCTTAGAGGTCTTTAATTTGAATGTTGTCAGGGGCAGAATAAAGCACCTTGATGTGGTGACTCTGCTGAGGAGGATCCAGCCTCCACTGGGCTTTGGCAAGCTCTGCCCTCACAGAGTGGCCTGCAAGGTGGGTTTCCACAGCTCATCAGCACAGCCACACTTATACATACACATGAGCACAGCTTCCACAGTACTAATTAATCTTTTATGCCTGTGTGTTAATCTGTACTTTGAATTCTGTCTCAGCGCCTGGTGGCGATGAACATGCCCCTGAACAGTGACGGGACTGTCATGTTTAATGCCACTTTGTTTGCTCTGGTCCGTACTGCTCTCAAGATTAAGACTGAGGGTGAGTCTGACTCTGCATCCTCAAGCAAACCTTTTTGAGCTATTAGTATTGTGTAAAGTAAAAATTTGTGTCTTGCTGTTTGTACTAGTTTACTAGAATACTTACTAGTTAGCTGCACTATTTCAGCAGTGATCAGAGTTTTCTATATTTTATTTTATTTTATCAGTTATAGATCCATGATTTACAGTACAATGAAAAATAAACAGAGTGGCTTTAGGTAAGCAAGTGAAGTCCGAGTGTGCTTCTACACATAGAAGACAAAAGAAAAAGAATATAATATAGAATATAAACAACAATAAAGAAGCTGACATTTACAGCTGTGAAATAAATAAATACTACTGCAACTTGAAAAAGTTGAAACCAAACATATAAATACAGTATATTAATTATTTTCCTGTGCTAGACCACTTTAATATTAGTCAGATATAATTAAATGCTTTTTCCAGTAATGCTGTATGTTCTGTATAAACTAGTTTCTTTAAAATCTTTTACTGTGGAGACAGCTCATACAGTATTTTGAACAAATATTACATCATGGTGCTTTGTCTGCTAATATCAGTCTATGTGAAACTCCACTCAACATTTTGTCACAAGAGGGAGCTAAAGCTTTTGAGTTAGTTAGTTCTCATTAACTTAACAGCCTGATATGTTCAAACATTGTACGTTATCTGTAGTATAAAGAATGTTAACTGAGTACTTTACGTGTGTGTGGGTGAAGAAGAGAGATTCAGTGTACGATTTAATACATCATTATGTGTATCCATTAACTGGTTCTTTAAATAACTGTACAGTTATATGTCTCTGCCATTTCCAAGGTAACCTGGAACAAGCCAATGAGGAGCTTAGAGCTGTGATCAAGAAGATCTGGAAGAGGACCAGCATGAAACTTCTTGACCAAGTGGTGCCTCCTGCAGGCGGTCAGTGGTCAATACATACTAAGGCAAACAAAGCAGACGGTGCAGATGCAGTGTTCACTGTAACACTTACTTATTTGCATTTTTCCAGGAATTAGTTATGGCTCCCTCAAATATGAAGTACACTACGTGTGTGTGTGTGGCACGAAGTCCTCATTTCATGACACATTAATTTACATTTGGTTATTGTTAGCACATTATTTGCATTGTCAGAGGAGGAACTCACAGCACAAACAATATTATGACGTTGATTAGTTACAATATGAAAGACGTTGATTAGTTGAGCCACTAATGTATTTGGATGCAAATTTACTTTCCTCCTAATTTGAATCGAAAAGGCAGTGAATGACATTTACGCAGTTTAGGTTTGTTGGTTTTCTTTTTTCCACACTTCATGATGCAGTCGAGAGGAGGCTATAAAATGTTGTTTATTTTCTTCTATGGAAATGCTGTAGCCAGTTTCCCAAATGAGCTTTATGTATCAAAACATGTAGAAAACTACTCCTAACTAACAATAGTGAGAAAATCAGAGGGTTGATGCTTTTAAAGATAAGAAACTGGGTCATTGAAACACTGAATCCAAGCTGATTACAGTTCCGCAGTGTGAAGCCTCACTGTGAGTCACCTTTACAATCTACAGAATAGAAAAAGACATTTACTAAACAAAACCAAGATTCTGGGACGTATACCACCTAAAAAAAACCTAAAAACAGAGAGGTTTAGCATCCTGTTTTTGCCTTTCTGAGACAGCGAGCCTCTTTTTTGTGACCACAACCAGCAAAATGAGATAGACAAGAGCAGACTAAAATGTTACCATGTCCTTTCACCTTAGTTCACAGAAACTCTCCTTATCGCAGTCTGCCAGTTACAGTTTTACTGCTCTCTGTTACAGTCACACTATTTAGTTTATCATTAATCTCCCTTTATTTCTTGCTGCACCTATTGAATAAATCTTGCTCAGTTAAAAATAAACACTCAAAAACAGCATATAGTGGAATAGTGGAAATCAGCAGATGAGGTTTTTGTGTCACTGATGCAGGCTCAGTATAAACACGTGCACTTTTTCAGCACAGTTTTGTGCTGAGGCCTCGATCTTAAAAAGATACATACTTTACAGAAAGTGTTTTTTTTTTCAGTGTGCTACAAGAAAACAAAGAAAATTGGTTATTTACATAACTTAGCTGTAATATGCACTTCCTTTAATGAACAACTTTATTTGCATTCATGAGTTACCAGTGGCCATGCAGGAGGTGTTTCAGAAAGAAAGCTAAGCTGTGATATGCCACCACTGCAACTGTGTCTCACATCGGTGACTGTAACAAGAGAAAATAGAACTGTTGTTGATCACAGTAGTGACAAAGTAACACAGATCCTTTGTTGAAAGCAAAGAAGCAAACATACCTATAAAGATACAGGAGCACATAGACAGCTATTCAGCATAGAACAGATTATATATTTTATATAATGAAATATGTCTGTGGCCTGGAGTTTGAAATGTTCACATGCAGGAAAATGAACATTTGTTAGAAATGCCACAGCATTTGATTTAATTAAGTGATAATTTTTTATTTTTTTTTTAATTTTAGTTTAATTTCAGTTTATTGGTTGGATTATGTGGTTTAGGTGATTTCCATTTCCATTTCTTGTCAAGACAAATGCAACTTATTTTCCCCTTATGACAACCAAGCATAGTGGACTTGCCAGTGTGGTTTGACATTTTATATTCCATCTATAATTCAAACAATTTGAGGCGACAAATATAAATACAAAAACTGCTGAATATGAGCAGACGTTTGCAGTGTGGTTGGCCCACAGCTGTGCAAAGTTTCCAGTTATCATTATCAGATGTCAACTTCCACATCCTTCTTTGTAAACCCATGACACTACAGGTGTCAAGTTGTTAGGTATAGCTTCTTTGAATTTTGTTTTTATTGTACTGAAACACAAATTTTCTAACTAATCTGAATGTGTACTTAGAGCTTCCTCTAGTTGCGTCTATGTACTCTTTCCAGTGTCCTCTAACGCTTGCTGTCCTGCTGTTTTGAAAATAATTCACCTGCATGTCTTTGTGTGCATTCATTTGCTAATCCAGCTCTCTTTTTCAGTGTTTTTGCCAAGCGTCTCTCTCCCACAGCTTCCACTGCTTTCAGTAGAGCACTCAGTTACTTGCTGGCCTTCTTCTCTTCTCTTTCTGCCGTCCTGAGCTCTTTGGAGCAGTTCTGTTTTAGTCTGGTGGCATGAAACTGCTGATGCCTCTCTGCCAGGCTCTTTCCAGAAAGAAACTCTGCCTTTAGTTGGACAACATTTACTGTACATTGACGTGCCCATACCAGGTTGATGCATTAGGAAAAATTAAATCCTTTCATCAAATAGCCGTAGATCGTCTCTATGGAGTATAATTTATGTTAACTCAGTTATTTTCTGACAATAATTGAAAATGATTCTGCTTCAAAACATGAATCATGAAAAAGTGTTTTCAAAATACGACTTACGATGATCAAGCCATACATACATATACATCTGAAAGTCTGGATTAGATTAGTGAAGGTGACAAACATCACTCAGTTCTTATTTGGACAAAAACACAAAAACTTTTATAAAACTTAAAAATATGCTTTTAGTCACAGGTTTTCTTTCTGAACAGAGCCTTTTGTAGTTTTTCTCTGCCTGTGTGAGGAAATGTTGAGATACATGTCAGGTGCTTTAAGGTGGATCATCATCAGGTTAAGGTCATCGTCTTTTCAAACCAGTTGACTGAATCATGATGGCATCTTAAAGCATTTGTCACCTTTACTCTCAGGTTAACATGAGAGGAAACCACATTTCCTGCACACTGTGATTATGCATCTTCTTTTCTTGCTAAGTCTGTCTCCCCAGTCTGCTTCAGCAACAACTTATCTGAGTGAATCAGACTCACGCTTGATTAGCCTCCCTGCATGGCAGATAGTCACAGCTTCCTCTCTGCCTAAATGTAGTTTCTGTGTTCACCCTTGAGAGCGGAGCTTATAGAGTTGACCCTTGCTGCTTATCCGAACTCTACTTTACTTTGCTGCCTTCTTGCATGTGCTTTTTGCTACAGATCATGTTTTTTTCTGGGCTATATAAACACTTTTGCTTGTTCGTCTCTGAAGTGGTGTATGTTAAATGTGGTAAACTTGGCAGTGATTATGTAGAAGTGGTCTTTGTGGTATTAACTGGTTAGATATACTGGAGTTAACACTGTCTCTTTTTAAGTGTTTAATGCATGTACTGATGAACTGATGTTGGCACATTAAGATGAATGGAGTCGAGACTTACATGAGCAGTAGCGTGTGCGTGCTTCAGTGTATATTTTCAGAGATAAAGCTAGATAGGAGCTGTAGACATAGATGTTATCAGTTAATGGGTTAACATTTGCTGCAGGTTTGAGTGTATCAGTGTGTTTGTGTCTGCAAGATGTTTAAAAGGACATCTATCTGCGTCATTAGTTCATTGTAAAAACTATTTGTTTGCGCTATGGGTTAGATGGTAACTGCATTTCATTGGCTCTATGTCTGTACTTGGCACAGTGACAAAAAAGTTTAAACTAATGCCACAATTAATGTTTAGCAAAGCCTTTGTTGAATTCCTTTAAATATAAATTGGAAGGACATTTAGCAGTACTCTGTGCCAACACAGTTGTTCAGGGCCTGACTCACGATACAGTGCAGTGATAACAGCATTACCCGTACTTCCCAATTAGTCATTAAGAAATAAGTTTTTTTTTTATTTGACGTGCTTCTTGTAAATCGGCTTTCTGTTATGGTGCAATGGCACGTGTGGTGTGTCTGTTGTGGTCTTCTGAGAATAGTGTGTTTCAGCCTTTCTTGGTATTATTTTTGTTGGAATTACTACATCATTATATAAAATTACTATATAGTACAAATATGTTTGTACCTGCAGAGGTGCTTTATCATTTTATTGTTAATAGACCTAATCATACTTTTAAGATGTTGCTGTCTTCTTGGATGTGAGATAGTGGTGGTTAAGACCTCTGTTGATTAATTGACAGTATTTTTTAAATCACATATAGGATACTAAATGCCAAAATTGTGGTAATAGGTATTTTGGTGTTGATCTGGGAGGCTTTGGTGTGTCTGGTCTGTTCACTCAGATGACGAGGTAACAGTGGGGAAGTTCTATGCCACCTTCCTGATACAGGACTACTTCAGGAAGTTCAAGAGGCGCAAAGAGCAGGGTCTAGTGGGAAGGCGCTCATGGGAGAGGCTGAACACTACCATGGCTCTACAAGTCAGTAAAGTACTGTGTTAATCTCATAGATTAACTTCTAATCTACAGATAGATTTTTATAGTTTTCAACTCAACCCAGGAGCAAAACCTGCACAACACAGTGGAATGTGTTTTGCTTGTAATGTGAAAGTCAATACTGTACCTCACATCAACACACAACAGTCATACGTGTGGACTCGGGCTGAAGACGGCGCAGATTGCATGTGAGCCTGCTTATCACCTGTGCTGCTGGCACATAGCATTAACTGTATATCAGTTCTGTCTGTGAATATAAATATTGATTTAATCCTGAAATCCCATTTTACTTTAATAGTCACATCCCACAGCATTACCCATATTTCTTGAAGACTGTTCATTAATCACTTTGTAACCACAACTGGGATTTATAACATATTAAAACCTGTAATGATTGGAAGGTTTGGTGTTACAGCTGCTCTCTATTTGCAGGCCGGCCTGCGCACGCTGCATGACATTGGGCCAGAGATTCGTAGAGCCATATCATGTGACCTGCAGGACGAAGGGCTAGTAGATGCTAATGGGGAGGAGGAGGAGGAAATTTACAGGGTAAACATTCAAAAAGATCACATGTTTTAAGTTGAAGTTTAGATTTCTATATTTCTATCCAGGATCCACATTTGGTGGCGTTAGTTATTACTTAGTGTAGTTATATTTGTCAGACTGTTTTAAAGGAAAGGGAACCCCACAGGGGTAAATCCCATTATCAGATCATTATCTTTTAATACTTAGATGATATTTCACCGTTTGGATGTTGGTGATGGCCCTGAAATAAGAATGAATCAGTGTGTCATCTATTGAATAATTAGTTAAAATGCATTGATTTTCCATTTTTTTTTGTTTTGATGAGCATCTTTGTGAGTGGTAGTTGTAACATGCTATGTTCATTATGCTGTTTTGGCTCAGTCGTTGGTTTCTGTTATCTTATCTGCAGCGTAACGGCGGCCTTTTTGGGAACCATGTCAACCATGTGGGGGATGAACAAGGCACAACTCAGCCAACCACTGTCACACAGCGGCCGCTACAGATCCTGCCCTTCTCCTGCAGCACCTCGATTGAACCCACCCAAACTGGCAGGGGAGCTAGCAGCAATGACAGGGACGGAGAGACAGAGATGAACTCCTCACCCATCCAGTATAATCATCATTATCACCCTCCTCTTCCATACAATTACCCTAACTGTAATTCCACTTGCCATCAATCGCCAATACCCTCCAATGCCAACCTCAACAATGCCAACGTGCCCTCACTTCTCTCAATGACCAATGGGAGGCAGCAGAAGTGTTTGTTAAGGCAAGATCGGCCCTCCTCCACTAAAAATGGATCGTCAGTGTCTACTTACAGCAGAGCAGTGCACGAGAAGCCTTGGAAGTCTCACTCCACAAGGTCAGTGATCTGAAGAGTGCTCTTAAAATCGGCTTAACAAAAACTTCCATCAAAACGTCTATAATTGTAATTATTACGTTTGTCACTGTTTCCTACATCACTTCTTTCGGCCATCCTACAGCCCAAAGCATAAATGGCATCCTGTCATAGTAAGGAAATAAGTAAAGAAATGCTGCAAGTGATCAAACTGAGAAGGAGGGAGCAAGATGATTTTTGGCTTTTTTGCTTTACAAATTGTTGCTGATTAATTTCTCAGCTTTCAGCTCAGCTCTATGGTTTATGAATATTACCATCTTAAAAATCTATTTAGTGTGTTTAGTGTTAATTTTGTGATATTGATTTAAGCTATATAAGCTAACTGTCTTCTGCAATGAAATGAACTGAAGACTGAAAGAACAATTTTGAAAAAGGGGACATAGTTGTTGCTCTGTTGTTCAACATGACCACATTTCATTGCCACATATCAAATCATATTCGGTTAGCTTCTTCCTATTCATGCACTGCATCAGAAATATTCATCCCATTACCATCTCATCAACCGAGACAGCTGGTGGCATTTTCTGTCATCAGATAGAACATAATTTGCTTAATTGTGGTTACAGCACAGAAACCTTTCTCTTTACCTTGTTCAAAACAAATGAAGTGGACTCTTAAATCTCATATTCTCATATTAGATTTTGATAAATGATCCCTGTCCAGCTCTGCTGATGGAGCCGGTCTCCCAGTATCTGCATCTTGCTCTTGCTCTCAGACTATTTGGGGAAACACAGAAAACCTTCTTGCAGCTGCACATATGAATTTGCCATCTTGGAGTAACTGGACTACCTGTGTGTGTGGAGTGTTCCCTCAGTTTTTTGAGCAGTGTAGTTTCTAATGAAGTGATACGTTTGCAGGAGCAACAGGCGCAACTTTCACATTGGTAGGCTTTTTATTAGCATTTTGATGTCTGTCCTCCTGACTTTTGATATTGCATGCAACCTCTCCTTTCCTTCCTTTCCTGATCTCCTCTTCTAATAATCCTGTTTATGTGACTGACCTCCTCACCTCGGAGCAGGACACTCTACTATGAGACCTACGTTAGGTATGTGCCTGACAAGTTCACAATGCGTTTTTGGTGGTAGATGTGTCACAAATATAAAAAAACCAAACAAATGTACCATATTGATGCTTCAGTGACATCAGTAGTTCACAGTGTTAATGTATTTAGAAGTAATAATACTTCTGTGCATTAAACTAAACCATCCGCCAAATGAGAATTGAACAAAAAGGGTCTAATCTGTGTATGTTTAGATGTAATGATCAACTCTGCATTGATTAACATATGACTCTTTGCATTTTAACATTTTGATGCCAGGTCAGAACACAGTGGTGGACTTTACCCCACCATTTGTAGAGAGGAGCCCGGGGCCAAGGACAGTGATGACGAGCGAGGCTCAGGAGAGTACTTCAGCGGCGAGGAGTTCCACGAAGATGATATTATGCTCACGAGGGACAGGTGAGAGCAAGTCGGTTCAATACAGCTGTGGCCAGTAGCACCACAGCTGGAGTTCTGACCAGTTTAAATCTCATGACCATAACTTTAGGCAAGGTACAGTAAACTGCCAAATAGAATAACTGGGAAAAATAAATATTATTTATAATAAAAAATTGGCAAATGTGGATGAGTGGAAATGTGCTGCTGTTGTAGGAGCAAATAAACAAAAAAGGCACAATCACAACCCTCCCTGCACCTGCCAGGCCAGGTATCACTGAGAATACTCTCTATTAGTGTCAGGATTTTGTTGCTTGTGCCATTTAAACTTCTCATTAGTTACACAGTGCAGAAAAACAAAGCTTAAAGTAAGCCACTTCAAGAAAGGTAACTACTAATCAAAGAGAATGACTGATGAAGCAGGAGAAATTATAACTGAAAAAAAACTTACATAAAAAAGACGAGAAATACTAAAGAGGAGTAAACAACACACAGCACATAAATATAAATAAGCATCAAATATAAATAATATAAAAAATAAAAATTAGGGGCAGAAGCAGAAAAAGTACTTGTTGTCAAAGTTCTTGTGCTTGTGTTTCACAGGTTGTCCAACAATGATCGCCGTGATGCAGGGGGACCCTTTGACATTGAGGTTTCCAGGGGCGACCATCAGCCTGACAGTTACTTTGACAATGACAAACAGCCAATCTACCAGGACAGCAGGCGGTCGCCCAGGAGATGGTTTTTACCCTCACCTCAAGGTGATCATCATGACATCACATTTATTTCACTTATTATCTGAAAGTCATATTTAGTGTGTGACAATTTTACAGTGTGACTCAGCTAAAAATATTTTTTATGTTAGATGTACTGTAAATATCTAGTTCTTGACATGTCACTGAAAGCAAGGTGAAACGTCTTCAAGAACCCAAAAGCAAGTCCAGTTTTCACTGAACATGAACTATGACTGAGATGGCTTAGAATCTTCACAGACATTTATTTCATGTACAAGTATCAATGTAATGGACAGATAAATTCTATGAGTATGTTTTACATGTGTATTATATTTACAGTACATTACAGAACAAATGTGGATGCGATTCATTCATGTTTCATTCAGCTTTGTTCTTGAACAGATGGTAATGATGTACAGTGGCTTGCAAAAGTATTCATACCCCTAGAACTTTTTGACATTTTCTCACATTATGACCACAAACATAAATATATTTTATTGGAATGTTATGTGAAAGACCGACACAAAGTGGCATACAATTGTCAATTAGAAAGAAAATTATACATGAGTTCAATTTTTTTTACAAATAAGAAACTGAAAAGTGCAGTGTGCAAAAGTATTCAGCCCCCCTGAGTCAATACTTTGTGGAACCCCCTTTTGCTGCAGTTACAGCTGCAAGTCTTGGGGTATGTCTCCACCAGCTTTGGACATCTAGAGACTGAAATCTTTGCCCATTCTTCCTTGCAAAACAATTCAAGCTGAGTCAGATTAGATGGAGAGGGTCGTTGTCCTGTTGGTGAATCTCCACCCCAGTCTCAAGTGTTTTGCAGACTCCAACAGGTTTTCCTCCAAGATTGCCCTGTATTTGGCTCCATCCATCTTCCCATCAACTCTGACCAGCTTCCCTGTCCCTGCTGAAGAGAATTCAATTCAATTCAATTCAATTTTATTTGTATAGCGCCAATTTACAACAGAAGTTATCTCAAGGCACTTTACAGTGTAAGGTTTAAGACCTTACAGAAAATATTTATACAAAAAAGTATAGAGAAAACCCAACAATCCCATTTGAGCAAGCTTTAGGCAACAGTGGAGAGGAAAAACTCCCTTTAGAGGAAGAAACCTCCAGCAGAACCAGGCTCATAGTGGGCGGCCATCTGCCTCGACCGGTTGGGGTGAGTGTAAAGAGAAGAGAGAAAAGAACAGCAGGCAATAAAGACAACAACAAGCATCAAGAACATTGGGCAGATGAACTGGATTCTGGAGATGTACAGCTCCAGGCCGAGGATACCTGCAGAAAAGTACAGAGAGAGGGAGACAGAGAGGAGGAAACACAACTAAAAGAGAGAGAAGACACAAAGTTAATGACATGCAATGGTGGCATTTGCATTGATACAGGAGAAAGGAGAGAGGAGAGGAGCTCAGTTTATCAGTAGAGGTCCCCCAGCAGAATAACCTATATCAGCATAACTAAGAGATGGTTCAGAGTCACCTGATCCATCTCTAACTATAAGCTTTATAAAAAAGGAAAGTTTTAAGTCTAGTCTTAAATGTAGAGACGGTGTCTGCCTCCCGAACCTGAACTGGGAGCTGGTTCCACAGGAGAGGGGCTTGGTAGCTAAAGGCTCTGCCTCCCATTCTACATTTGGAAACTCTAGGAACCACAAGTAAACCTGCAGTCTGAGAACGGAGAGTTCTGCTTGGAAGATAAGGAACTATGAGGTCTTTAAGATAAGATGGAGCCTGATTATTAAGGGATTTATAAGTTAGGAGAAGAATTTTAAATTCAATTCTGGATTTAACAGGGAGCCAATGGAGAGAAGCTAACGTTGGAGAAATATGATCTCTCTTGCTAATTCCAGTCAGAACTCTGGCTGCAGCATTTTGGATTAACTGGAGGCTCTTTAATGAGTTATTGGGACATCCTATTAATAATGAATTACAATAGTCCAGCCTGGAAGTAACAAATGCATGGACTAGTTTTTCAGCATCACTTTGGGACAGGATGCTCCTAATTTTAGCAATGTTTCTTAGGTGAAAAAAGGCAGTTCTAGAGATTTCTTTTATGTATGAAGTGAAGGAGATATCCTGATCAAAGATAACTCCGAGGTTTCTTACAGTATTACTTGAGGCCAGAACTAAGTCATCAATGGTGAGAATGTGTTTAGACATAGTGTCTCTGAGATTTTTAGGCCCAAACAGTATAACCTCTGTCTTGTCCGGATTTAGGAGAAGGAAATTGGAGGTCATCCAGGCCTTTATGTCTTTTAAGCATTCCTGAAGTTTGACTAATTGATTAGTTTCTCCTGGTTTCATAGATAAATATAGCTGGGTATCATCTGCATAACAATGGAAATTTATAGAGTGTTTCCTAATAATATTGCCTAAAGGGGACATATATAACGTGAAAAGAATCGGTCCAAGCACAGATCCCTGTGGAACTCCATAGCTGACTTTGCTGTGCATGGAAGACTCATCATTAACGTGTACAAACTGAAATCTATCCGATAGATACGATTTAAACCACTCTAGTGCTGTTCCTTTGATTCCAATGACATGTTCCAGTCTGTGTAATAAAATGTTGTGATCTATAGTGTCGAATGCAGCACTAAGATCTAACAAGACGAGTATAGAGAGTAGTCCATTGTCTGATGCTAATAGAAGATCATTAGTGACCTTTACCAGTGCTGTTTCTGTACTATGATGTACTCTAAATCCTGACTGGAAATCTTCATACAAGTTATTGCTACGTAGGTGGTCGTACAATTGCTTAGAAACTATCTTTTCAAGGATTTTAGAGATAAAGGGCAGATTGGATATTGGTCTATAATTCGCTAAGACCCCTGAGTCCAGAGTAGGCTTTTTGAGTAGGGGCTTGACTACAGCAACCTTAAAAGCCTGTGGTACGTAGCCTATTTGTAAAGACAGATTGATCTGATCTAATATGGACGTGCTGATCAAAGGTAAGACATCCTTGAGGAGTCTAGTTGGGATGGGATCTAAGACACATGTTGATGGTTTAGAGGAATTAATTACTGAAATTAATTCAGAATGATCTACAGGGAGGAAGCAGTCTAAGTACGAGCGTGGATCTAGAGTTGTTGTACAATCCATGCTATATGCAGGGATGATCTGATCAATTTTTTCTCTAATAGTTATGATTTTATTTGTAAAGAAATTCATGAAGTCATTGCTGCTGAGAGTTGAGGGAATACTAGGGTCAACCGAGCTATGACTCTTTGTCAGCCTGGCTACAGTGCTGAAAAGAAACCTAGGGTTGTTCTTATTTGCCTCTATTAATGAGGAGTAATATGAAGTTCTAGCTTTACGCAGGGCTTTTTTATATATTATTAAACTATCTTTCCAGGCTAGGCAATATTCATCTAAATTGGTGGAACGCCACCTCCTTTCCAACTTACGTGATTTCTGCTTTAAGCTACGGATTTGTGAATTGTACCATGGAACTAACTTCCTCTGACTCACTAGTTTCTTTTTCAGAGGAGCAACAGTATCAAGTATTGTTCCAAGTGAAGCACCAGTACTATTAACAAGATAGTCCACTTGTGCTGGAGTAACATTGAAATAACTGCCTTCCTCTGTGTTGGTACATGGCTCTGAAATAAAAGATGGAATCAGTTCCTTAAATTTGTCAACAGCATTTTCACATAAACATCTACTGTAGTGAATCTTATCTGTAGGTTTAGTAAAGTCTGGTACTGTAAATTCAAATGTAATTAAGAAATGGTCAGATAAAAGAGGGTTTTGGGGAAAAACTATTAACTGATCAACTTCCACACCGTATGTCAGAATAAGATCAAGGGTGTGATTAAAACAGTGAGTGGGTTTATTTACATTTTGGGTAAAACCAATGGAGTCTAATAGTGAATTAAATGCAGTGTTGAGGCAGTTATCATCAACATCTACATGGATATTAAAGTCACCCACTATAATGACTTTATCTGCACTAAGAACTAAATCAGATAGAAACTCTGAGAATTCAGTTAAAAACTCAGAGTAAGGGACAGGAGGACGGTACACAATAACAAACAGGACTGGTTTTTGATTTTTCAGGTTAGGATCAGAGAGGCTAAGAGTGAGGCTCTCAAATGAATTAAAACTATGTTTAGGTCTGGGGTTGATTAACAAACTTGAGTGGAAGATTGCTGCTACTCCTCCACCCCGACCTGTGCTTCTAGGAACATGATAATTAACATGACTTGAGGGGGTCGACTCATTCAGAGAGACATATTCATCCTGCTGCAGCCAGGTTTCAGTAAGACAGAATAAGTCTATTTGATGGTCAGTTATCAAATCATTTACTAACAGGGATTTAGACGAGAGAGATCTGATATTTAACAGTCCACATTTGATTGTTTTCTTGTTATTTTGTTCTAAGAGAGGAGTCGTCTTTATTTTTATTAGGTTTTTATGAATTACTCCTCTTGTGTTAGTTTTAGATATAAATAATTTAGGTACTCGGGGAGCAGACACTGTCTCTATAGGGTTATAGTAGTTTTTGGGGGGTGACGGCTGTAAGGAAGCTGCAGAGAGGTGTGTAAGACTGCGTCTCTGCGCCCTGGGCTCCACTCTGACATGTCAGGGTTTAGGTCGTCTAATAAACTCTGCCATATTCCTAGAGAGTTGAGACGCACCATCTAAAGTGGGATGGATGCCGTCTCTTCTAATCAGCCCAGGTTTTCTCCAAAACGTTTTCCAATTGTCTATGTAGCCCACGTTGTTAGCGGGACACCACTTAGACAGCCAGCGGTTGAATGACGTCATGCGGCTAAACATGTCGTCACTGGTCAGATTGGGAAGGGGCCCGGAGAAAACTACGGAGTCCGACATCGTTTTGGCAAAGTTACACACCGATTCAACATTAATTTTAGTGACTTCCGATTGGCGTAATCGGGCGTCATTAACTCCTGTGTGAATTATTATCTTACTATATTTACGTTTATCCTTACACAGGAGTTTCAAATAGGACTCGACGTCGCCCGCTCTGGCCCCAGGAATACATTTGACTAGGGCCGCTGGAGTCTCTAACTTCACGTTTCTGACTATAGAGCTGCCAATAACCAGAGTGGGTTTCTCAGCAGGTGTGTTGCTGAGTGGGGAAAACCGGTTAGAAACGTGAACCTGGTCGTGGTGAACCTTGGGCGAGTGTCTAGGGTTATGCTTCCTACGAACCGTCACCCAGCCGGCCTGACTTCCCGGCTGCTCGGGAACTGCCGGGGGACAGCTAACAGGAGCTACGCTAGCTGGCTCCACACCGACTACCGGGACCTGGCTAGCTGGCTTGTTTTCCACGGTGCGGAGCCGAGTCTCCAAATCAGTCAGCCTCGCCTCCAAAGCTGCAAATAAACTACATTTATTACAAATCCCCTTCTCACTAAAGGAGGCAGAGGAAAAACTAAACATATGACACACCGAGCAAGAGAGAGCAGGAGGAGAAGAGGGAGAAGAAGAAGAGGGAGAAGCAGCCATGGCTAACAGAGTTAAGCTAGCAGACCTCACAACACAAGAAAACAAGAGTAATAAGTATTATGAATGGTCCTTAAGCAACACAGGTGTATGTTATAACTCTTACGCCAGTAGTGCTTTTCACTAACAATATGAATTTAGCTTAAAGTTTGTTAAATCTAGCAAAACAAACAGAGCAACTGAAAAGCGAGTCAGCGTCAGCGTCAACAACAGGAAGAGATACGATACGCCTACCGTAGGAGGAGCAGCCAATCACCCAGTGCATCCCATGTGTGAGAAGCAGCCCCAGAGCATGATGCTGCCACCACCATGTTTGACAGTGGGTATGGTGTGTTCAGAATGATGTGCAGTGTTACATTTCAGCCATACATAGCGTTTTGCATTGCCAATTTAGGCTGGGTCACTCACATGGCTTCTGGCAAACTGCAAACGGGACTTCTTGTGGTTTTCTTTTAACAATGGCTTTCTTCTTGCCACTCTTCCATAAAGCCCAGATTTGTGCAGTGCACAACTGATAGTTGTCCTATGGACAGATTCCCCCACCTGAGCTGTAGATCTCTGCAGTTCATCCAGAGTCACCATTGGGCCTCTTGGCTGCATCTCTGATCAATGCTCTCCTTGTTTGGCCTGCTCTACCGAGACCATGTCTCGGTAGATTTGCAGTTGTGCCATACTCTTTCCATTTGCGGATGATGGACTGAACAGTGGTCTGTGAGATATTCAAAGCTTGGGAAATCTTTTTATAGCCTAACCCTGCTTTAAATTTCTCCACAACTTTATCTCTGACCTGTCTGGTGTGTTCCTTGGACTTCATGATGCTGTTTGCTCCCCAATATTTTCGTAACAAACCACAGAGGCTGTCACAGAACAGCTGTATTTGTACTGAGATTAAATTACACACAGGTGGACTCTATTCAGTCATTAGGTCAACATTCAATCAGTCAGCAAACATCAGGCAACTTGTGCATGGCAATTGGATGCACTCAGAGAAAGGGGGCTGAATACTTTTGCACGCTGCACTTTTCAGTTTTTTATTTAAAACAAAAATTGAACTCATGTATAATTTTCTTTCTACTTGACACTTGTATGCCACTTTGTGTCGGTCTTTCACATAACATTCCAATAAAATATATTTATGTTTGTGGTCATAATGTGAGAAAATGTGGAAAGGTTCAAGGGGTATGAATACTTTTGCAAGCCACTGTACATCATTACCATCTGTTCAAGAACAAAGCTGAATGAAACTAAAATAAAACTTTTGCAAGCCACTGTATATTCTGTCCACGACTCTCTGGACTCCAGAGCGTGATATGTTTTTGGTTTTTGTATTTTCTTTCAGCCTCCAACAGACCAACATTCAGTTTTGAGTGTCTTCGCAGAAGAAGTAGTCAGGACGGCGCTCCTCCTTCTCCGTCCTGTACAGCTCTTCCCCTACACCTGGTGCAGCAACAGGTGCACGCATACACACACATTTATCTGTTGTGATTAATGAATATACCCAATATATCACAGAGCCTTATTAACATTTAAACTACACCTTCAGGTACTGGCAGTGGCTGGTCTTGATGCCAGCAGAATTCACTGTCGGTCTCCAGCAAGGTCGCTGTGCTCCTGGGCCACGCCTCCTGCCTCACCTGTCAGCCGTGACTGTTCACCCTGCTACACACCTCTCATACAGGTCTGATCACTGTGACAGAATCAAGCAATCTGATACCAGTGATGGATTAGTGTCACCTGTTGTAATATGTGAGCATGTAATGTAACAGTGATGTGCATTTAGCGTTTAAAATTAGCATCTCTATCTCTATGTTGTGACAAACCAGATGCTGATTGAGATGCTTCAGGTGAGTACATGTAATTAAAAATTGTACAACCAAGTTTGTGTTGGTGCTTGTGCTCAGGTTGACTGGCGCAGTTCTGGCAGCGTCGGCAACATCCCCGGTGCAGTGAAGAGGAGTTCGTGGTACACAGACGGCCCTCCAAGCCGCAGCCACTCTCCATCACGTCTGCAGTTGCCTGCTGAGAGCTGCTCACACTTCCTGCAAAAGAGAGGCAGTGCTAACAGTTTGGTGGAGGCTGTGAGTAATAATATCTCTCTGCAAAACATCACATCTTCATCCAGACCAATGTAAAATGTTTTCACACCTGAAGAATCTCAGCTCTTTTCATATCACTAAGACCCAAGACGAACTGTTCCTGATTTCTGAAAGTGGCTATTTCTTTTTCTTAAATGTCAAGTAAAGTGTCACAGTGAGCTCCAGAGTCTGTGCTTTGTTGATTTTTTTTGCTCTTTGCACTCGAGACAGACTAAAACAGAGCTGTAGTAGTCATTTCGTTCTCTTTTGTTGTTCTCAGGTGTTGATCTCGGAGGGTCTCGGAAAATATGCCAGGGATCCAAAGTTTGTGTCAGCGACCAAACACGAGATTGCAGATGCTTGCGAGATGACAATTGATGAGATGGAGAGCGCTGCTAGTAATCTGCTGAATGGGAGTATGGGTAGTGAGAACACTGGGGAAGTAGGGAACGTCGGCTCAGACCCACATGTGCTACTTAGAGACTGCAGTATCCGTGACTACAGTGATGAGGAGCCGTACGTGGCTGTGAAATGTGAGGAGGACCTAGCAGACGAGATGATATGGATCACGTCTCTATAGCAGCGGTTCACATGGGATTATTTAGGTTTTTTCAATTGAATTTTTAAAATTGCTGCACATCTGTGCATCCTCAAACAGACAGAACATGTAACACATGGATGGATATGAGAATAAAGTGCCTTGTTTTCTCTTTTTTGTGGAGTGGACAGTAGAAATGCTGGAGAGATGAGAGAAAGCTGAGATACATTCACCAAATATTATATTGAAACCTGTGGGAATCGATCTACCTGGCACCCTGCCTGTTACTTCGCAGGAATTCAGGAGACTCCTTAGAAGTAGTTTTTCACTTTCACTAAGTTTTCAATTACTGAGAATAGTTTAATGCAGCGGAATAACCTGGCAGCCTTTCAAAGCAAGCCCAGAGCTTTTGAAGTCAGTTCAGCAGCTAAACTCCAGATGTCTTACGATAGCTTGGGGTGTTTGCACCCATAGAGTTTTGCGTAAACCGTGTTCAGACCGTGACGTTCTTCTGCTGCACAGTCCTAAAACTGTGCAATGAACAAGGCCATGAGTCCTGCACTGTTTATGCAACTGAAAACATGTGAAAATGTTATGGATTGCACAGCGCAAACTTTAATCAGACAGTGATTTCACTGAAAAATCCTATGTTGTCCAGTGTGAATGTCGGGGCAAACACCTGTGACATCTCAGACGTTATGGAAAATGTGTGAGCTGACTTTATAAAGCTACAATTATCCTGCTTAAAAATGTCTTTTGACTGTCCACTGAGGTTTCATGTATTCAGTTGACATTCGTGTGTGATGATGTATGATTTTTAACTTTCACTGGTCACATTACACTCTTCACGTAACTTCACATGGCCTCCTTGACTCAACTTGCACAGAAATCATAGAAAAAACACGTGTATGAGCAGAAATAACTCAAAACAGAAGTGAATCTGGTGTCCCCCTCAACCACTGGTGCTCTTGGAGGGGGAAATATCAAACTACAAAGGGAAATATACAGTGCGCAGGCCTAAATATGGTTCCAGTGCCTGAAATTGGATTATTTATGACACATTCCACTCATGGATGTGGGCAAATATATTTTCCTTTGTAGTTTGATACAAATTTTTGTTCTTTATCTCAGTGCAGAGTGATGATCAGGCAAGTCTAAAGCCATCCCAGCCAGTGAATCTGGGTACACAGTTCAGGGTTTCAGGGTTAAATGTTGCTTGTCTCTATTTTTGACTTGAAAAGGAAATCACATATCACTAAAAAAACAAAAACAACTTTGTCCTCAGGCATATCCTTTTGTTTCACATGTATACTGACATAAGACACAGATAAACTTTACGTCGTTTCCCCCTTTACACCAACAAAATACAGAATAATCTGCAACAATTTTAAATACCATGAAAACAGGTTCAGTGTCACAAACTTATTTCCATAGTGATCCCCGACTTTTATCAAAGGAGAGAATATGCAATGATTCACTTTACTCAGATTATATGAACGAGTCATTGAACCATGAAGACAATAACAAATAATCAAGTTTTATATTTCTGTATAGCAGGTAGTGTAATGTTGGGTTGTACCAGTGTGGTGTGTTGAACTGCTACATGTTAACTAATCCAGTATGTTTTCAATTCCTTATTCCTGGAACAAAAGGTTATAAAGCCCTGTCTGATAGCACACAGTCATCAAAACAGCATCATGTCTGATATCTGAGTGACGAGTGGCTCGAAATTTTACTCCGTCAACAACTGGAAATCTTTGCTCACATGTTTAGTTCACACAGATCTTTTCTCTGAGTCTCTGTGAGTAGATCACAACACAGATGTTGTTTGTTGTTCATTGCTTTCTACATTTACTTATCCATAACTGTAGGTAACCACAGTACACAAAGTCAAGTAAAAGTGCAAGTACTTGCCATGAAAAATACTCCAATACAAGTAAAAATACTAGTGCAACCATTAATTGTTACTTAAAGTAAAAAAGTAAAAGTACTCAACTGAGGAAACAGTGTAGAATTTGATGAACATAACTGTAGAAGTCTGATACCGACTGGTTTGACAAATTCCTCAAAGGCATCTGACTAAAATGTGTTGTTACCTACTGACTGTGGAACATCAGTCGCTACAGGTGGAGCTGATTTCAACCATCTTATTCTGTAACGGGGGTTAATCTATAAATGATACATCAGCTTTTAATTATTATATAATGATTTTTAAATGAATGCAGTGGAGTAATATTTTTCTGTCAGTAAAAGTGACATAAAATAGAAATACTCCAGTACTTCAAATTTGAATACTTTTTTATTATTTACCACCTCTGTTCCTGATCATGTATAAATTGGGTGTATATAGTGTGCTCTTGGAGTGGAATGATTGTTAGCTGTTGCTTTTAATATGTGTTTGATTTTTCTTTGGCCCGACACCAGTTTGCGTGTCCAAAACATTTGCTGTTTGAACAACAAAACCTGCCGCAGGAAAAAAAAACATGTTTCTCACCTGCTGTTCTGTGCTCAATTACTGCCAACTGCAACAACAATAAGTTTCTTTTTTCTTTTCATCAACATAAATACTTGTCGATCTGTGCAATCAAAGGGCTCCTTCAAATAGAAAACCAAAACAAAGGATCTGTGCATATAGACACACAATCGTATTTTGATATTAATGCAGATGTGCGGATCATTTTCATCGTTTTAGGTTCCCGATGAGTTTGACCATTTCGTGTGCAGATGTTGAAAGCTTGATGATTAAAAACAGAGTAACGTGCAGCAGGATGTGAGATGGTATCTGGAGTACTCTCACACGTACTGTAAATGCACTCATCTCTTCTCTCCAGAAGATTCACATATACATAGCTGATAAATATGATTTATGCATTTTTTAACTGCATGTTAGTGTTTAATTAAGACTTTTAACACACATTATTGTTATTACCTCTGTAACTATCCAGGTGTGTCAGGTAAAAATCTAAATCACCTAAAAATGTTGTGTCTCAAAAAGAGTCACAGTTGGTTGGTGGTGATCTGACAGACTCCAAACACAGAAAAGTCATCTCGTTTGAGTTAAAGTCTCTGAAATGTGTAGCACTGAAATCTAAACAAGAACCAGTTTAAACAGTTACCACTTTGAAGTCGCCTCATTTATAATAGTCTGTAGAGAATTTGTTCAACTGTTTTGGGCTTTAGTAATATTTTACAGTACGTACGAGCACTTCAAAAGCCATATTACACACACACGCTGTAAGCAGATGTTTGTATAGTTGCTGCATATCCCTCTGAAACATCCCCACACATGCAGGGCTGAAGTGTCTTCTACAGTTGAGCTCTGGTTGTTGTGGGATTTAAACCTGTGCATGTTTTCTTCAGCTCCTACAGCAGCTTCTGTCAAACTACTTGTAAAATCTGTCATTAACACTGAGGTCGAGGAGGACAGTGACAGGACGAACAGATACCACTTACCCTGACAGATGTCAGGACGCTACTGTGACAGTAACACCGGAACAAATATCAATCTTCAGTTAATTCACAGTACAAGTATCCAACAAAATTAGAGTTTTATTAAATAAATTAATGACAACACAGCTCAAAGCTTTGATGTGCAACTGACAGCTTTATTTTTTCTACTGCTCCACTGCTTTACAGATTCTGAAATGACAACAAGGTATACAATCTGTATAGTGTTTGTAAAAAGTAAGTGATGAACTTAAAGATTTCTGCTTTCTACCCACTTGTATGAAAATTCAAAACTACTTTGTAGCATAAGTATTAGTACCATAGATTTTGTACCACTGAAAATAAAACACTGGTTTTGTACATTTACATTTGAATTCTCGCTTGAAATGACAATGAACCTGCTTTTTGTAAGAACCACAGAATAAAGTCATGAGGACAAGGTTCACACAGTTTCTAGTGTCTCTTTACAATCAATATAAAAAATGTGCAAGTATGAATTTTCACATTACTTTTCCCTTTGTGATCCATGTGGAACTCCTTCATTTAGACTGAAATTATTTAGACATACGAGTAAATTATGTAAACAATGCTTGTCACAGTAATAAAGCTGAGCTAAGATACTTCATAGTGTAGTGCAAAGCCTAATGCAACACATATAAAATCACTGTAGCACAGATATAAAATATAACAAATCCATACTTCATGTGAGGAAGATTTTCACTAAAGCTGGTTAAAACATTAGTGTCAATCCAGGCAGGACCGAAGTAAAACATCATTAATCACATACTGACATCAACATCATGATCTTACAGAAAACACTGGTATTATCATAATTACAAAAATAAAATAAAAATCATTTCATCTGATCAGCTAAACACAGTTATCTGTAAAAGCTTCTATGTAAAAACTCCATATAAAGATTGTGGACATGTATTTTAATTTTAGTGTAAATTTAATGTAAAGTGTAGTTTGTTAAAAGATCTTCTGAGACATAATGTGCACTTATTGCTACTTAAACAACTACAACTGGTCTAAAAGTTTAGGAATGAACAGCGAAAACAAAGACAGGATGGATCATTGGAATGACGCAGACCATTGTAAACATCCACCACACATGTACAGTAGTGTAAAAACTTCTAGCTGGTCAATGATTGTGGTATCATCATTTTGGAGCCTTCACACTAGTGTTTGATGATGGTGCTCACTTCTGACATGCGCTCTGTGTGTTTTCACCTACAGCATATCCTAATTTTCCACCACTGCCAAGAAACTGTCCCACTTTCCTGAGAGAAATGGACATGAAAGTTGATCGCCATTCAAAGCACACAGGACACATTTTGTTTTCACTGCTGTCTGGCCAACAATCTAGGAATGGAACAAGTAATGTGCAAACCATATGAGATGATTCTGTATGAATCCTAACACAGCTGCTGTCATGGTTACATAATTTGGGAAAAATGTATACAACCAAAATCAAGGTCAAGTAATATACTCGGACAAACCGACCAACATGTTCCCGTTAAACTGCCAGGTGAGAAAGCACAAAGATATCTAATCTAACATCTCTGTATTAGTTTAAATACTTTCTGTAACTGCAGCAACACTGGCATACCTGGTTGTCAAAAGCAGATCTTAATAATCACCACGCAGTCTAAACAGGTGAGCTGGGGTGTATACGCTGTGATCTACATTCTCCCGGTGCATGCTGCAATATAAACATTACGAAAGATGTGTGATTGAGCAAAGAAAATAATTAAAATAATTCCAAAAATAAGGAAATAACAAAGGCACTGTTTTCTGCTTCTACTGTAAACAGCTAAATCAACTGAATGTAGATTGTGGAGATTAAACCTTCATAATTACTGTAACTACTGGCCACTTGTTACAACATGTGCAATCGGATGTGCTGACAAAGCAACACATTCACATTAATAATAGATGATAATTAGATTAAAAGCTCCCAGTCAAGAACACAATAAGCCGTTTTGGTGACTGTGTTGGGAATTGGTATTGAGCCACACGCTCAATTAGCTGGTTCTCTTGGTTTATCTCTGTGTGTCAAGACTCTGCGGCTGGTACACGGAGACCCCTGGGTTGACGAGAGGAGGGCGACCTCTAATGATGTCAGCAGCCTTCTCTGCCATCATGATGGTCGGTGCGTTCAGGTTGCCACTGACGATACTGGGCATGATGGAGGCATCGACCACACGCAGGCGCTCCAGACCCAGAACGCGCGTGTTCGAGTCCACCACCGCCATAGGGTCAGAAGGCGAGCCCATTTTGCAGGTGCAGCTCGGGTGGTAGGCGGTGTCAGCCTTTTGACGGACAAATGCATCGATGTCTGCGTCAGACTGGACGTGAGAACCAGGCAGGACTTCAGGACCACGGAACGGGTCAAAGGCCTTCTGGGCAAAAATCTCTCTGGAAAGTTTGACACATTCCCTGAACTCCCACACATCGATATCTGAGAGGAGAGCAGATGATGAAGAGACGGGCATTTAAAACCATTACAAATCATTTCATTGTAGTAAATTAGCTGTAAACCCAGCTTCAGGCTTCTACTCAAAATAATTTGTGCTTGAAGTATGCTGTGAGCACAAATGTTCTAAATTACTATCAGATGTGGGCTAAGTCAACGTTAGCAAGATATATCCAGACCTTGGCAGGGATGCAAATGTTCTGTGGGGAGGTTTCTTATTGCATAAGATATTTTTATAAAGCCAGAAGTTTGGACACAAAGACATAACCATATTTTTAAAAGAATATCAGACTTTATAACATCATATTGATCAGAAATACAGTGTAGACATTGTTAACATTGTCACTGAGTATAGAAGAGGCATTGCAACTGTGTCCCAATTGGATGTTGTGTTTGCTAATGCAAGTTTGTTCATTTAAAAGTGCACTTTTAAGAAATCTCTTTTACAATGATAGTAATGCAGCTAAAGATGTTTTTTTCTGGTAGTGTATACGGCCTCATAAGCTAAATCTTACCAGTGGAGAGATAGTTTGGCTGGAGAAGTGGGTGGTCCAGAGGATTGGCGCTCTTCAGCTTCATCCAGCCAATACTGGTGCTTCTCATCGGCCCCACATGAACCTGCAACACAGCAATAAAATCTTTTTATTACTGTGCAGAGTACAGAATGTTTTGTTATTCAGGTGGTATAGAAAAAAACACAAACAAAAATCTTCTACATGTGCTTCACGCTGATGTTTAATTCTAACAGACATTCAGTACAAATGACTGCTTGATCCATTGTCCATTGTCGTTGTGTTTATATCCTCAAACCACATCCAGAAACCTGGCTGTTTATAAAATCATTTCAGCGATAATTTTGCTCATATGTGACACTTCTTTCTTTTTCCCCTTTTTTCAAAACATTACAAAATATATCACTGAGACAGAAAATTTATTTTTAAAAATGTCATGCCTCATTCCAAGCGTGTACACATCGTTGAACTCCATTCTTGGCAGGTACACTTCTCTGGAATAGAGGCCATTCCACGGAAAACCATGTTTTGGCTTGTGTGACTCCATTGTGTTCTGTGCCAGTCTTATCAAGTCAAACGTGACTAATAACGGTGTATGTACAGGAATGTGAGAATACAGTAAGATCATCCGTTTATGCTTTGGAATTGTGGAATTGTCCATGCCGTTAAACAGAGACACACATTTCTCTGTACAGCAAAATCATCACCTCTCCACCATGTTTTCCACCTGCATAAAAAACAGCCAGTTTCCTAAACACAACCCTCACATACCTGATAGGCCTCTATCTTGGGGGCAACACGTCCATGGTCGATAACCTGTGAAGGCAGGAAGTGAAATTGGATGTCAGGGTGTGCGACGCCCGGTCGACTGCGGATGAACCCTCCACTCTCCATGTGGGCTGTTGCTCCATAACCTAGGTGACAACGGGCATGGTAAGTGAGACACAACAGGTGACTCTGGTTGTTGAAATATTTTAGCCTCTGTTTCGTGGTGTGTCTGATGCATTCTCTAAAAAGAGCCCTCTCTTTGTGACACATACACCAGCTGTAATTTACAATTAGCAATCAGGTACACAGAAAGTAGTCAGACCATCTTCACTTAATTCAATTGTTGTTATGTTGCAGCCTGGTACAACTATTAAAACAACTGTTCAACTTTATTTTCCCCTTATTAATCTACACTCAGTACCCCCTAAAGACAAAGTGAAAACTTTTAGAAATGTTTGCGAATGTATGACACAGGAAAAACTGAAATACATGTAGTCTGCATGTGTACAGTGGGTGCCTTTAGTTACCGGTGAATGTGGTGAACCACTCAAGACCTATCTTGACCATCTGGAAAGGTTTCTGGGCCTTGTACAGGGTGATGGGCTGTGTGCACTGCTGCTGGATGTACACTTCCAAATGATCCTGCAGGTTACTGCCAACACCTAAATCAAAGGTAAATACATGGAGAGACATTAAAACCAGTCATCATACTTTAAGTCTGGTCTGTTTGTAAGCACTAAAACAGTTCGATTTATTAATGCTAAGGGCTTGATGTCTTTAATGTGTTCACAAACAATCTAGAACTAGTCTTGCTGGATCTATTTTCATTCTTTGTTTTCAAATTATCAAACATTTGCTTGAAATTAAACTTTTTAAACGCTGAGAAGAGGTGGACACAGACATGGGATCCAGGCACTAAACTACATGTAGGGTGCTTTGTTTTTTGGCTTACAGGGTTTAAAAATATCTCTAAGTACACAACTTGTACCTGGTAAGTGCTGCACCACAGGGATGTCGAGCTGTTTCAGGTCATCAGCGTTACCCACCCCAGATAACATGAGAAGCTGAGGGGAGTTGATTGCTCCTCCGCTCAATATCACCTCTTTTTCTGCAAACACCTACAGAGAGAACAGAAAAACTAATCTGAATCTGAAACAACACTAGAGCCTACAGCCATGCTGGCAGCTCTGGAAATAGGCACAGCAGTGGTCTGAACATCAACATGCTAACTTCGTCACACTGACAATTTGTATATGTTCTCTGGTAAAGACAATAATATTTGTCATTTTGTGGGTTATTAAAGATTATTTTTAATTTATCAGTCATTTTTTCCAAATTGTATAATTCTGGGGATTCTAACGATCTCACCCTTTTCTTCTGTCCTTTCTGTGTGTATTCCACTCCCACAGCACGATTTCCATCAAACAGGATCTTGGAGACCAGGCAGCGCACCTCTGTCTTCAGGTTGGGTCGACTCAGGGCAGGTCTCAAGTAGGCGCTGGCTGCGCTCCACCTCTTCCCTGGACAGATTTAGGCAGTGAAATGCAGATGATATTAAAGAGTTGGTTCACATAAGATACTCTATATTAACATTATATTGCACATATCTGCCATGCAATTAAAGATGCTATAATTAGTTGCTCATCTAACCTTTATGAATGGTCATGTCCATCCAGCCCACACCTTCCTGTTGGTATCCATTCATGTCTTCAGTAAAGGGGTATCCTGCCTGCTGCCCTGCTTCAATAAATGCTTTGTGAAGGGAAAGGTAGGTCTTCCCTCTGGACACATTAAGTGGTCCACTGCCACCTCGATACCTACATAACATAAAAAAACACTTCTTAACATTTCATAAAGATGAACACGATTCTGTTTCAGAATTAAACTTTAGTGGTCGATACTATGAAGCATAAATATCTGATGCATACTGAAAATGTGATGACCGGGACTAGCTTAAACTTACAATTCCTGCAAGTAGCCACTATAGCCCAATATGAGCTAGTTGAAAAGAACAAAATCTGACATTTTATTATTCAATGGAAGCATTGCATTCCTTTAATAGTGCAGAATTAAATTCCTATGAGATGTGACATTTTGATCCCACATTTTCTTTTTTTAACTGCTTTCTACCTTCTTTATTTGAATGTGCTTTCTAGTTAGTCACTTTCTTTTGCTGAACTCTGACATGTCACTGCATATTCATAAACAAGCTCTTCTAATCACATCAGATTCCACTTCAAAAATGGTCCATGCATATTACAATTATGTGGACAAAAAGGTACCTCAAAAGCCTTTGGATCAAAAAATAAGCTCTTTTATAGTTTCACACACTACCTGCTTTCTCCTAGCTCGTGACTTTGAGCTTTCTTGAAATAAGGCAGACAATGCTCATAATCCCAGCCCTCAGCCCCCTCTCTTTGCCAACGGTTGTAGTCTTCGGCGTGTCCTCGTATGTACACCATGGCGTTGAGTGAAGAGGACCCTCCCCAAACACGGCCTCTTGGCCAGTACATTACTCGGTTGTCCACATTTGCCTGAGGTAAAGTGTGATAGTACCAGTTATACCTGAGGACAAATTAAAAGAAATACAGCATGACATCTGTTGGAGCAGACATTTCCACGGTTGTGGACAAGAATTCAAAATTATGTTATTACATTGAATAAGATAAAAATTCTGGATCAACATGTTGCATTAGTGAGTGCTCACAGACACAAAGGTTAATGCACATTTTACACATCTGCCCTAAAACATTTCTAGCCCAGTGAAACATGAGTGAAATAATTTAAGTGCTATACTTGTCATCACAGAGGTTGTAGGTCAGAGCAGCTGGCATGTGGATCTTCCATGAGAGTCGTAAACTGCCTAGAAACCTATCCTTAGGTCCAGCCTCCAGAAGCACAACAGACTCCTGGGTGTCTTCAGAGAGGCGGTTGGCAAGGACGCAGCCTGCTGACCCAGCCCCAACAATGATGTAACTATAAGACGGTGTGTTCTTAGTTGATGATGAAGAATTGCAATGAGCAGCTGAGGCACTAAAACATCTGTAGTGGGTTGACGAGGAAGCACAGGAAAAAGAAGGCCCCGCGTTTCTGATCTTGCACCAGTCATTCTTCATAAACCTCGCTCGGGTAACAGTCGCCACTCGCTGGGCTCCGGATTGGACAAGCATGGGCAAAGTAAACATCTTGGCTCTGGTAGGGGTCTCTCTTCATTCACTGAAAATCACATCAACACACTTTAAATTACACAGTGGTAAGGGCAAGTAAGATCTGTTACTGAAACTAGGATTTGGAGTGGAATAAAATGTGCTGAAAATAGCACTCATTTGTATACTGCTCTGTCCTTCCCTCTCAATGTCATAGTTATAAAATACCTCGCAGTTGAATGAACAACTAGGACCATTTGTCTTGGCTCACTAGGAGTTTAAGTTGATCTGTTACCTTTGATTGCAGATGAAGCTCCTCTCTGCTGCTATCTGATAAGATCTCCTGACCATGACCTTAATTTTATATAAAGGAACAATAAAAAACTATTGTCTGTGTGGGTGGGGGGTGAAGCAGAGTTCACATCAACAGCCTGGACTGTAGGTCGAGGCGGGGAAGGATATCAATAAATCAGCGACTCAGCATTTTAGTGTTACATTGAACTCAGTGAACAGTCAGAATAAAAAAAAAAGACACGAATGTGGGAGCAGCAAGTGTTTGTAAGTTTCCCTGACGCCCAAACTCATCTTTTAAAGGCGAACTAGTTAGAAATAAATGTTCCCGACTCATTTCGTAACAGCTAGCTAGCTTATCAGTACATTTGACCACGGGCGGTCTAGAGTCTATAGGTCTGCTACTGTTTTCGTGATTAGATTTGTGGAAAAACACACTTTAAATGCTTCTAATGCTACTTTAAATGACGTTTAAGCTGCATTTAAACTATTTTGGACGAGTTGCATTGATGATGAAAGCGGTGCAAAGACTTCTTTTCGGGTCTTCACCGCTAGATCAACGTTAACTACTATTTAACAGCCAACTAGTTACCGAAGCTCGCCGCCGTCTGCGGCTTTCACAGGTCTGCAGGACGTGAATCAGTGAATGCCACTTTGGAAAACGGCATTTATGGTAAAGCGAGGTGATGTCGGCGTAGTTTAACGCCAACGCGGACAAAAAGACACAGTGCACAGTTGAATTAAGCGAGAAAAGTGCGGAGCTTACCTCGTCAGGTCCAGCACCAGCTGATGCGGAGCCAAATGGTCAGAGGCGGTGGGCGGGGCTTCACGGACGGCGTTCTATAAGTTAACGGACAAAAAGCAGAGCGTCATCAGCGGAGGTTCAGTCAACGTCCAGAGTGACGCCAGGTACGTTAACGCAACCCGACAGCGCGGACACTCTGGACTGTTTCTGTCTATTTCATTATTATTATTATTATTATTATTATTATTATTATTCCTTTTTATTCTCAGGCCACCCGGGTGTCCCATCATGTGGAGCTTCATGTTCATTTTCTTCTCCTCTGTCGCGTTTCAGGTGACATCCGATGAAATTGTAAGTTTTTTCTTTTTAGATTTGGTCAAGATAAGTCCGTCGTTATTTTTTACTTTGTATGAAATTAACAGTGATGTATTTCGGGGGTTTGTTTGCAGAAAGTGGAGTGCAGCAAATATTATGGTAAGTTGTTATTTCCAATTATACGCTAGATGCCCAACATACAGTAGATCGGCTGCCTTCTACTTTACATGAATAATAATCTATATTATGCAGCTGCTGCAGAAAGTATTCAGACCTCTTCACATTTCGAACACTTTGCTGCCTTGTAAATTAAATTAAATTGTTAAAGAATTTTACTTATAAATACGTCATACCTATAATGACCCAAAGTGAAATCACATATTTATATAAGTTTGCACATTTATAAAATATTTCCTCCCTAAGAAAATATAGACTTACACAAAGCGAAATCTATAATTACTGCCAAAGTGGCCTCTATTAGTTTTTAAATACATTTTCCAAGAATTCCAAAAAATATATATTTTCAAATTAATTTTATAGTTTTTACCTTTGTACAGAAAACTAGAGTTCTAGATGACTAATTGACAACATAAGTTTATATTTGCAAATTAAGTTTGCAACATTTGTTTGTACTAGATTTTAGCTATAAACAGGTTTTAACACATTTTGCATGAATTTAATGTCTTAACATTGAGTGTTCCCCCACAGACATTATTAATTTAAACTAGCTGAATCAACAGAATAAAAACACCACTGCTGTGTCTTCTGCCAGAGTTCCCTCCTATAAGTGATGTCTCTCCATCTCTCTTGGTGGACTTGAAAGTGAATCTGTTGACAGTGGGAGGAATTTGTGTGCTGAACATCAGCTGGGCTATCAACATTGATGGTAGGAGAGAACCACCTGATGCGGTTGACTTCAAGGCCGTTTTACAATTTTAAAAACACTTAGATTAGGAGACATCTGCTCAGGTAAATTTATCTGACATCGCACCTCTAGAATTGATTAATACATGTTTTTGTTTATTACATGAAGGTTGCTTACACACAGACTTTGTTTATCCCACAACACTGGAGAGTTACCACACATTTTTCATTTTACTAACCCGACTAACAGGATTGGATAGGCAGAAGGTAAACTTGTTTATATGTAAATCTTTTAGCTGCAGTCATATAAAATACAGGAACCCTGAGCTACATTTTGTCAAGGCAGTGCATCAACATTATGAAAATACATTAACTAAACAAATATCCCTCCACAATGGTCATACTCTTTTGTTGTTGTTTTTTTTTTTGTTTGTTTTGTTATGTGGTCATTTTTTAAATGTGTAGTTTGCGCTGCATGAAATAGAAAGCAGGTATGGGGCAAAAATAGCCCCCTAATGGTAAATAAATACATATACAGTCAAAACAATGTTCAACAAAACATGTTGTTAAACATTTGAGAACAATTAAGTCCCTTTTTTTTTCTGCAGCCAGTATTCAGTATTTGACAGGCACTCGGCTCATGATTGACGGTCAACCAACCTACCTCTGTAAATACCACCCCAGTTTGGCCGAAGCAAACCTTACTGGATTGAAGCAGGTAAAATGGACGGCGTCTTCTCCAGAACTGAATGGGTGTTTTAGTGTTTTTACATCTGCTCAGTATGAGTTTAAATGGCGAGCCTACCAAAGGGTTTGTGATGTTGAGATTATTTATATCACTGCACTGACTGTCATCTTTTCTCATTCAGAAATGGTTTTATCATTTAGTAGAGACAAGCGACGGGTTACCTCTCGTCCAGGTTAACAATCTTCCTTTGCCCCCACCGGGGAGTGGTACTACTAGCAAATTTGTCACACTTGATATACGTTGTCCCAAACCTTGTAAGAAAACTTTTATTCACAAATTTGTCAATTATTAACTACACATACATTGCTAAACTTTTCGTCTGTTTGTCTACTCACACCAAAGCTACGCCAACACCTACTCTGGTTCCTGCAGGTGAGCAATTCTACTTTCATGTTTATATGCGTAAATCATCAACTCACAACAATGATGTAACAGTATGTTCTAGTATGTAATACTGTTCCATCTTTAGGACCAGTTACGGAACCTGACACTCCAGCTGAGCTCTCTACTTCACGTAAGACTCTGAAATTACTTATATCTGTGTCACTGTTTGCATTAAATCCTGTTGAATTTCAACATTACATGACGGTAAACAAGAAATGTGTTTTGTGTTTATGTGTTTTTCTGTGCAGCGTTGAGAACAGAACATGTCACTGTTGCCATTTTCGGAGGACTGGCTGGTTTGCTCATCCTGTGTTCCTGCTTCATAATCTGTAATTACTTTTTAAACATACATTTAATGAGAGACACCCAAATTGGCAAAAAAGTCCCCTTCTTGCTTTGGTTATATTCATAGTTACTTGAACGCTGTAGAAAAATGTTTGGTTTGAGGAAAGACGTACTTATGTTTAGGGTCACTACAACTTCTTCATATACGTTTGGAAACTAACTGCATATTTTATCAAATATTTCACACTGCTCTGTGGTATTGAACATACAATAGCTAACAACTCCTCTCCTCTCCTTTCTTACCACCCAGACAAAAACTGTGGAGCCAATATTGCCAAATCAATTGGTTTTAAAAGTTTATTTACATCTCCTACGGCTCCTGTCCCTGTTCTCATGGTATACTCTGCTGAGAATTCAGCCTTTCAGCAGGCTGTGTTGGCTCTGGCAGAGTTCCTCCAGTGGCACGGCGGCTGCAGTGTTGCCGTTGACATGTGGCAACAGAAGAAGATTGCAGAACTGGGACCAATGCGTTGGCTGGTGGAACAAGTCAAGGTTGCAGACCGAGTTCTCATTGTCTGCCCGCAGGTAAGGATTTAAAGTAGAGAAATACCACAGTGAGGTATATAGAAAGTGACTGTAATCATATATTTTAACGAGCAATGCAAATGTTCTCTTCTCTTCTCTTCTCTTCTCTTCTCTTCTCTTCTCTTCTCTTCTCTTCTCTTCTCTTCTCTTCTCTTCTCTTCTCTTCTCTTCTCTTCTCTTCTCTTCTCTTCTCTTCTCAGCCCTCTTTCCAGCCCAGTCACTCTCTTCCCAATCACAGCTCCCCTCAACCGTCCATCCCAGCTGCAGCTCATGACCTTTACCCCCTGATTCTCAACATGGTGGCGAGCCACGCAAAGAGCGCCTCTGAGCTAGCAAAGTTCTGGGTGGTGCAGCTGGGCGAGCAGCAGGACAAACAGCCTAGTAACCTGGCGCTGGAACTGAGAGCCTGCAAGACCTTTTGTTTGATGAAGAATTTGAACAAACTGTGCAGGAGCCTTCATAAGGAGAGACAGGACATTAAGAACATATCCCATCTGATCTTGAGACCAGGGATTTCCTACAGTAGAAAGAGTACACGGAAGTTAAGAGAACCTGTGGAAAAGCTAAGCAGACATCAGACAAGCATTTCCAGTGAGAGCAAACCGCTGAAATCTGTTGTCATGTCTGTTTGAACATCTGTCATAATATATTTTTGAAATGGGTCAGAATTGTTTGTTTGTTTGATAAAACATTATCATTCTGTTATGCTTGTATGTACATGATTGCAACAGAACACTTAGATCTATGCTTAGTTGTTACACAGCCCCCGGCATGGACACTACAGGGTGGATTTGCATCTGTCAGCATTTTATCTGTAGCTTGCAGCAACTTCATGCTGTCATCTATTTTGTAATAACATAAAAGTTACATATTTTTTCCAATGATGAAGAAAACGGCCTCAGGCAAACCCTGATATTTGTTCATCTGTTGTTATCATCACAGTAATGTAAGCTGCTTAAAGATAGGTCAACATCAAAGTAAGGAAAGAAACAAAAAAAGTGTATCTTTTCCCTTTTGTGTAAAAGCAATGAATGATTTGTACAGTGGAACTATGTTAATGTTAATAATATATCCTATATTGCTATAAAATATATTGTTTTTACAGTAAATAAATATGAATATTCTCTGTAATGTATACTGTAATGTCTGGGAATGAATTAATAAACTATTTTACTACTGTCTGACACCTAGGAGGAGAGAAGGTAAATGAAAGGAGAGTTACCTCAATAATATATGTTGCTCCTCATCCACTTTTACAGTTTTACTGTGTAACTTTTCATGAAAGAAATGTATATTCTCTCTCTTACAAATAAAAAAGGTTTAACTATTGCTCCTATTAAGACAAACTAGAGTCCTAACTCGGTTTGGTGTGACCACTATGGAGGCTGCTAATGTCAGTAAACTATACTGTTGTATGTCTGTTATTATTGAGTCTGTTTGCTCATTTGATGACTCTTCTATACTGCTATGCTACAGTTTTAGATTTATTATTCTGTCACTTAATTATATCAGTCTTGCTTTAATTTTGTGTTGGGTAATTTTAATTAATTAATTAATTATTAATTA
Source organism: Anabas testudineus (assembly GCF_900324465.2). Classification (NCBI taxonomy): domain Eukaryota; kingdom Metazoa; phylum Chordata; class Actinopteri; order Anabantiformes; family Anabantidae; genus Anabas; species Anabas testudineus. The sequence continues at coordinate 8,932,174 of NC_046616.1, read as the reverse complement.
TTGATTCTAATTAATACATAATCCTGCCACACAGGGCATGTTACACTCAGTTTACAGGAAAACTTTATCGACAAATAGAAAACGCCGAATTGCATCACGTGACTAAACACGGAAGTAGAATCCGCCGCTGTTTCACACAGGAGGAAATCACTTGTAGTACTGGATCAAAACAAACAACATAAGGCCACGACTTAGTGTTTGACTATCTAGTGGATCGAATTAACGCGTGAAAATGACTCAGGCTGAGAAAGAGCAAGACAACGGGAAGGAGAAAGACAAGGACCGAGAGAAGGAGAAAGAGAAGGAGCAACAGCGTGGGGTGAAAAGACCCATCGCTCCTCCGGCCATAGCGGAGCCTCTGCAGGAGGTGAGCTGGACTTCAGTGTTTCTACTGCTGTCTGATGATGATCAAATTATGTAATTACACATATTTAGCTTTCACGGACACACACCATAAACTGTACAGTGCGTGTTCTTGACTAACCGGAGGTTGCTACAGCCATCTGTGTTCATGCTTATGCTTATTCTAACCGATATGTATATATGTTTTTTTCTCTTTCACAGCAAATTCAGAGCAATTTTATAATCGTCATTCACCCTGGTTCAAGGACTCTTCGCATTGGCCGAGCTACAGACACTCTTCCAGTGATGGTGCCACATGTGATCGCTCGCAGACACAAGCAAAGTGGACAGTCTCGATATGAAGATACCTGGCTGTTGAGAGAGGGTCTAAATGTACATCACAACCACTGTGCCATGTTTTAAACTGTCCTACTCCACAGTTCTTATTTCAAATTTTTCATTAACCTCCTCTGTTCTTCATGCCATCCAACAGAAACCAGAGAGTAATGAGCAGAGGCAAAATGGGCTGAAAATGGTCGACCAGGCCATCTGGTCCAAGAAAATGTCAAACGGAGTGCGGAGGACTCCTGTTTCCGCTGAACAGGTGAATAATGTGAAACGAGAGAATTTTTACATGTATACCACATTATTTATAGACACTAGCAAAGTGATTCCTTTACACACATATGGGAAAGAAAAACAAGGTTGCTACAGTAATAAGTTAGAGTTAGAATATTAATGACTGAGTGCATATAGCTTATATCAGATTGTGTGTGTGTGTGTGTGTGTGTGTGTGTGTGTGTGTGTGTGTGTGTGTGTGTGTCTAGGCCAGAGCGTATAACTGTCAGATCCGTCCGGCTGTACTAGACAGCAGCTCCAGGGTGAAGTGGACCAACACAACTCACCATCCTCCTTATCTGGTGGGAGAAGAGGTTAGTGTTTGTGCCTGTATGAGTTTTTTAGGGTGACCTTTAAAACAATTGACCCTTATAGTCTGGTCGGTTTTATTAATGCTTGCTTGATTGCTCTCTCTTTGCCATCAAATTTCCATTATGCAGGCTCTTCATGTGAATCCATCCGACTGTTACAACATCCACTGGCCTATAGTCAGAGGTCAGCTCAATTTGCACTCTGGTCCTGGGGGATCACTGACTGCCGTCCTTGCTGACCTTGAGACAATCTGGACTAATGTACTTCAAAAGCATCTTGACATCCCCCTCAAAGATTTAAAGGTTGGAGACACATCTGTACCTCTTTTTTATCTGTGGTGCACAACACAAGTACTTCTCAGTAAACCTTTAATATTGTACTGAAGACGCTTACTGAAAACTCTTTTCTTACATTAATGCTTTGTTTTTTTTACTGGATTCCAGTATTATAGATGCATCCTGTTGGTCCCAGATATCTACAACAGGCAGCATATCAAGGAAGTTGTCAACATGCTGCTGCTTAATATGGGTTTCTCAGGTATCCCATACATACATGCATTACACAGAATAGTCTATTTTTATCATGTTCTGAGCTCACCCTCTCTCCTGTTGTGTGTGTGTGTGTGTGTATCATTGTGTAGCAATCATTGTACACCAGGAGTCGGTATGTGCTACATTTGGCAGTGGCTTAAGCAGTGCTTGTGTTGTGGATGTGGGAGACCAGAAGACCAGTCTTTGCTGTGTAGAGGATGGAGTGTCTCATCGCAACTCCAGGTCAGCTCAACAAGTTATGGATTTTAGTGCAGTGTGTTATTATTTCATAGAATAGACTCTCTATGTTTTTGTGTTTATTATGCATCCATTTTATACTGCAAATGAAAACAGCTTTTAGAGCAGCATTGTCTATCTGTATCTGTATAACAGTGAGGGTTTTATTTGTCTGTTGGACTCTGCAGGCTGTGTTTGTCGTACGGTGGCTCAGATGTGACACGTACTTTCTTCTGGCTCCTGCAGAGGGCAGGTTTTCCCTACAGAGACTGTCAGCTGTCCAGCAGATTGGATTGTCAGCTCCTGCAGCATCTGAAAGAGACCTTCTGCCATTTAAACCAAGTTGGTGTTTGTTGTTGCTGGAAAAGTGAAGCATTTGCAGCATTCTTTCTAGTTAGACACATTTGTCTTTAAGAATGAAAAAGAGAAATCTTTTAATCACTTTAACATATTCTGAACAGGACATATCAGGACTACAGGATCATGAATTCCAGACACGCTTTCCAGAAGCGCCAGCTCTTCTCTACCAGGTTCGACTAGGGGATGAGAAGTTACAGGTACATGGTTTAAACAGCGATGAAAAACTAAGTTTATTTAGTTCTATACTAGAATAGCTTTTCATTTATGTGTATGTATTTGTCTTTCTGGTCCTCTTGTTTCTCGCTCACATGTGTCTCCATGTGCACATATTAGGCACCCATGGGTCTTTTCTACCCCACAACATTTGGTGTTGTAGGTCAGAAGATGACATCACTACAGTACCGTTCCCAAGGCGACCCAGAGGATCCTCATAATGAGCACTACCTGCTGGCCACACAGAGCAAACAGGACCAGGTAACGCACTCACACAGAGAAATGCACACATTAATACATGCTAGGAAACCTCATTTCTTCTGTTTGTTTTCATTCTTTGATCTGATTTTCTGCAACAGTCCTCTAAATCTGCTGCAGACCGGAAGGCTATTTCCAGACCAGGTGGAGGTCTGGATGGTGAGATGAGCAGTCAGGGAGGGACGGGAGAGCTCTCAGATCTGCCCAGGGGCTGTGGGAGTGGCAGCGTTGGAGGAGGGATGCAGGGGGAGATGGATCTTGGACCTGCTCAGGGGGAATGCCTAATGGGGACAGGAGAGGTGGAAGAGCCCCTGTCTGCTCACCTCTCAAGGAAGACTGCCATAATGAGCCAGTTTGAGAGCAAAGCACTGGGTCTGGATAAGGCCATTCTGCACAGCATCGATTGCTGTGGTAAGGAAAGAAAGTAGTAAAAAATACTGCATAAAAAGTTAAATCACCCATTTTATATTATTACAAAGAATAAAGGATGTGGAAGATGACAGATGTTTCACTGTGCTCAGGGCAACCTTTCTCATCCTTGTCTTTCTTCTTTTTTTTTTTTTTTGACAGCATCAGATGAAACCAAACGAAAGATGTACAGCTCAATCCTGGTAGTGGGAGGAGGGCTAATGTTTCATGGTGCTCAGGAGTTTCTGCTTCACCGCATTATCAACAAGATGCCGCCGTCCTTCAGAAGACTGGTAGATAATGTGGAAGTTATCACACGACCAAAGGTAACCTGGTATATGTTGTATATTTTTATAGCACAGGGCATGCAAATAGTTGTGTGTTAATGAGTTACACACACAACATGATGTATAAAGTACATTTGGGAGATAGGTAACAAAATGCTTTACAGTTTTGATATTCTATTGCTTTGCATGTACTCTAGGATATGGACCCTCGTCTGATATCATGGAAAGGGGGAGCAGTGCTGGCGTGTCTGGACACCACTCAGGAGATGTGGATCCACCAGAGGGAGTGGCAGCGGTTTGGTGTCCGAATGCTCCGTGAGAGAGCTGCCTTCGTCTGGTGATTTTACTACTAAGACGAGATATCTTAAAAACACACTGTGAAACACATGACAACATATGTAAAGTATGTTGTTGAGTTATTCATAAAACAAGCTGAATGTTAAAATCAGTAAAGGCATCTCCTGTGCATTGTGGGAAAACATTGACAGCACCACATTGAGAACTAAGCACTGTTAACATCAGTCTTTAATTTCAGTTTTGTGTGTGGGCCATTTCTTGTATCAAAAACTTAGATGTGGTTAACATGTAACTTTTAACCAGTTTTTAATATTGATGGGAGGTTACTTAATATTCTGTAAATATTACTGCTGTTGTTTGCTCAATGATGCCAAGATTTGTGTAAATAAACCTGCCCTGCTTGGATACATAATAGCTGTATTTGACTGGAACACATGAAATAAAATGGGAAGATAATACATTTCAAACTGGAGCATCAGAAGTAATTTTAATAAGAAAGTTTTTAATCCATAATGAAACATTTCTGAACAAAAGTATTTAGATCTTATAACATGCAGACATTGACTATTCATAGTACTGCGAAACCACAGCTGTTAAAGTATAAAGACAATGTGTCTGTCCCAGGCTTTAAGTTTTATGTGCCACTGTCACTGTGATTTATGAACATACTGAATTTAAAAACAAAGTCTGATTACAAACCAAATCTCTTGTCACAGACCCAGTAGTTCAGTGAATTTATTTCTTACATACAGTGTAACTGTTGTAACATGACAAATATAATATAATTATATAATTGTACAATCAATCTCTGTAAGGTCTTAAACCTTGCACTGTAATGTGCCTTGAGATAACTTCTCTTGTGAATTGGCGCTATACAAATAATACTGAATTAAATTGAATAGTCCATGCCATTTTCCACTTCATTACTGAATACTTTAGGATAATCAAAAGTATTCACTTCACTGTTCAATGAGGCAAGTTGGGTTATTACCAAGTGTGGCAGTAATCATACAAAAAATCTCAGTTTTGAATGTGCCACTTTAATTTAAACAAATGAATACAAAACACACAGATAAACTAATTTTTTAATTCCCAGGAGGGGTGCCCAATGCGGAGGTGTCAGGTAAATACATTTCTATAAGACCAGTCTAAAAGAAAAAAGGGAGGTAATGATATGGATCGCTGCGTTATCAGCCATTCTAGCCCCTATGTGTAGGAATTCCCAGAAAGGCGTCAAGAAACTGCTCATGGCAGCGGCAGCTTACAATGAGGGGCTTCAGCGCTGTGACATCACCATCTTTCTTTAAACTCTCAGCAAACAGACACTGTGCCAGGCCCCACGCCTACACAAGTAGTGTAGGCATTTACCTAGAGAAAAACAAATAATGTTCACATCAGGTCCAGATATCTTGAAAATGTTTCTTGAAGACCCTATAGTTTGTTTAGGTAGTTTACAGACTAAACTTTGAATCTGATATAAGCTCCAAAAACAAAGTATGACAGAAAAATATTAATTCAGAGAAACTATTCCTCACCTTCCTCATCCTCCGCCACCCATTGGTGGAGGGCTTGGACCTGTACTGTGGGTTATTCTCCCCATCCGCCTTCTGCCACCAGGGGGACCTGGAGGACTGCAAATAAAAGTAACAGAAAAGAAAGAGGAGGGAAAGGGAAGAATGATGCGGGAAAAAAAGTCTTATTTGTAAAAACATTTTTGCTTAAATAAATATAAGAGTGCAAGGGACAGGTATAATATAAATGAAAACAGACTTCTTTTGTTAAAATGCACTACTCCGCACTGCTTTTGTTGAGTTAAGGAATTACTGTGCCCAAGAACTTACCCTCTGCCATCAGTGTAGCGTGACGAACCACTGTTTCCATACTTTGTCATATCAGGGTGTAATATTGTCCTAAAACTGATGGAGGACAAAGAACACCGGTGTTATGTGGTGACACAGTTTTACTTAATTTGTAGAGGATCATGACAAACATTCACACATACAGATCTCTTTTCATCAGTTTCACTAGCAATATGTTAATAATATTAGTGATTTACATATAGGTTAGACCTTTGAAAAACTCATGCATCCATTCTACTTAAAAAGGTTGCTCTTTGGTTCACCTTATTCTGTCTATTTGTTTGTTTTACTTACAACAACCAGATCAACTCCACTGCCCCCCAGAAGAGCTCTACCGGAAAGGACAGTCGCCATGGGGACCTACGGTCCAGGACCCGACCTGATGAGAAAAAAGATCGGCAAGACCGCAGGCATCAACTAATGGAAGATTTAAACAAACAAACAAACAAACAAACAAACAAACAAAACCACAAAACTTCAAAGTCAGCACATCAGGATCCAGTTTTCGGTGCATTTCAAGGCTAAATAGATCTCCGCCTAATTTATTTTATCCTTATGAAAGTGGTTTCAGGCTAACAAAGGCAATTTTAGCTTAATCATGCTACAGAGCTCGGGTTTGTGGAAGGACCAAATCTTCAACAATAAAACAAACAAAAAACAAAACAAAAAAGGGATGTTTAAATGAAATTAGTTTGACAAAACACTATCATAAGATACTAGGCGGATTCACTCAGCAGTTCTTCTAGCTACGCAGAGGCAGTCAGACCAAGCTAGCTACTAAGTTAGCTAGCTAGTTTACTCTGACGATCGGACATCACACATTGACATTTTCGTTAAATTCTCATGTTTTAACCGAATTTGTTCGACACAGAAAGCAATATCTATAATAAAACTACATATTCGTTGTGGAGATGAGACTCGAGAGAAACCACTCACCGTTGGACACGTACACCATCTTTCTGAAACTGACAACACAGCCTCCACAGCCGTGTTTACAACCGTCTCTACACTTCCGGGTCAATACTGTTGCGTCATTCTATTCGCGCATGTGCATCCGCTTTAATAATAAAAGCAAATATAATAATGTAATAAAACTAAATCCTTGATTCACGTTTATGATCTTATTTTCAATCCACATGATACTATTCAAAAATAAAACTTTTAGTAGACATGCTGTCTGCGCTCTCTAAAATTTACGTTAAGTACAAATGTATAAGTACACTCCACCATAATGTCTCCAAACATGAATCCATCAGAATAACATGAAACAAACAAACAAACAAACAAACAAAAAATCTGTTCCAAAAACCAGAGTGAATACACTGCTGGTAATAACATGAATGTAGGGCCAAATATATGTGTGCTACTGTATACTTCATTAGGTAATTAGATTTTTTATTAGAAATCTGAATGTAACTAGTTACTAAAACTTTCAAATAAATGTAGAGGATTAAATATAGAGTAACACAAACTGCTGTTGTGTTTCCGGGCTGTTGTCTGTTGTCCTGTTGAGTGATGTCCTGTAAAACTCTAAAGCAGTTTGTAACATTTTTCACATTTATATGAAACATGCAATTAATGATAATTTAAAACTAGAATGGACATTAACTATTCTTGACTGATTTACTAAATTTTTTAAGAAACACCACACAATACAGTACAAAATAGACATTTTATGCTTCAGTGTAGTATTTGAACAAATGCGCTGTCTGAATCTTTGTGCTGTCTGATGCTCTCACCTTTCGTGCTACAGCTAATTCATTATTTGAATTTGCAACAAACAGTAAACAATGCTTGTGCTTATGGTTGTGTCACACATTTCACTGTATTACAATAAAGTTGTTTTTAGAGATATAACAAACACATTTAAGGAGTAAAAATGTTTTATAATATGCTGTATTTTAAAACTCTTACAGGACTGTAGCTAATGCTTGGTTTCACACCTTTACACAAGAGATGTTTCTGACACATACAGCTTTAAAAAAAACTTTTCAGTCCAACTCAATCAGATATCATAAAAAAACAGTATCATCTCAGATCAGCAATACTTCATCATATGTACTGAACTCAGTGTTTTGCACTGAACTCTCTGATAATATAGCGTACTGTTACACTGTTCATATACTGTTACAAAAGTATGAATTATTGCAGTTATTTTGACTAAATTGTCAACAGTTTACACTGAAGTCAACTAAAAAACAATGTAAAAACCTTAAACCGTGCTATAATGCATTCATGCAAAACAGAAATAGTAACAATTCATGGGCACATTACACATTAGGGGATGAAGCCATGCTGTGGTCTTCCCTTAACATGACCAATCTAGATGTATTGGAAAGGCTAAAAAACAAACAAAATAAAATACAACACATCAGATCCTGTTATTCTTTTTTACTAGTTTGAGGTTCATGTCCTGTGCTCATGTCACCATGTCACCACACCTGCCCATTTTTTCACTGGCCCAAGATTCTGTGCTCTCTCCACCAGGCTTGTGTGTCCTGTTGTCTTCTTCACTAAAGTGGGGTTCAAACTGTTGTCTCTCATCAGATTTTTCTATGCTGAACTCTTTGACAACCTAACCTGATGTTCATCTATTATGTTGCCCACAGTTTTTTGTGTGCCACACTCTTTGTCACATTCTGGTTTAGTGTTCTTTGCATCCATCTTTTGTGAGTCAGTGTCTGTCTCTGGTTTCCAATTGGCTGCTTCTCTAAAAATACCAGCTTTATGAAGCTCACGTCGTATAGTTTTTACTGAGACTGTGTGACAGAGGTGTCGATTCAACTCTGTTGTTATTTTTGAAGCCGTGTACTCAGGATGTTCATCAACTATCCTGAGAAGTGTCTGTCTGTCCTTTTCAGTAAGCTTTGACTTGCGCCCGCTGTTCTTCTTTGCTGATGCAGTTCGTCCATGTTTGATGTACACAGTCATAACTCTGGAAACAGTCCCCCTTGCCACATTAAACAGCTGTGCAGTTTTTGTGACAGATGCACCTGATAGTCGTGCAGCAACTATCTGGCATCGTTCAAACTCTGTTAAGTCACTCATAATGCTTTAAACACTGTCTCCTTTGAAGCCGACAGCCAATTCCAACCAGCAGGCAGGTATTAGGATCTGTAACTGCTGCTTAGGAGCTCGGACGTCCTCTGTCGTATAGTGTTTCCATTATTTTGTAAACAGAAGCAGAGAGATCCAGGGGTAGAAAAGATGCGCTGATAAACTGTCCAAACTCGTGTGTCCTTGTTGGTCTATAAAAGGGATAATAAGACACATAGATTAGATTTTGATGAACACAGTTCTGCTTCTGGCTGATGTTCTGTAGTAAATCAATTATTACTGATTATTATTGATCACTCACAGCCACCTTGTGTACTCATTTAGAGACTGTTGGCGCTCTACAAAATACACAAAACAGTTCAGGATATCCTGTGTTTACCCAGCTAAACGTTTCGTTTTTCGTTTTTTCCATATTATTTACAGAAAGGAGTCGAACTCGACGCTAGCTTAGCCATGTAGCAAGCTACTAGTATAGCTCACTAGAATCTACCAACAAAAGTACAGTTTTATGAATTTTATTGCAATTTTAAGACAATCGGAACACATAAGCGTTCGCTCTTATTATAATGTGATGTACTTACAACTAAAATTGCACAGGTTGACCGGCCCCTCCACCACTAACCGCATCACCTACAGCTGGCTAACGTTGTTTGTTTTTACCTGGTAAACAACCACGTCCGGTTGGTTTTTCAGAATAAAAGCGCACTGACTACCACAAAAATAATAAAATTATATAAAATAATAATTTCTATGGCACAAATACATATTCTAATATTATATGCTACATATATAAGTCAGTGAGAAGGAATGAGCTACTTTCAGTTGACAGGTTATGGAAAATCCTGTCAAGCATGACAACTGGTGAAAATAAAAATTAAAAAATCTAGTTATGAGCATTATTTTATCACTTACATCTATAAATGTACTATGGTAACCTCTTTACAAATATTTGATCTGTGTCTAATGCTAGAGCACATTTGGGAATTTAAATAATCAAGACATCCAACTTCAAATTGTTTACATCTCTTTAACTTCCAGGTTTTACCCGTCCTTTTTATTCCCACACTATTCATAAACATACAGCAGTAAAACACTGCTTAACGCCAGCTCAGAGGAAAACATTAAGATAGCAATCGGTGGTACCAACATTTCTCTTCATTCATATTGTTTTATGTCATACATGTATAAAATACTGCATTTTATTTTTGCTTGTTGTATTGTATATACATGCTCTAATGCTGGAGCTTCATTGGACATAAACATTTGATAGCTGCACATACACTGGTTTAAATGAAATGGTGCTTAGGAAACATATCCAAGTTAAGAAAATCCTGGAAATGTAACTTAGCCAACACAATAGGCTGATATTTGATGCCTAATTGAAGTCTTTCAATTAAACAACCTGATAAGTAAACAGAAGAATAACACAATGGTCAAATGAGGGCATAGTGTGGCTTTTACGTGCACATTAACCAGCTGACGTGATGAAAAGTCAGAGATACAGCACATCAGACCCGGTTAGTCCTTCTCTGTGGTCTGGGATTCAGGTGTTTTACTCTCTTCAGCACAGTTTTGTGTGTTGACCTCGGATTTAGACACCGGTGTCCCACTGGTAGCTCCTTCCTCAGCTGCAGCTTTTGCCAGTCTTGCTGTTTTTTTCTGTGGCTTGTTCCTCCTGTTCTTCTTTGCAGGAGCAGTGTGTCCATGCTTGTTGTAAGAACTCATGACTTTGAGGACAGCTCGACTGGACACATCATATAACTGGGCTGTCTTCCTCACTGACAGCCCTGCAAGTTGAGCGCCTACTATCTGACCTCGGCGAAAGTCTGATAACTCACTCATCCTGTGAGGTGTCTTCTGCAGCTGACAGACAATCTCAAATGTCAGCCTGGTTTAGTTGAACCAGCAGCAAACAACAGAGGAAGACAAAGAGAATAAGAGAAGCTCATTAGCTTTAGCTCGGCTGTGTTGACAATCTAAAGGTGTTCAACCTCCTCGATGCTGTGACGTGATTTGTCCGGAGCAGGCTGCAAGATGTTAGATCATCGTCCATCAACAACATACACACCGAGAGTAAAGTGATATGATTTTAATGCTATTTTAAGACAAATGAAACATAAGTTTGTGCATTGGCTGTAAGATACTCCACTTACAACGAAAGCTGCAGAAAATCTCAACCCCTGTCCGTCACCGCCGTGCCGTCGAGCTCTTTTCTTCTCTGTGTTCATGATCAAGTAAAAAAGACGCACACCGCCACCTGCTGGTATAAAATAAAATAAAATAAAATGAAATAAAATAAAATGAAATAAAATTAAATAAAATAAAATAAAATGAAATAAAATAAAATGAAATGAAATAAAATAAAATAAAATAAAATAAAATAAAATTAAAAAAATGTGTTCATAACTTTTAAAATCGTAACAGATGAAATACAGTTTAGTGAAATATATCTAGCTGATAAAACATTACCTGTTCTCCTTGACTATGATATTGAACTGCCATGGCCCATATGAAGTGGTTTCTGTATAAAATCTGTTTTTATTACCTCTCTAAAATCTTTCTCTCTGCCGTGCATTAGTCACTGCTGATCTTCTTAGAGACCTTGTGTCTTTCCTACTTCTATTTTATCACTTCATTATTATGTAATTTTAAGGCCTTTTTACAGTTTCTCTGCTTGTGCATTTCCTTTATTGCCTATAAGAGCAGAGATAAATCAAAAACTGTACCTCTAGACTTCATCAATCCCACCAATTTTATATTTTTAAAAGCCTTATTTGTATTTATACTTGTGAATTGAAATCAGCTTGTATGGATGACAAAGGCCAGAAGGCTGTAACTGAAACTAAAGGTTTTACTTGGCTTCCTTAAAAGTATTTGCAGAATAAAGAATATGAAGCTGATGTGTGATCTGTTTTCTGAGCACCAGTACTTTTCACATTTGACTCATTTATTGCTTTTCTTCCTTTTTCTGATAACAGACTTGTTGCAGTACTGTATATACCAATCCCAATCTTAATGATAAATGATGATCCTGATAAAATCCACCTGCTGCTCTTTGACTCTTCGTTGTTTCTGTTTTCTGGAAATGTTGTCTCCATTTTGTGCCAGCAGAGGGCAGAAGGATACTGTCTGATGGTACATTCAGTGATGTTAGAGGGTAATGTTTCTGCTCTGCCCAGCTATGAACACGCAGTGATAATATATGAGTCCTTGCTATATTCAGAACCTTTCTGACCTCTTCTTGCCCTCTTTAGGTTCCCAAACATCCCTCTGAGGAAGACTAATGAATTAAAAAGACAACTCTGTGACTTTGAACGCTGTGCATCTTTGAAGCAAGTTGCACCATGCTGGTGTTCCTCTGCTGCTGCTCCTGATGGCCATGACCCCAAATTGAAGGTTAAAGGTCAAAAGTTTAGACAAAACAGAGCTGTTCATCTGAGGGGTGACCCAGGCAGAGGGGTCAAAGTTAACACACAACAGTCGGGGGAACAGACTCCACATCAGGAGGAGAGATATAACACGGAGGTTGTTAATCAGAAAGTATTATTTGTATTTATCCTATTTCAAATGTGTATTTGTTTGCATTTGCTCTATTGTTAAACTGACACTAAAGTACACACAGCGAAATGAATCTGTGGCCTTCAGCTGGATAAATAACATGTTTTCTATTCCCCAAGGTCTAACTTCTTCTCCCCTCTACAGTCCTTTCCAGGTTTTCTTGCTCAGTCTTTACCCCGTCATCTTTTACTCCAGATAATCAAGGATTTATCTTTCAGACACACCCGTAAACAGATACATGTACAAATAATGGTTTGCAGCCAACATGCAGATGTCAAGTTAATATCCAGCGATGTCAGAGCAGCTACACAGCGAAACACTCAGCACTCGTTGACTGTTGGAATGTGCTCTGTGGATTTTTATTTTTCCATCACTGCCTCACATATTATTCTTTGTTTTAGAGTCTGCCTGTTGTTGTGTGTCTTTAAAATTCAAGAAAGTCCAATGTTCATTTTTCTTATTTTGTTTGTTTGGCCAGTTTTGTTTCTGTCAATTTTAAGAACATCTGGCAGTGAAGTTATTACAGAAATCTGAGTTTTACAGTAACTATCTCCATGTATCTATAAAGTTTAATTGATGACTAATGACAATGACTCTCTCTCTCTCTTTGTCTCATACACATCACCAAACACTCCTGAATTCTTTCTTATCTGCTCAAATGTACTGTGATGGTCACGCACACAACTTTCTGGAAGTGATTACAGAAGATTAGTCTTGCACAAGAAGTGGAAGAGGAGAGGAGACGAAATGCAAATGGGGCTCTGTTTGCTGACCCTGCTGCAACACTGATCTCAAATGTTTGTGTTACTATATGTAATGTGTGCAGGTTTATGGCTAAGAGGCTTTGGCAACACGCTTGTCTGTGGTGTATGTGTCTTTTTGTGATTAAGTTTTGAATTGTGGTCACAATAAGGGTGTTTTACAGAGGTCAGAGTTACCAGTGTGACGGGGTGAGGTATAGTTTTACTGAGCAGTTTAGATGATTGAACACTGGAAAATAACTGTACTTAAAAAAGTACAGAAAAAACAGTAAATAAATGTAAACCAAGTACAAGCACTCATTAAATGATACAAGTGCTTACTAAGTATTACTGGAAATCAAAGTACATAGATCTGCAAATTGGAGTAAAATAAATAAAAGCTGTCACTTCAAATTAAATGAACATGTTTGTGACGTCAGTGGAAGTTGAAGCGAGTCATGGATTTCATTAAAGCTCTGACAAAGCTGAGCCTTGTACAATGAAGCTCTTATCTGTTCGATGAATACTGAGCAACAAAGTGGTAACATAAAACTCTGAATGACTGTGACCCGTTCAGAGGTTTCCATGACTTATTCTGTGAGGGCTGTGTTGCAGTGAACCCCCCTTTTTTTTTTACTCAAACTCTTCTGTGTATTTCTCATTATCTACGTTTCTCAGAACGGGATTCAAGCCACAGAGAACATGCGTAAGGCTGTGGGGAGACGGTTTCCTTTTAGATAATTAATTGGATATAAATCAATTAAATTTACAGTGAAGAGATTTTTCTGCACTAGTCACATTCATCATCGTCTCAAAGCTACTTAAATATTGTTTCCTGAGCAAATGTGAAAGTGCATGTATGTGCTTTTGTAGCAGTACAGCCTATAATTTGTCTGCTTTATTAATGGGAAACAACAGAATTCCTTTGTAACGCACATCACACACATACACAATCATGTCTCCATCACTTCAGAGGATATTACACCAACTTACGTTCATTTCCTGGAGACTTACCTTAACCCTGACCATAATCACCACTTTCCTAACCTCATTCCCCCCAATCGAAAACCAAGACGTCACCCTAAAATGTAATGATTGATGTTTCCCCATGTGTCCCCAGTAGGAAGGCACGTCTACACACCGTGTCTGTGCGAACAGATTTATGTCCCCACAACACACTTAGCATACACACACTCAGACATCGGTCTTACTGTAGCTGTGAGGACGCTCACACACCTTTCCTAACCACTTACCAGAGTCTCAAACATCACAGTTAAATGCCTAACCCCAACGTTTACCCATACTCTAACCTAAACCTGGTTCTAGTCTGAATCCTAAAACCAAGTCTTAACCTTTAGAGAGCTCTTAAATTTGTGAGGACAAAAATGTTCAAAAACAAACACACACACAGACAAAAACCAACAGACCCCTGTTGCAAATGTTCCCCCACTTAGAGTGTGTTTTCACAAGACTGTAATAGATGAGTCCATTAGTGTTAAGTAGCGAGGTTGGCTATTTTTCACACCCTCGCGTCTCTAGAAGTGGACCGGGCCTCTGCCAATAAGCAGAGCTTTCAACACAGCCATCACTTCACATGATGAAATGTATGGAAACAAGTTCACACACTTTGCTAAATATACACGGTCTTAATCTTCCAGCTGTAACACAACAGTTTAACGTTTTAATTTCCATGTGACTAAATATAATGAATAAAAGGAATAAATATTGTGGCCTTTTAAAATGCACTTTAAAAATAGATGAGATGTTTAAAATGCATAGATATAAGTGAAAATATTTTTCCACCGCAGACATATGACATTTGCTTTCAACATCTGAGTGCTAAGTAAGGCGCTGACAGTGAGGCAGTAGTTTCAGAAAGCAATAGAAACACTTATGTTGTGTGTCCGAGAGTGTGCAGGTGTTAGTGCTGGGAAATCTACCTGTAACCCAATCATGTGTTGAGAATAGGAAACACACATATGGGTGCGGGTAAGTGAGAGATGGTGTAATTATGGACTGATGAGTTTATTTATCTAGTCTACATTTCATTAAAGGTCTTTCAGGCCTGTTAGAGTCATATGGGGGGGTTTTGGACTGGGGTTATCACAGAAGGGGGGTGGAAGAGAAAGTTCATGAACAAAATGATGATGGAAAGGGAACACGGAGGAATGTTTGTAAGTTGTAGAGCTTCATTTCGTGCTCTCCTTTTTTACTTCATCCCTCTTTCCCACCTTTATTGTCTTCCCGAAGCAGCGAAACAGGTTTCAGCTGTTAGTGATTGTTAGAGATTAGACATTAGACGGAGTTTGCCTGATGCTTTGTGCATGTAGACTTAATACATGCAGCTCTATCTCATAATGATTGGAAATAGCCGGGAGGGACTGTTCTGTATGTATTTGTATATATAAGTGGATAATGATGGCCTATAAGAAAACAGGACAAATGACTAAATTATATATTAGGAGGAGATTACAGTGAGGAAAGAGAGAGTGGTTGTCAAAAAGAAAGGAAGAAAGAAAAAACATCCTATTTCTATCTCTTTTCTATGTCTGTTGACATGAAAATAAGGGTTTTAAGGCAGTTATGGAGGATGAAACTATCTACATATTACATGCATTACATATATTTATAATTAAAGAGTCAATTTTCAACATATTTGTTTAAATAAAACCTGATTAATGTTTTGATGATTATGTTTATGTCAGACAACAAGTAATTGTCATTTACAAAAATGCCAAAAGTATCTAATTAAATTTGTGAAAATAACAGACAAACCAGTTTAATGCAAGTTGTGACAATTCACTGATAGTTTGAGAAATGGGGGGGAGGCGAGGTCAGGAACATGCAGAGATCAACAAGCAATTGATCTAAAAACTGTCTGGAGTAAGAGCAGTAGCTCAGGGGGACAGTGAAAACAGGCACAGTCCATTAGACAAACGGGTCAAAACAAGGTAGAAAATGATGAAGCAAGACTGGCTGGAATCTGGCAAAGGAAGCTCAACAGAAAATCTGGAGGTGTGAGTAAACCTGGCCAGTATAAAGTATTAGAGGAAGTGATTGGTCAGCAGGGAACAGGTGTGGGAGCGGGTGATTGGACAAATTAAGTCCAGGTTTGGAAATGAGTCAGGGAAAGGAAGGAAGGAAAAGCAAAGGGGGAATCTGGTGATTGGGTGGAGGACTGGAGGCTATGTGGAGGATAATCAGACAGAGGGATGAACTGTGACAAACATGAGTTGAAAACTGTATTAACCATCATATTTAATTTGTGTTTTGGTCTTAACCTCACAACACATGAAAGTTTTACTCTGTGTTTGTTCTCCCATGAACTGCAAACCTTTCGATTACAACTTCACTACTTCACAACTGCACTAACACATTATATATTGGTTAAATTTTAACACGTTTTTGTAAGAAGATTGTGTTAATGTTTCTGCTCTAAAGCCTATCTGACTTTTACAGTTCTTATATTTTAGTCCTGCGTGTCAATAATCAACTCAACACACCTATCTGAAATAAAACAATGTGAGCCTCTGAACTTTGGCTTTTTTATAGCCAAACTTTTTACGATTAGAAATTAGAATTGTAAAAATAAAATACTGGCGAAAAGTTTCCCATAAAGTGTGAACCTGAAAATGTGGCAGTACTTTCAGTTTGTGTTCAGTTCATCCATCAAGTCAGTCAACAGCATACACAGAACAGACAAATGCAGGAAATTACACATTAACGTTTGGAAACAAGTAGCTGTGAAATACTGGATGATATTCCAGGAGCTCGTAATTATTACCATCTCTCTCTTTGGTATGCATCCTCACTGAGTGGCTGCTAAGAAAACCTCATGATGGAATTTGGAGAAGGCAAAGAGTAAAGGTGAGAAGAAGGTGAAGAGCAGTGGTTCGGACAAACTGAAGTGAAAGAAGCAGAGAGGGCTTAGACGACCGTACAGGTCTGACCTCGCTGAGGGAGCACTAAACTCCTTTATGCCACTAGAGGGGTCTAAGGTCAGCACTGGGACTTTAGGGAAATGATCACCCACTGTGTCCTCATGAATCATCATGGCAACCTGTAACTACGTGTGTGTGTGTGTGTGTGTGTGTCATATTCCCAGATGTGCTTATTAGTGTTTTTGCTTATGACTGTACGTGTGTGTGTGTCCAGTTTCTTACTGATGAATGGGAAGCACTTTCCTTTAGGGATCAGAGGTTAAATTCTTCCACTGGAAACACTTGGACACCCAAACCTCTTTTAGACACTTGGGAACAAACCCCCCACTCCTGCACACACACATACACAAAAGGAAAAAGTGTAGCTGAACAGTCTCGTAGCACGCTGCCCAGCTGAAAACGTCTCGGCCCTGAGTGTGCGTTCACAACCGTCAGGAGACACGGGCTGAATATTAAAGGTATACTGTTCCAAAGATGTGATCAGGATAATAAAGAAGCAGGAAGTTCTCTGGAAAATGAGAAAGGTGGAGTCTGTCACGTTAGACACAATGAATAATTCAACAGTGTTGGTTGATTGTATCACAGCATCACTTATGTCTGACATGCAGTGCAACTTAAGATACTATGCAGCTACTACAGCCGACCTTAAAAAGCATAATGAGGTGGCTGCATTCCCACAGAAAAGTGATACAGCTCAGAGTTTGGGCTTCTGCAGCTCAGGTGACAAAGTGATTCTCATTTCAGTCTCATTTTAGTTCAACTGATTCATGTCTCAAGAGTGTTCACGTCTACTTTTTGCTTTCATTGCTTCCAAATTGAACATTAAAATACATATTACCAATGTATTGCTATAGCACACCACGCTAAAACTAATCCTTTTTGATACAACTCCTCTTTCATGAAGTACATGTTCAGTTTTTGGGGAGTTGTTTTCTACAGGTGAATTACAGCCCATTCTTCACCTGGCATGGATCAGATTAACATCAGATTTAAATGTTTTTGTGCCATAATGTGGAAAATACGTGCAAGGGAGTTATTTTAAGTGATATTTGATGCATCGTTGTGTCCCGGTGGTGCGTACAGGGGTCAGGTTGATGTTTCCATGCAAAGTCCATGAGTCTCTGAGGAATGTCAGGGTGATGTACCATCATCCGATTCCCTAATCCCACAGTGAAGGGTTTCTTTGTTCCTGAATATTCATATCATCCCCATCAGTCTGCCAGACACACACACACACACACACACACACACACACACACACACACACACACACACACACACACACACACACACACACACACACACACAATATGACACCATACCAGTACTCACCTAGGAGAAGATAACAGCAGGCCTATCACTCAGATGGCTGCCAGGTCATCTTATACTACTGGAGATGGGGGAGAAAGAGAGGTTGATGAGGGTGAAGGGGTCTTGCTAACGGGTGATGAAAGCGAGACAAGACAGGGATTATTACCAAGCATGAAAAAAAACCAGACAGTATGATAAATGGCATGAGAGAAAAAGTAGAAAGGCATGACAAGGGATGGGATGAGTGATGGATGTGGGCACAGATATCATATAATTACACTTCCTGCTGAATTAAACTGATCTTCTCAGTCACCCACAGTCTCACCCCCACAGAAGTGACCTTCCTCACAATAGGAGGACATTTGCTTGTATTGTTTTTAAAATGATAAGTAATAATACAATAAAATAATAACTTAAAAGAAGTAACAATAACTATTTATATACCATACAAAACAAGTAACCTAACACCAGGTAGAGAGTTTAATATAAATGAGCAAACATGAATAAAATACATTTTACTGCTACAATTCTGAGATTTTGCGAACAAACAAAATCTACTCCTGAAAATGTGGTATCTGCATTATATCCTGAAACATCAGAAAACAAAACACGACATTAATAAAATTTAAAGAAACACTTTGTCCTTCATCGTCCTTTAAGCTGCACTGAGCAGCTGAGACAGAAGTCAGTCTGACTTGAAGTTGATTCTTCTCCCTTTAATCCCGGTCACTCATCATTCGTAATCCTTCCCTCACCTCAGAGTCAAGACGTGAGCAGTAAAACATCCCACAACACCATATTTCACAGCACAGCTTAGCGCTCGACTCGCTAAGCTTACAGCTGTCAGCGTCTCGGCTGTGAAACTGTCCAGGTGTTTTGTCCTGCAGGTGTCTGTTGTGCCTGTTCAACATCTCAACCTGAGGATATACCTGCCTCAGAAAATCAGTTCCTCACAAACTCCTTCATGGAAAGTATGTTTTCATTTAATGAATCCATCATGTTGCTTTTCAGGTTGTTTTTTTTACCTGTAATCAGCAACATAATGGATGAGAAATCTCTGTGGATGCTGTGGACGCTGATTGCTTGTTACTGTTTTGTTAAAACATTATACAACAGGACAGCCCGAAAAATGCATTCTTCATTTGTAGTCATGGAAAATTACTGCAATGTAATAAAACTAAAGGAATTCCTAAATGAAAAAGAAAGATGAAAAGATGAAATTCTGGCCTGAATACAACAAACAAAGTTAAGTTAGTGTAGGTAAGTTTGTGTGTGTATTGTCTGAAGTGCAATAGTGTAACAATCAGTTTCTCTTCTTTATCAGTGTGTTGTTCAGTTTGTTAATGAGTCTTATATGTTTACATATTTCTTAATATTTTTTAAGAATCTATCATATAATAAATAAATGTTAATAAAAGTAGTTCATTCATTCAAAAATACATTTGTTTATACAGCGTTACTCTGTGCTGTTGTATTGCGGCACAGCAGTGTTTTGAGCTAAGGGCTAACACTGGGATGGACACCTGCTCACCTGATGCTTGGCAACATCTTCAGAATCTTTTCTAAAAGGTTTTGTATGTTACAGCACTCACGTAGTCCATTTAGAAGTGAATACAAAACACCACAGACTTGGACCTGATGATGGTGCTGAACACAAAATTACTATTACAGTGATAATTTATGAATATATGAACCAAATTGCTTCTCTGTGTTTTATTTGTTGACATCATGAACTCGTTAGAGGAATTTCCAGTAAATTAGCAATAATTAATTAATCCTTTAGGAAACATATATCTCTGTACAAAATTTAATTGCAATCCCTCTATAACCTGTTGTAAGTCTGCATAAAAGTGGTGGATTTACAGATCAAAATCATCTTTAGACTCATCGACAAACCTGTTGGATTATGAAGTAACTTACCGGCAAATTTTATGATCCGGTTTGTCCCTAATTGTGTTGGTGCTTTTTGTTGTGACAGTAAATTTTTATATGACACCAGAGAAAAAGCCCAGTGAAGTGATTTGGAAGCAGTTCGTCTAAAAACAGTAAACTTTGTCACATCACAAAATGTTCCAACCAAAGCTGAAAGTATGATTATAACAACGTCACTCTGGCAAAAACAATCAGACACATGCTGACACACAGTGACACGTTCACTCCTTTATTTTCTGCTTTGCTTTAACACTTTGTTCACTGGGGGTCATTCATTAATGATGTTTCTGCTCCAGTGACGTCAACAATGTCAGTGTTGATCTTTAGGTTCTCACAGGAGTATTTGATAAGCCTCTGCTCTCTGGTTTCAACATTCAGAAGACTATCATCACGTACTTTCCTCCAGTAAATGTATTAATGTATTAATGTGTTACACATGTTTGTGCATCTGGACTTTAGTAACACATACTTACACAGAAGTGAACAATTAGTCTTTTCACTTCCAGTGCTTGTGTTTTTCTGCAAACTCCACACACAGTGTTGGGCAAAACACAGCAGAGGTCAGCAGGGTCATATGTGTGTCTGCCATTGTGTGTGTCTGTGGACCTCATGAGTGGTATTATATGATGGAGTGAATTTGGAGAGGTACTCAATTCCTTCATGCACAGATTTAAGACACCCTGTGCCAGATAGAACAAAGCAGCCCCATAATATAACCCCCAACCTCCTTCATGTTTCACATGTGTACTTTTTTTTACTTTACAGTGTACTTTTCTTTGTATGCTTCATTTTCGCGTCTGTAAACATAGTGCTGACTTGCCAAAAAGTTCCAGTTTTGTCTAAACTGTCCAAAGAAAATTCTCCCAGAAACTTAGTGGTTTGTCAGTATGCGTTTTTATTATTATTTGTTTTTAATACGATTTGCTTTCATCAGTGGAGTGGAAGGTATTCTGGGGTCTTTAGTTACATTTGTATTTTTTTGTCTCTTCAATTTGTCAGCAGTTTTCCTCTTATTTTAGGTTGGCTACAGGTCCATGGGCCTTAAACTTCTGAATCATATGTGCAACTGTAGTCATTTTATTCATTATTACTTTTGTCAGTTTCAAGTTATTTAACTAACCTTTGTGGGGTTTTTCTTTCTTTAACAGAGGGGTACCAACAGTTTTGCCCACTGTATTTCTTTATAGTTGCAGGCTGAACCTTAGTAGCTCTCTGATGGGAGGGGCATGTGAGTAAAAAGGAAAGTGAAAGTGGAGGTGTCAGCTCTGTCAGGAAATAAGAAACACAGTTATGACAGTAAAATGTGCGTAGTAGAGAACGGATGTGTTACATGTGATTGAAGGATTTTGAGTTCATCTGTACTGGTAAGAATGATCCATTTTGTGAACTTACATTTAATGTGAATTTAGTAACTTGCTGGCTTTCTTGTTTCTTTAGATAAAACAATCTACATATATGCTACAGTACAGGACACATGTTTAAATTGAAACTGAGCAACTCTGTTAGACTCACTTATGCAATAGGCTACAAGCCGCCATATTTTATCTGTACCAAGTTACATGTCAAAGTCGAGTTGATAACAGTTGATTTTATTAATCATTGACCACTGATTCTGCCCTCCCACAGTAAAGTTGTATGAAGCAAGTTGATGATTTCTTTTTATTCTTAAAGAAGGTTCTACTCTGTCTGGACAGATTATTTTATTATGAATTCTGTAACTAAGGAATAAAATCCACCCAATGGATTAAAAACAAAACATGCAGAACTCACTGGAAAGTCAACATGTCAAAGGACAGGGCCGTGGCTACATCATCTGACGGGTAGGTTGAACTTTGTTTTCTCAGCTCAGTCTTGGCTCAACCAGGAAGTAAAAGCTAAATCACACTGTGCAGGCAAAACGTCTCATACTCACATTTTTAATAATATTCAGAAAAGGTCACGGTCACCCTAACCTTGCTGGTTGTTACTTGTGCATATTAGAGTTTTACTTTGCCTGTGATGTATAGGATTCATGTATAAAGTTGTTTTCACATTTTATGTTTCTATGTACGCACAAGCAGCTGAAATTGCGTCACATAAACTGCAAACAGACCAAACATTTTTATAAAAAAGGCACAATGTGATAAAGTCACACAATTAAGTGTAAATGAAACCACGTTTTTTTTAAATTATCGGTTCTATAATAATATAGGAAATCTGCAAAAGTAAATAAAAATTAGGTGTTGCTTTCACACCTAGAGGATCTAGTTTGATTAAATCGGACTCAAGTTCGTTTTCCCTAGTACGGTTCGTTTTGTCCGGTGTGAACACAGCAATCGCACCCGAGTTCGCACCAAAACAACCGCACGAGACCCCAAAACGAGGTGGTCTCGATCCGCATCATCTAGCGAACTCTGGTGCGGTCCTCCTGGTGAGAACGCGAACCGAACCAAAACGGGACCAAACGCTATAAACCTCATGATTTGAGAGCTTTGGGTAGTGTGTAGAGTTTCCTCTTTTTTGTTTGTCCAACAAAAACATGCTGTCTGATTAATGGAGGACAAACGTGAAGACGTGAGGAGGTTAAGTAACGTAAAAACAATAATCAACTGGATTAAGGACCAAACGTACAGTAGTCCACAACACTTCACCTTCTTCCTGTATTTACTGTTCCTGTTCCTACGGAAGAAACATCTGACCAATAAGCGGAGAGGACGTTCTCGCGCAGTTTGAAGTGACGTGTTTTGGTTCGTTTGGAACGAAACCGAACCAAGAGGAAAACGTAAAAGGTTTCATTCGTTTGCTTTGGTCTCAATCAGTTAATGAGTTTGTAACATTGTAGCAGTTTATCTTCGGTTTAGTTTCGTTTCACACACAGAAAAATCCAAGCGAATTATAATAACTATTAAAGACTATTTTCTATAGTACTGATCATCTTTTAAGTCATTATACAAATATTTTAGAGATAGTAGAAAGAAAAAATTCCACTGCAAGAGTCACAGTGAGATCAGTGATGTCAATTTCATCTGGAAAAAGAAGGATAATGTTAAACATGATAAAAGTGTTTAGTATTTTTAAATGTGTGTTAAAAACCACTTAAGTACAAAAGACCAGTTTCTCATGTTCCCAACTATGTTTCCAGCAAAACTGACAGATCCCAGCTTGATCCATTTAACTTCAGTGAAGAAGTACTGAGGTATGATATTTGTGTAATTTTACTACTTTGATGCAGAGACATTTGGAGACAAAAAGAAAATAAATAAAAGAAAACTAAACATAAATGTTTCTAATATATATTTTTTAAGGTCTCTTGATAAAGAAAAAACAGTCTCTACAGCATCCATTGGTGGTGTTTCCATAAAAAGTGACAGGTCAAAGGATGACCCTGTCAACTTCAGGGACACAGGATCAAGGTAAGATATTTTAATTATAGGAAGGTGAAGTAAAAGTTAGAGCTGTCAGTTTCAGAAAATTCAAGTTTACAGTCATTACATAATTATTAAAATAATAATAATAATAATAATGATGTATAAGCACTGGGCGAAAGTAACTTAATCTGCTACATTTACTCAAGTAATGCACTGCAGTAACATTTAGTAGTATTTGTACTTTACTTGAGTTTTTTTCAATTTCTGATACCTCACAGTACATTATACTCTGATTTTACTACAGTTGAGTGGTATTTATTGTACTTTAAACTTCAATACACTAATAACTTTTGATACTAGTTACTTTTCTTAGCTGTTTGTGTAATTTTACTACTTTGGTGCAGAGCGATTTGGAAACAAAAAGAAAATCAATGAAAGAAAACTAAACATAAATGTTTCTAATATATATTTTTAAGGTCTCTTGATAAAGAAAAAACAGTCTCTACAGCATCCAGTGGTGTTTCCATTAAAAGTGACAGATCCAAGGATGACACTGTCAACTTCAGGGACAAAGGATCAAGGTAAGATATTTTAGTTATAGGAAGTTAGAGCTGTCAGTTTTAGAAAGTTGGAGTTTTCGGTCATTAAGTATAATAATGATGTAATGAAAACACTTTAAAAACGATTAGAGTATCATTCACTTCATCATTATAGTACTGATCATCTTTTAAGTCATTTAACAAATAATTTGCATTAGTGGAAAGTAAACTTCCACTGCAAGAGTCACAGTGAGATCAGTGTTGTCAATTTCACCTGGGGAAAGAAGGATAATGTTAAACATGATAAAGATGTTTAGTATTTTTAAATGTGTGTAAAAAACCACTTAAGTACAAAAAAACAGTTTCTCATGTTCCCAACTATATTTCCAGCAAAAGTGACAGATCCCAGCTTGATCCATTCAACTTCAGTGAAGAAGTACTGAGGTACGATATTTGTGTAATTTTACTACTTTGATGCAGAGACATTTGGAGACAAAAAGAAAATAAATAAAAGAAAACTAAACATAAATGTTTCTCATATATATTTTTTAAGGTCTCTTGATAAAGAAAAAACAGTCTCTACAGCATCCAGTGGTGATGTTTCCATAAAAAGTGACAGATCCAAGGATGACACTGTCAACTTCAGGAACACAGGATCAAGGTAAGATATTTTAGTTATAGGAAGGTGAAGTAAAAGTTAGAGCTGTCAGTTTCAGAAAATTCAAGTTTACAGTCATTACATAATTATTAAAATAATAATAATAATAATAATGATGTATAAGCACTGGGCGAAAGTAACTTAATCTGCTACATTTACTCAAGTAATGCACTGCAGTAACATTTAGTAGTATTTGTACTTTACTTGAGTTTTTTTCAATTTCTGATACCTCACAGTACATTATACTCTGATTTTACTACAGTTGAGTGGTATTTATTGTACTTTAAACTTCAATACACTAATAACTTTTGATACTAGTTACTTTTCTTAGCTGTTTGTGTAATTTTACTACTTTGGTGCAGAGCGATTTGGAAACAAAAAGAAAATCAATGAAAGAAAACTAAACATAAATGTTTCTAATATATATTTTTAAGGTCTCTTGATAAAGAAAAAACAGTCTCTACAGCATCCAGTGGTGTTTCCATTAAAAGTGACAGATCCAAGGATGACACTGTCAACTTCAGGGACAAAGGATCAAGGTAAGATATTTTAGTTATAGGAAGTTAGAGCTGTCAGTTTTAGAAAGTTGGAGTTTTCGGTCATTAAGTATAATAATGATGTAATGAAAACACTTTAAAAACGATTAGAGTATCATTCACTTCATCATTATAGTACTGATCATCTTTTAAGTCATTTAACAAATAATTTGCATTAGTGGAAAGTAAACTTCCACTGCAAGAGTCACAGTGAGATCAGTGTTGTCAATTTCACCTGGGGAAAGAAGGATAATGTTAAACATGATAAAGATGTTTAGTATTTTTAAATGTGTGTAAAAAACCACTTAAGTACAAAAAAACAGTTTCTCATGTTCCCAACTATATTTCCAGCAAAAGTGACAGATCCCAGCTTGATCCATTCAACTTCAGTGAAGAAGTACTGAGGTACGATATTTGTGTAATTTTACTACTTTGATGCAGAGACATTTGGAGACAAAAGAAAATAAATAAAAGAAAACTAAACATAAATGTTTCTCATATATATTTTTTAAGGTCTCTTGATAAAGAAAAAACAGTCTCTACAGCATCCAGTGGTGATGTTTCCATAAAAAGTGACAGATCCAAGGATGACACTGTCAACTTCAGGAACACAGGATCAAGGTAAGATATTTTAGTTATAGGAAGGTGAAGTAAAAGTTAGAGCTGTCAGTTTCAGAAAATTCAAGTTTACAGTCATTACATAATTATTAAAATAATAATAATAATAATAATGATGTATAAGCACTGGGCGAAAGTAACTTAATCTGCTACATTTACTCAAGTAATGCACTGCAGTAACATTTAGTAGTATTTGTACTTTACTTGAGTTTTTTTCAATTTCTGATACCTCACAGTACATTATACTCTGATTTTATTACAGTTGAGTGGTATTTATTGTTCTTTAAACTTCAATACACTAATAACTTTTGATACTAGTTACTTTTCTTAGCTGTTTGTGTAATTTTACTACTTTGGTGCAGAGCGATTTGGAAACAAAAAGAAAATCAATGAAAGAAAACTAAACATAAATGTTTCTAATATATATTTTTAAGGTCTCTTGATAAAGAAAAAACAGTCTCTACAGCATCCAGTGGTGTTTCCATTAAAAGTGACAGATCCAAGGATGACACTGTCAACTTCAGGGACAAAGGATCAAGGTAAGATATTTTAGTTATAGGAAGTTAGAGCTGTCAGTTTTAGAAAGTTGGAGTTTTCGGTCATTAAGTATAATAATGATGTAATGAAAACACTTTAAAAACGATTAGAGTATCATTCACTTCATCATTATAGTACTGATCATCTTTTAAGTCATTTAACAAATAATTTGCATTAGTGGAAAGTAAACTTCCACTGCAAGAGTCACAGTGAGATCAGTGTTGTCAATTTCACCTGGGGAAAGAAGGATAATGTTAAACATGATAAAGATGTTTAGTATTTTTAAATGTGTGTAAAAAACCACTTAAGTACAAAAAAACAGTTTCTCATGTTCCCAACTATATTTCCAGCAAAAGTGACAGATCCCAGCTTGATCCATTCAACTTCAGTGAAGAAGTACTGAGGTACGATATTTGTGTAATTTTACTACTTTGATGCAGAGACATTTGGAGACAAAAAGAAAATAAATAAAAGAAAACTAAACATAAATGTTTCTCATATATATTTTTTAAGGTCTCTTGATAAAGAAAAAACAGTCTCTACAGCATCCAGTGGTGATGTTTCCATAAAAAGTGACAGATCCAAGGATGACACTGTCAACTTCAGGAACACAGGATCAAGGTAAGATATTTTAGTTATAGGAAGGTGAAGTAAAAGTTAGAGCTGTCAGTTTCAGAAAATTCAAGTTTACAGTCATTACATAATTATTAAAATAATAATAATAATAATAATGATGTATAAGCACTGGGCGAAAGTAACTTAATCTGCTACATTTACTCAAGTAATGCACTGCAGTAACATTTAGTAGTATTTGTACTTTACTTGAGTTTTTTTCAATTTCTGATACCTCACAGTACATTATACTCTGATTTTACTACAGTTGAGTGGTATTTATTGTACTTTAAACTTCAATACACTAATAACTTTTGATACTAGTTACTTTTCTTAGCTGTTTGTGTAATTTTACTACTTTGGTGCAGAGCGATTTGGAAACAAAAAGAAAATCAATGAAAGAAAACTAAACATAAATGTTTCTAATATATATTTTTAAGGTCTCTTGATAAAGAAAAAACAGTCTCTACAGCATCCAGTGGTGTTTCCATTAAAAGTGACAGATCCAAGGATGACACTGTCAACTTCAGGGACAAAGGATCAAGGTAAGATATTTTAGTTATAGGAAGTTAGAGCTGTCAGTTTTAGAAAGTTGGAGTTTTCGGTCATTAAGTATAATAATGATGTAATGAAAACACTTTAAAAATGATTAGAGTATCATTCACTTCATCATCATAGTACTGATCATCTTTTAAGTCATTTAACAAATAATTTGCACAAGTGGAAAGTAAACTTCCACTGCAAGAGTCACAGTGAGATCAGTGTTGTCAATTTCACCTGGGGAAAGAAGGATAATGTTAAACATGATAAAGGTGTTTAGAATTTTTAAATGTATGTAAAAAACCACTTAAGTACAGAAGACCAGTTTCTCATGTTCCCAACTATGTTTCCAGCAAAACTGACAGATCCCAGCTTGATCCATTTAACTTCAGTGAAGAAGTACTGCGGTATGATATTTGTGTAATTTTACTACTTTGATGCAGAGACATTTGGAGACAAAAAGAAAATAAATAAAAGAAAACTAAACATAAATGTTTCTAATATATATTTTTAAGGTCTCTTGATAAAGAAAAAACAGTCTCTACAGCATCCATTGGTGGTGTTTCCATAAAAAGTGACAGGTCAAAGGATGACCCTGTCAACTTCAGGGACACAGGATCAAGGTAAGATATTTTAATTATAGGAAGGTGAAGTAAAAGTTAGAGCTGTCAGTTTCAGAAAATTCAAGTTTACAGTCATTACATAATTATTAAAATAATAATAATAATAATAATGATGTATAAGCACTGGGCGAAAGTAACTTAATCTGCTACATTTACTCGAGTAATGCACTGCAGTAACATTTAGTAGTATTTGTACTTTACTTGAGTTTTTTTCGATTTCTGATACCTCACAGTACATTATACTCTGATTTTACTACAGTTGAGTGGTATTTATTGTACTTTAAACTTCAATACACTAATAACTTTTGATACTAGTTACTTTTCTTAGCTGTTTGTGTAATTTTACTACTTTGGTGCAGAGCGATTTGGAAACAAAAAGAAAATCAATGAAAGAAAACTAAACATAAATGTTTCTAATATATATTTTTAAGGTCTCTTGATAAAGAAGAAACAGTCTCTACAGCATCCAGTGGTGTTTCCATTAAAAGTGACAGATCCAAGGATGACACTGTCAACGTCAGGGACACAGGATCAAGGTAAGATGTTTTAGTTATAGGAAGTTAGAGCTGTCAGTTTCAGAAAATTCAAGTTTACAGTCATTCTTCTTCTTCTTTCGGGTTTTCCCATCAGGGTTCGCCACAGCGAATCATCCTTTTCCACCTAAATCTATCATGAACATCTTCTACCCTAACACTAGCCAACCTCATGTCCTCTGTTAAGACATCCATATATCTCCTCCTTGGTCGTCCTCTTGTCCTCCTGCCTGGTAGCTCCATCTCCAACATCCTTCTACCAATATACTCACTATCCCTCCTCTGAACATGTCCAAACCACCTCAGTCTGGCCTCTCTGACTTTGTTGCTAACGCAGGCAACATGAGCCGTCCCTCTGATGTGCTCGTTCCTTATTCTGTCTAACCTGGTCACTCCTAAGGAGAACCTCAACATCTTCATCTCTGCTACCTCCATCTCAGCCTCTTGTCTCTTTCTCACTTCTACCGTCTCTAACCCATAGAGCAGAGCTGGTCTCACCACTGTCTTGTAGACCTTTCCTTTGAGTCTTGCTGACACTCTTTTGTCACACAACACTCCTGACACTTTCCTCCACACGCTCCAACCTGCCTGCACTCGCCTCTTCACCTCTTTTCCACACTCTCCATCACACTGAACTGTTGACCCCAAGTACTTAAACTCCTGCACCTTCTTCACCTCAGCCCCCTGTAACCTAACGCTTCTACCTTGATCCCTCTCGTTCAGACACATGTATTCTGTCTTACTACGACTGACCTTCATGCCTCTTCTTTCCAGAGCAAACCTCCACCTTTCCAGCTGTTCCTCCACCTGCTCTCTACTCTCACTGCAAATCACAATGTCATCCGCAAACATCATTGTCCAGGGAGATTCCTGTCTAACCTCATCTGTCAGCCTGTCCATCAACATAGCAAACAAGAAGGGACTCAAAGCTGATCCTTGGTGTGGTCCCACCTCCACCTTGAACTCCTCTGTCTGACCTACAGCACATCTCACCACCGTCATACTTTTCTCATACACGTCCTGAACTACTCTGACGTACTTCTCTGCCACTCCCGACGACCTCATACAGTACCACAGCTCTTCCTGTACATCTCTGTACTTTTCCATCAACATTCTCAAAGCAAAAATGGCATCAGTGGTGCTCTTACGGGTCATGAAACCATACTGCTGCTCACAAATCTCCACCTTCTTCCTAAGCCTGGCTTCCACTACTCTTTCCCACAGCTTCATTGTGTGGCTCATCAGCTTTATTCCTCTGTAGTTGCTGCAGTTCTGCGTGTCACCCTTGTTCTTAAAGATCTGAACCAGAACGCTTCTCCTCCATTCCTCAGGCATCATCTCACTCTCTAGAATCCTATTGAACAAACTGGTTAGAAACTCCACTGCTGTCTCTCCTAAGCACTTCCACACCTCCACAGGTACATCATCAGGACCAGCAACCTTTACACTCTTCATCCTTTTCAAAGCCTTCCTCACCTCATCTTTTCCAATCTCTGCTATTTCCTGCTCCACAACATCCACATCTTCCTCCCTTCTTTCCCTGTCATTTTCCTCGTTCATCAGCTCCTCAAAATACTCCTTCCATCTTTTCTGCACACTCTCCTGTGTTGTTAGCACCTTTCCATCTCTGTCCTTAATCACCCTTACCTGTTGCACATCCTTCCCATCTCTATCTCTCTGTCTGGCTAGCCTGTACAAGTCCTTCTCTCCTTCCTTCGTGTCTAACCTGTCATACAGCTCATCATAAGCTTTTTGTTTGGCCTTTGCCACCTCCCTCTTCACTCTACGCTGCACTTCCTTGTACTCCTGTCTACTTTCCTCAGTCCTTTCTACATCCCACTTCCTTCTAGCCAACCTCTTCCTCTGGACACATTCCTGTACTTCCTCATTCCACCACCAAGTGTCTTTACCTTCTTTCCTCTTTCCAGATGACACACCTAGCACCTTCCTACCTGTTTCCCTGATAATCTCTGCTGTAGTTTCCCAGTCATCTGGAAGCTCATCCTGACCACCAAGAACCTGTCTCAACTTCTTTCTGAATTCCTCACAAGTTTCTTAATTCTTTAACTTCCACCACTTGGTCTTCTTCTCTGTCTTCCCTCTCTTCTTCTTCCTGACCTCCAGAGTCGTCTTACACACCACCATGCGGTGCTGTCTGGCTACACTCTCTCCTACCACCACTTTGCAGTCACTAACCTCTCTCAAATGACCTCGTCTACATAGGATGTAGTCCACCTGCGTACTCCTACCTCCACTTCTGTATGTCACTCTATGTTCCTCTCGCTTCTGGAAGTAAGTGTTGACTACAGCCATTTCCATCCTCTTAGCAAAGTCCACCACCATCTGTCCTTCCAGATTCCTTTCCTTCACACCAAACCTGCCCATCACCTCCTCATCACCTCTGTTGCCCTCACCAACATGCCCATTGAAGTCTGCTCCAACAACAACTCTCTCTCCTCTGGGGATACTCTCTATGACCTCATCAAACTCACTCCAGAATCTCTCCTTCTCTTCTAACTCACAGCCAACCTGTGGCGCATACCCACTGACTACATTCACCATCACCCCTTCAATTTCTAGCTTTAGGCTCATCACCCTGTCTGAGACTCTTTTCACCTCTAGGATATTGTTCACAAATTCCCCCTTCAGAATCACTCCTACCCCGTTTCTCTTCCTATCCACACCATGGTAGAACAGTTTGTATCCTCCTCCGATACTACGTGCCTTGCTGCCCTTCCACCTTATCTCCTGCACACACAGTACATCTACCTTCCTTCTCTCCATCATGTCTGCCAGCTCTCTGCCTTTCCCTGTCATTGTACCAACGTTAAGAGTCCCTATTCTCAGATCTATGTCCCTGCCTTTTCCCTTCTCTCTCTGACCACGAACCCTTCTGCCTCCCCTCTTTCTTCGACCAACAGTAGTCAAATTTCCACCGACACCCTGTAGGTTAACAGCATCGGTGGCGGTCGTTGTTAACCAGGCCTCGACCGATCCGGTATGAAAGTCTTGTGGATGATTCGCATCGTTATTTTGGCAATTTTTACGCCGGATGCCCTTCCTGACGCAACCCTCTCTATTTATCCGGGCTTGGGACCGGCACAGAAATCACTGGCTTGCAACCCCTGTGGCTAGATTAAGTTTACAGTCATTACATAATTAAAATAATAATAATAATAATAATAATAATAATAATAATAATAATAATAATAATAATAATAATAATAATAATAATAATAATGTATTAGCAATGAGGAAAAGTAACTTAATCTGCTACATTTACTCGAGTAATGCACTGCAGTAACATTTAGTAGTATTTGTACTTTACTTGAGTTTTTTTCAATTTCTGATACCTCACAGTACATTATACTCTGATTTTACTACAGTTGAGTGGTATTTATTGTACTTTAAACTTCAATACACTAATAACTTTTGATACTAGTTACTTTTCTTAGCTGTTTGTGTAATTTTACTACTTTGGTGCAGAGCGATTTGGAGACAAAAAGAAAATAAATAAAAGAAAACTAAACATAAATGTTTCTAATATATATTTTTAAGGTCTCGTGGTGTTTCCATAAAAAGTGACAGATCCCAGCTTGATCCATTCAACTTCAGTGAAGAAGTACTGAGGTACAATATTTGTGTAATTTTACTACTTGCAGAAAGATTTGGAGGCAAAAAGAAAATGAATAAAAGAAACAAAAGATTAAAGTTTCTAATATGTATTTTAAAGGTCACTTGAGAAAGAAAAAACAGTCTCTACAGCATCCAGTGATGTTTCCATAAAAAGTGACAGGTCCAAGGATGACACTGTCAACTTCAGGAACACAGGATCAAGGTAAGATATTGTAGTTATAGGAAGGTGAAGTAAAAGTTAGAGCTGTCAGTTTCAGAAAATTCAAGTTTACAGTCATTACATAATTATTAAATTATTATTATTAATAATAATAATAATAATAATAATAATAATAATAATAATAATAATAATAATAATAATAATAATAATAATAGTAATAATAATAATAATAATAATAATAATAATAATGTATAAGCAATGAGGAAAAGTAACTTAATCTGCTACATATACTCAAGTAATGCACTGCAGTAACATTTGTACTTTACTTGACTTTTTTTCAATTTCTGATACCTCACAGTACATTATACTCTGATTTCACTACATTTGATTGGTATTTATTGTACTGTAAACTTCAATACACTAATAACTTTTAATACTAGTTACTTTTCTTAGCTGTTTATGTAATTTTACTACTTTGATGCAGAGCGATTTGAAGACAAAAAGAAAATAAATAAAAGAAAACCAAACATACATGTTTCTAATATATCTTTTAAAGGTCACTTGATAAAGAAAAAACAGTCTCTACAGCATCCATTGGTGTTTCCATAAAAAGTGACAGGTCCAAGCATGACACTGTCAACTTCAGGGATACAGGATCAAGGTAAGATATTTTAGTTACAGGAAGGTAAAATAAAGGTTAGAGCTGCGAGTTTCTGAAGGTTTGAGTCATTACATAATACTACTACTACTACTACTACTAATGTATAAGCAATAGGGGAATGTAACTAAATCTGCTACATTTACTCAAGTAATGCTCTGTTGAAAAATTTTGTATTATCAGAATCAGAATCAGAATCAGAGGTGCCAGGTGTGATAAAGGGCATTTTACAGCCCTAGGAATTTTTCCTGATGTTAGGTGCAGATATAAGAGAAGAGAAGAAAAAAAGAAAAGAGGGACATACAGAGTCGGAAGGCACAATAGTAATTATGAGATAAATATGGTTGTGGCTGTGAACATAAATATGCATATTCGCAGTCAGTTGGGAGGGGTGGGTTTGTGCAGTTATCTGGGGGGAATTGGGGAACTGTTCAGCAGGCAGACAGCAGCAGGGAAGAAACTGTTCTTGTGGCGTGAGGTCCTGGTCCTGATGGACCAGAATCTCTTGCCAGAGGGGAGAGGCTGAAATAGTGTATAGCCGGGGTGAGAGGGATCAGCTACAATCCTGGAGGCACGTCTCTGGGTCCTGGAGACGTACAGGTTCCAGAGTGATGGAAGGCTGCAGCCAATTACCTTCTTGGCAGAGTGTATGATCTCTACAGCCTAGCCTTGTCCCTGGCAGTGGCTGCAGCAAACCAGGCCAACTTAAGCTCCTGGGTGATGGTGGTGCCCAGGAAACGGAAGGACTGGACAGAGGTGACCGGGGTGTTACAGAGGATGACAGGGGAGGGGGGTTGGGTCTGGGTGAAATCCACTATCATCTCCACTGTCTTGAGAGCGTTGAGCTCCAGGTTGTTTATGCTGCACCATGACACCAGACAGTCCATCTCTCTTCTATAGGCTGACTCATCTCCATCAGAGATGAGGCCAATGAGGGTGGTGTCGTCTGCGAACTTCAGGATTTTGACGGACTGGTATCCCGGTTGTGCAGTTGTTTGTGTACAGGGAGAATTACAGAGGAGAGAGGACGCATCCTTTGGGGGGGGATCTAGTGCTGATTGTCCTGGGGTCAGAGACATGCTTCCCCAGCCTCACAAACTGCCGTCTGTCTGTCAGGAAGTCTGTAATCCACCTGCACAATGAGTCCGGCGGTGAGAGGTTGTCTTGGAGCAGAGGTGGGACAATAGTGTTGAAAGCAGAGCTGAAGTCCACAAACAGTATCCTGGCATGGGATCCTGGGGAGTCCAGGGACTGGAGGAGGAAGTGGAGAGCCATGTTTACAGCATCGTCTACAGATCTATTGGCCCTGTAGGCAAACTGCAAGGGGTCCAGCAGGGGGGCTGTAATGTCCTTGAGATGGGACAAGACAAGACGCTCAAAAGACTTCATGACCACAGAAGTCAGGGCAACAGGTCTGTAGTCGTTGAGTCCTGTGGTTTTTGCCTTTTTAGCAATAGGGGTTATGGCTGAGGTTTTAAAACAGAATGGCACATGGCAGGTCTCCAGTGAGGTGTTGAAGATGCCAGTGAACACAGGAGACAGTTGGTCAGCACAGTGCTTTAGGGTGGAGGGTGAGACAGAGTCTGGGCCCGCGGCTTTGCGGGGGTTCAGTCGTTTAAATACCTTGTTAACATCTCTCTCTTCGATACAGAGAGGTGAGGGCGGGGGAGGTGACACTGAGGTGTGAAACTGTGAGGTGGAGGGGCTGCTGCTGCTCAGTGGCTAGTGGGGGGTCACAGGTCCGTCCCATTGTCTGTCAAAACGGCAATAGAAGTCGTTCAGGCTGTTGGCCTGTTAATTTCTGCCTGTATGCCGGAATCAATCAATCCCAGCGCAGCGCGAGGGACGGCATGATAAGCACCGCTGATGGTGGTGTAGCAGTGGTCCAGCACTTTCTCCTCTCTGGTCGGGCACTTAATAAACTGTTTGAATTTGGGGAGGTCGTGGGAGAGATTGTCTTTGTTAAAGTCACCTAAGACAATAACCAAGGCGTCCGGGTTTGTCCGTTCCACATTCAGAATTTTGTGCCAGCGCGCGCTGCGCCTCACGCACATCGGTATTCGGTGGGATGTAAACACCGACAAGAATGAATGAAGAGAACTCACGGGGCGAGTAGAAGATGATGGGGAAGGCCTCCAGGTGGGGGGAACAGTGCTGAGATATTACAGTGATGTCGTTGCACCAGCCGCTGTTGATGTAAAAACAGATTCCTCCTTCTTTCGTTTTGAAGTGTTATGCCGAGTTTTGCATGCCTGCCGAGATCTATATCCCCCACTCTGATCAGGAAGGCGGAGATAGATCTCGGCAACTCAGAGTTGCCAAATATTGCACCCCGATCCCTTATTAACTGTAGCCTAACACACGTTATAACAAAATGCTGTCATTTATTCATCTTTTTAGTATTAGTAGTATTATAGTATTTTTAGAGTATTTTAATCTTTTAGATTATTTTCACACCAAAAGTGTGTGGTTCAAATCATACCGAAGTTTGCAAATCTAGTTGTTAGCAGAGATTTTATTAAATTAAACTTGCCTTGACAAAGTATGACCCATTGATAACATTCATACATTCAATGAACCACAATGAAAACCTTCATTAACCACAACACTACTAATCTGCTAGAACATTTTTAATAGGGCAAAGATCTGTAGTGTAGGCTACTTTGTCACACACGCGTAGGCCTATGTGAATTTTCACATACGCGCATTATGTCAGCTTGAAATAATCTAAAAGATGGACAAATTACAACATTTGGTAACGTGTGTTACAGTTAATAAGGGAGGGGGGTGCAATATTTGGCAACTCGGAGTTGCCGAGATCTGATTAGAGTGGGGGATGTAGATCTTGGCAGGCATGCAAAACTCGGCATAACAACTGGCCTCCTTTAACAGAATCGCAAGTAAATCCAGAGTAGAAACCAGAAAAGCTGGGAATAAATCCACAGGGGTAGTAGCTCTGATGTTTATGAGCTCTTCTCTGGAGTAGGAGCCACCAACGCTGTGGCAGGAAACAAGATTAGGAGACAAAAGCACAAAAAGAAGAGCGCATCAAAACAATGTGGCAGCCATTCGCAGCGCCATCATTGAAGAATTGAATTTTTTGTACTTTACTTGAGTTTTTTCAATTTCTGATACCTCACAGTACAATATAACATTTGAGTGGTATTTATTGTACTTTAAACTTCACTAAACTAATAACTTTTGATACTAGTTACTTTTCTTAGCTGTTCATGATCACAGGTCTGGACCGCTCCAAAATGTTCTTAGGACTTAGGACAGAATTCTAAATATAAGTAACCGAGTGAAAGCCCTCACTGAGGAACAAATCTGTTTATATAAGTGTTTCTGCAAGAGTCACAGTGATACTGTCACGGTGGGATCAGTGTTGTCAATTTCATCTTGGAAAAGAACGATACTATTAAACATGATAAAGGTAGTATTTTTAAATGTGTGTTAAAAACCATGCAGGATCAAGGTAAGACATTGTATATTACATTTTATATTAGTACTTTGATGCTGAGGCATTTGGAGTCAAAACAAAAATGAGAAAACAAAACAAAAATGAAAGAAAATTGTAAAAAAAAAAACCTTGTTAAAATGTTTCTGAAGGTCATCTGAGAACAACACAACAGTCTCTTCAGAACAAAGTGATGCTTCCGAAAAGAGTGAGGAGTCCAATCAAAACCCTCTCAACTCCAGTGACGCAGAATCAAGGTAAACTAAATTTTAATGTTAGTACATTGATGCAGAGACATTTGGAGTCAAAGCAAAAATAAAGAGACAAAACAAAAATGAAAGAAATTTGTAAAAAAAACATAAAATGTTTCTGAAGGTCATCTGAGAACAACACAACAGTCTCTTCAGAACAAAGTGATGCTTTTAAGAAAAGTGAGGAGTCCAATCAAGACCCCTGCACCTCCACTGATGAAGAAACAAGGTAAGATATTTTTTTTATGTTACTACTTTGATGCAGAGACATTTGGAGACAAAACTAAAATGAAAGAAAACTGTAAAAAAGATTTTAAAATGTTTCTAAAGGTCATCTGAGAACAACACAACAGTCTCTTTAGAACAAAGTGATGCTTCCGAAAAGAGTGAGGAGTCCAATCAAAACCCTCTCAACTCCAGTGACGCAGAATCAAGGTAAATTAAATTTTAATGTTAGTACTTTGAAACATTTGGAGACAAAAGAAAGCATTTGGAGAAAAATGAAAGAAATTTGTAAAAAAAAAAAAACCTTGTTAAAATGTTTCCAAAGGTCATCTGAGAACAACACAACAGTCTCTTTAGAACAAAGTGATGCTTCCGAAAAGAGTGAGGAGTCCAATCAAGATCCTCTCAAATCCAGTGATGCAGTATCAAGGTAAATTAAATTTTAATATTAGTACTTTGATGCAGAGACATTTGGAGTCAAAGCAAAAATAAAGAGACAAAACAAAAAGGAAAGACATTTGTAAAAAAATGTTTCTGAAGGTCATCTGAGAACAACACAACAGTCTCTTCAGAACAAAGTGATGCTTTTAAGAAAAGTGAGGAGTCCAATCAAGACCCCTGCATCTCCACTGATGAAGAAACAAGGTAAGATATTTTTTTTATGTTAGTACTTTGATGCAGAGACATTTGGAGTCAAAGCAAAAATAAAGAGACAAAACAAAAATGAAAGACATTTGTAAAAAAATGTTTCTGAAGGTCATCTGAGAACAACACAACAGTCTCTTCAGAACAAAGTGATGCTTCCGAAAAGAGTGAGGAGTCCAATCAAGATCCTCTCAACTCCAGTGACGCAGAATTAAGGTAAGAATGTTTTTAATTTTAGTACTTTGAAACATTTGGAGACAAAATAAAGCATCTGGAGAACAATGAAAGAAATTTGTAAAAAAAAAAAAACCTTGTTAAAATGTTTCCAAAGGTCATCTGAGAACAACACAACAGTCTCTTTAGAACAAAGTGATGATTCCGAAAAGAGTGAGGAGTCCAATCAAGATCCTCTCAAATCCAGTGATGCAGTATCAAGGTAAAATAAATTTTAATGTTAGTACATTGATGCAGAGACATTTGGAGTCAAAGCAAAAATAAAGAGACAAAACAAAAATGAAAGAAATTTGTAAAAAAAACATAAAATGTTTCTGAAGGTCATCTGAGAACAACACAACAGTCTCTTTAGAACAAAGTGATGCTTCCGAAAAGAGTGAGGAGTCCAATCAAAACCCTCTCAAATC
This sequence comes from Anabas testudineus, assembly GCF_900324465.2. NCBI lineage: Eukaryota > Metazoa > Chordata > Actinopteri > Anabantiformes > Anabantidae > Anabas > Anabas testudineus. The sequence goes on along the minus strand of NC_046616.1, from coordinate 8,893,698 downwards.
CAGTGATGCAGAATCAAGGTAAATTAAATTTTAATGTTAGTACATTGATGCAGAGACATTTGGAGTCAAAGCAAAAATAAAGAGACAAAACAAAAATGAAAGAAATTTGTAAAAAAAACATAAAATGTTTCTGAAGGTCATCTGAGAACAACACAACAGTCTCCTTAGAAGAAAGTGATGCTTTTAAGAAAAGTGAGGAGTCCAATCAAGACCCCTGCACCTCCACTGATGAAGAAACAAGGTAAGATATTTTTTTTATGTTACTACTTTGATGCAGAGACATTTGGAGACAAAACTAAAATGAAAGAAAACTGTAAAAAAGATTTTAAAATGTTTCTAAAGGTCATCTGAGAACAACACAACAGTCTCTTTAGAACAAAGTGATGCTTCCGAAAAGAGTGAGGAGTCCAATCAAAACCCTCTCAACTCCAGTGACGCAGAATCAAGGTAAATTAAATTTTAATGTTAGTACTTTGAAACATTTGGAGACAAAAGAAAGCATTTGAAGAAAAATGAAAGAAATTTGTAAAAAAAAAAAAAACCTTGTTAAAATGTTTCCAAAGGTCATCTGAGAACAACACAACAGTCTCTTTAGAACAAAGTGATGATTCCGAAAAGAGTGAGGAGTCCAATCAAGACCCTCTCAAATCCAGTGATGCAGAATCAAGGTAAATTAAATTTTAATGTTAGTACTTTGATGCAGAGACATTTGGAGTCAAAGCAAAAATAAAGAGACAAAACAAAAATGAAAGAAATTTGTAAAAAAAAACATAAAATGTTTCTGAAGGTCATCTGAGAACAACACAACAGTCTCCTTAGAAGAAAGTGATGCTTTTAAGAAAAGTGAGGAGTCCAATCAAGACCCCTGCACCTCCACTGATGAAGAAACAAGGTAAGATATTTTTTTTTATGTTACTACTTTGATGCAGAGACATTTGGAGACAAAACTAAAATGAAAGAAAACTGTAAAAAAGATTTTAAAAATGTTTCTAAAGGTCATCTGAGAACAACACAACAGTCTCTTTAGAACAAAGTGATGCTTCCGAAAAGAGTGAGGAGTCCAATCAAAACCCTCTCAACTCCAGTGACGCAGAATCAAGGTAAATTAAATTTTAATGTTAGTACTTTGAAACATTTGGAGACAAAAGAAAGCATTTGAAGAAAAATGAAAGAAATTTGTAAAAAAAAAAAAACCTTGTTAAAATGTTTCCAAAGGTCATCTGAGAACAACACAACAGTCTCTTTAGAACAAAGTGATGATTCCGAAAAGAGTGAGGAGTCCAATCAAGATCCTCTCAAATCCAGTGATGCAGTATCAAGGTAAATTAAATTTTAATGTTAGTACATTGATGCAGAGACATTTGGAGTCAAAGCAAAAATAAATAGACAAAACAAAAATGAAAGAAATTTGTAAAAAAAAAAATAAAATGTTTCTGAAGGTCATCTGAGAACAACACAACAGTCTCCTTAGAAGAAAGTGATGCTTTTAAGAAAAGTGAGGAGTCCAATCAAGACCCCTGCACCTCCACTGATGAAGAAACAAGGTAAGATATTTTTTTTATGTTACTACTTTGATGCAGAGACATTTGGAGACAAAACTAAAATGAAAGAAAACTGTAAAAAAGATTTTAAAATGTTTCTAAAGGTCATCTGAGAACAACACAACAGTCTCTTTAGAACAAAGTGATGCTTTCAAGAAAAGTGAGGACTCAAATGAGGACCCTCTCAACTACAGTGACAAAGAAACAAGGTAAGACAGTGTTTTTAATGTTAGTACTTTGATGCAGAGACATTTGGAGACAAAACAAAAGGCGTCAGACTGGAAATAGAGCTTTACAAGAAATCCACCCACATTGATCAGTACCTTTTGTTCAACTTACATCACCCACTAAAACACAAACTAGGAGTCATCAGGACCCTGAACCATAGAGCGCAAAACATCCCCACCACTACATAAACCCAAATGAAAGAAGGCAGGCATCTGAAGACAGCTCTCAAGACCTGTGGATACCAAGTGGGCCTTCAACAAGGCAGCACCCTGTTCCAGGAAAAGAACAATGGAACAGCCTGAGTCCCAGGTCCAACGCAAAAACCTTCCCTTACATGGCTAAGGTTTCTGAGAAGCTGAAAAGGATTTTTAGGAAACATAACATAACTTTCTACTTCAAACCCACAATGACACACAAACACATGACACACTCACTCAAAGACCAGACTCCAGAACACAAGATAAGCAATATAGTGTATGCGGTCCAATGCAAAGAAGAATGCTCTACCCTGTACATTGGAGAAACCAAACAGCCATCACACAGGAGGAGTAACTCCTCAGGACCTGAATCAGCTGTGTACCTTCATTTTCAGTGAGAATCTTCACCGACGTTTAATAACAATGTACCTGCGAAATTTACAGGAAATGATTTCTGTTGGGTCAGTGGTCTGAAACATAGTGGACATACTTCTGGGGACATTAAACATTAATTATCAAATACAAATTTTCTGAGTTGCAAAAGTACAAGACATGACATGAAAAGAAAGGAAAGATTAGAGGACATTACAGAGCAGTGAAGCCTAAGAGAAACATTTCACAACAAATTAATAAAGACATTAACATCTTTGTCACAGTGAGTTTACCTGTGTATTAATACAATCTTCTGAAAAATGTGAGTGAAAATAAAATGTTTTGTCTGTGTTGAAGCTCATCTGAGTCACAGAGACCAGAGTCTAGCAACTCCTCAACATACAGTGACCAGACTAAGGATGACACATCCAGAACAGGTTCAGGTACTAAAGGTACTCAAACCAAGATAATGCTGTATATTTATAATTAAATTTTAATAATTGTTTTTATATATTTTTTACTGTAATTAAAGTTAAAATACAAAACAGACACTAAATCTAATAGCTGTCAGTTTATTATTCTACAGAATGAAAATACTGCAATTAACTGCATGATGGTTTTACATATACAAAATAATCTCTACTGTTTTTTCTCACTATAGATCCTAAACACGAACTCACAGAAGACCTGAAGAAACTAATCCTCAGACTGTATGAAGAGGAACTCAGTCAAGATGAGACTCATTCAGCACTCTATGAGGACAAACAAACATTCAGTTTCAAAGATTTATTTATTGGTTCACGCTCTATATCCACTTTATATTTAAAAAAAAAGAAAGTGCGAACAGCATTGACCAAAGGAGTGTCTGGAATTGGTAAAACACGTCAGACACAGAAGTTCATGGTTGACTGGGCAAAAGGAAACTCCAACACTGACACAGAATTGATAGTATCATTAAGTTTCAGTGAACTGAATTCAAGAAGAGATGAAGCTCAAAGTATGAAAGATTTTCTTAATCTTTGCTTCAAAGATTTTAAACAACCAGAAGTTTCCATTGATAAGAAGAGTAAAGTAGTTTTTATCCTTGATGATTTGGAAAAATGTGGACTTCCTCTTGACTTTGAAAAGAACAAGGAGCTGACTGATATGACAGAGGAAGCCTCGATGGATGTGCTGCTAACAAACCTCATCAAGGGAAAACTACTTCCCTCTGCTCGACTGTGGATCATCTCTCAACTCTCAGGAGTCAACAAGATTCCTCCTGAATATATTGACAAAGTGACTGAATGTCGAGGTAAGAAAGAGATTCACACAAACCATGATACTCAAAGTAGGAGGCTATGAAATTATTACAAACTACACGAAATTCTTTTCTGGAGAGTGTTAGTGCACCGATCATGTAGGCCAATAATTTACTGCTAAACTAAGGCATTTCAATGCCAACATACAGCAGGTAAAACCAAACTTGTTAGCCATGTTAATGGAATAAAAAAAACCCTTAACCTTTCTATGGAAACGACCATAACCAAAAGTGTTTATAGTTTCATTTGTATAAATTGTTTTAACATGTCTCTTTTACATCTTAGCCCATCTTTCAATGGCATAGTGAGTTTAATTAAAGTCTGTGGTTGCAGCCTCAAAAACATTTGAATCATTTCAGTCAAAAAAGGACTGTAGTTCTTCCTTGGTTCACAGCTCCATCTTTTCACCACCCGTTCCATGGGTTTAGCTATTTTTAAACTCTGCCTGTAAGTTGAGAGAAGTTGATCCAGGCAGAGATCAGAGTGCTTAAATGCTGCATGGGGAACAAAGTGACAGGCTTTCCTTAAAGAGCTCATACAGTTTTATGCTTTTTGTGTTGTGTGGCATTATTTGAGAGAGCTTGATAATCAGAACATAGTGGGATGTGGTTAAAATGAGGCCTAGATGTAGGAGCTCAAATTAGCCTTTTTAGTCTCAATGTTAGATAAACTGTTGCATTAAGTGCTATTATAGCATGCATTTACACTTTTAAAACATGAAAATCATATAATCCCATATCTATGTAGCCCCAGAATAAATCATAAACCCCAAATTAAGTATATTATTATTATTATTATTATTATTATTATTATTATTATTGTGTAGCAATCGTATGTTGTGTCTCCAGTGGGACTTGTGATGTTGTTAGTATTTTAAAAGTTCATGGCTGAGATTTGGTTTCTTAAAGTAATGTGTCATAGCAAAGCATTATTGTTTGTGGCAATTTAAATTAATAGTTTTAGTGTTGTGGATCTTCTGGTAACACTGGAACCTCTAGTCATTTATAAAGATGAACGTTCTCTCTGTCAGAGACATCTGTCTCTCTTCCTCACTTTCTGTTATTAAAGGGATGAGAGGTGTGATTGGCCATTACTAAAGTCCATCCTGAATCTACCTGCTGCTGATGCATTCTTCCTAATAATAATAATAATAATAAGAGTAGAAGAATGATAATAATAATAATGTATTCCACCTGTCTTCTGCTTTTCAACTGGTTGTGCCTGGCTGAGCCGTGTAAACATCTTTGCTCAGAGAGTTTAGACATTTGGACTGTGATATTTGAAAAACACATAATTAACACTGAAATAAGTTTTGCCTTTAATCTTTTGTTCACTTTTGTCACTGTCTGCTTAATAAGCCAAAGCTCTTAAAGTGATGTTGCGGAAACACAATAACAACATTAGATATCACTGTCATTACTATCTAATCAGACATCAAGGCAGATGAGCCTGGTTCTGCTCGAGCCTTTTCTGTTAAAAGAAGTTTTTCTTCTCCACTATCACCTTGCTCAAGCGGGATGTGTTGGTCTTCCTATACAATTCTACACAGTTTTATATTTTTCCATCTAACTCTGTTAGGTCTTAACCTTACAATGTTTAATGCCTGGAGTAGATATTTGTTGTGATTTTACATCATATAAATAAACTGAAATACAAATAGAAATAATACCATTAATTCAAAAATATATATAATTTACAGTACAGCATATAAATAATGTCTCTAGATATACAAAGAAAAAAGTGTCCCTGCATTATATATTGTATAATGTACTTCAGCTCACTCCAGAAAACAAAATGATCATCATTACTCTACAAAGTCTCTGAATAATTTCTACTCTGTTGTCTTCTTTAGATGACAAAAAGGAACTTACAGAAGATCTGAAGAACAAAATCCTGAGCACATATGAGCAGCAACTGAGTCAACATGAGTTGAACTCAGAACTCTACGAGAAAAAAAAGGGAGATAAACAACAGCTTGTGCCAACAACATATAATAATATATTCGATTCCAAAATGCGAACAGTCTTAACTGAAGGAAAGGCTAACTGTGGTAAAACATTTCATACACAGAAGTTCATGCTTGACTGGGCAAAAGGAAACTTCAAAAAAGACATAGACCTGATAGTGTCATTAAGTTTCAATGAGCTAAAATTAAAAACAAAATATAGCATGAATACATTTCTTGATAACCACTTCAAAGATATCAAAAAAACAGGAGCTTCCATCTATGACAAGTGTAAATTAGTCTTCATCCTTGATGATTTGGAAAAATGTGAACTTCCTCTGGACTTTGAAAAGAACAAGGAGCTGACTGATATGACAGAGGAAGCCTCGATGGATGTGCTGCTAACAAACCTCATCAGTGGAAAACTCCTTTCCTCTACTCGTCTGTGGATCATCTCTCAACCCTCAGGAGTCGACAAGATTCCTCCTAAATATATTGAGAAAGTGACAGAATGTCGAGGTAAGAAAGAGATTCACATATTTCACACATAAATATTTCTGAAGAATAACAAGATTACACAGATGATGGCACAAAACCAGAATTACAGCATGATTGTCTCATCACTGTCTGTCAATATGTATGTCTTTATGCAATTCTCCTCAGCACAGTTTTTTTTTGTACCTTTTTCTGTTCTTTTTCATCAATTTCTTTTAATTAAAAAATGACTAACATTCTTATGAATGTAATGTGTAGAAACATCTCTGTGTGTTAAGTGAGGTGCTGGTTCTTTTCAGTACAGTTACAGGTTCCAAGTTTTAGAACTAAGATGCTGAGGAGTAATGCAGCTGTCTGAAGCATGGTGTATACCCAGGGAAATCAGGTTTCTCAATTTCCCCTACCTAGATTATGGGTATCTTGGTCACTTAAGTGCATGTAAAAGCGCTATTTGAAACAAAGGCCAGACACCTCATCTGGGCCAGGGCTCTTCTTGGAATTTTGCCTCTGAATAACTAGCACTGCTATTTACAGATCTTTAATGCTCATATTGGATCAGTAGCAAGGGGGTCTAGCAGACACTCTGTGTGTATTGGGTAGTGTACCTGGTAACCTACTGCAGGCTTCTACACAGTTAGGCATAATCCTTTATTGAGAATTGTTTTTTCAACTTTTCAGAGGACCTTCTCTTAGCTGCTATAATCCAGTTTTAATTTTGACAAGATTTTCAATTTAGTCTTAGTCATCGTCATTTCCTGACAATTATAATTTATTTCAGTAATTTACAGTCACACTTAGTTTTAGTCAGGATTTAGTCAGTGAAATTCACTTTTAATTTTAGTTAGTGTCAGTGAGTGTCATAATGCTGTTATGAACTTTGTGAGGCTTTAAACATTTGCAGCAGGTAAAGTAATTATTCTTATTGAATGTGCAGGTGCGATAGGCACTAAATGCAGCTGGTAGCAGGTTTTTCACATTGACTCGCAACATCACACATTCCGGCTGTGCACTGCATCAGCCTCTGCATGTAGTGTTGCAGTGTCATGCTCGTATTGTTCTTTTTCTTTTTTTACCTTTTTAACATCAGATTCATTTTGAAAAGACTACAATAAATACATTCATATACAATTGCCGTGTTTAGTAGGACTGACTGAGTTACCAGCCACTGCTGAAATCCCCCGGTTGTAATGGATTCTGGCCCCTGTATGCACTGTTGTATGCACTCTCTTTTGCACAGTGGAGATACGTGAATTTGACTGAAAACCATGGTTTGTTGTTAGTAAATATATTTTTTGAATTTCTGAGCATAGATTGAATTATATTGTACTGGTCTACTTGATGAAGTGGCCACTGAGTGTATGCCAAACTGGAAAACAACATTCCATAATGTACTCCATACTATTGTATTAATTTACTGTATTAAGTGGTTCTAAAATGTGGTCTCATCTTCTTCAAAGTCACAAAGATCACCAGTCATTGAGTCAGTGTTTTAATAACTGGTTAAACCACATTTGGCAGCAATAATGTCAAGCTTCCTATAACTGTGGATTAGACCTGTGCAACGTCCAGGAAATTTAGACCTTTCTTCCTTACAGAACTGCTTTAATTTGGCCATATTCTTAGGACGTCTGGTGTGAACAGCTCTCTTCATGTTATTTCACAAAATCATGATGCTTCTACTACCATACTTCATTGATAGGATGATGTTTTCATGTTGTTTTTTAACATCATACATAGTGTTGTTTGTTCTTCCTGACAACATTATTGTCACGGTTAAAGGAAGGGGACAGGCCAGGTATAAACTGAAAAAAGGGTTTATTAGCAAAAACTACAAAAACAGGCAAACTAAGGGTTTCAACTGACACTACAAAAACAGGAAGAAACACGAGGACAAAGTAACAACAGAAAACAAATCAGGAACCAAAGTACAAAACCAAAAGCCACTGCTCAGAGGCAGGAAAACACCTACGGGAAAAACAGGTCCAAGAGTTCAGAGGGGGGAACAGAGTCCAGGAGGGAAGCAGACAGGGCTGAGGAGGATGAGCAGAAGCAGGCAGGGTTGAGCAGACACGGGAAACACAGACTGGAGACTGGTTGGGGAACAACACAGGTTGGGAGCGACAACTAACTGACAGAGGGGAAAGGGCTGAGGAGAGTTTTGTAGGGGAAAGTGGGCACAGGTGAGTCCAATGTTCAGCTGATTGCTGTGAGCAGAGGGAGAGAATGGGCTGGTGGGCGGAGTCCAGAGAGAGAGTGAGGTGGAAAAGTGAGGGAAATCCTCAGCTTGGCCTGATGCCAGGCCGAACGGTGACAATTATAATAATTTAATTTGTCCACAAGACATTTTCCCAGTGATCAGGTGGCCTTTGGCAAACTTTAGCTGATACTATACTTTTTTGGAGAGCATTGGCTTCTTCCTTGATGTCCTGCAATGGAGATCATGCCTTTTGCATCTGGCTGACTCATGAAAGGGGATGTTAACCAGCTCCAATTTTAATCCTTCAAGTCTTACATTGAGCTGCATTTGCATTGTGCTTGCAGAATGATCTCAGCTGATGCCAACATTTATGGAGAATAGTCACAGTACCAAATCTCAATTTATGTTGATACAGTGTGATGCAGGCAGTCAGACTGATTGCTGTCATGGTTTGTGATCCCCGGGTGTGATGTTCATGGCTGAGGTTGGCTCTGTTAAAAGGGGAATCTGGGTGTTTACCTTGAAGGTTACCAAGTCAGCCAAGTGCCATAGTGCATTGCTATGTTTTTGGTGACTAATAATTATAGTCTGGAACTTCCAGTTGTTTATAAAGACGAACCTTCTCTCTCCATGCCCACCCTGGATGCCCACCCTGGCTTCTCTTGCTTACAATGCATTCTTCCAATAATAATGTCTCTGACCTGTTCTTCACTGTGTATGGATATAAATGCACAGTGGAGGACACACACACAGCGCTTAACTTTTTCCACATTTTGTTATGTTACAGCCTTATTCCAAAATGGAATAACTAATTATTTTCCTCAAAATTCTACCCCCCCCCCCAAAAAAATGTCAAGTGAATTATTCACAGCCAATGCCTTTGTAGACCTCCAAGATGGGATTGTATCGAGGAACAGATCTGGGGAAGGGTACAGAGGTACTCTTTTCCTAGAGTTGGCCACTGGGCCAAACTGAGTGATCGAGAGAGAAGGGCCTTAGTCAGGGGGGTACCAGGAAGAACCCAAGGGTCACTCTGAAAAAGCTCCAGTGTTTCTCTGTGGCAAGAGAAGAACAACTGTCTCTGCAGCAATCCTCCAATCAGGCCTGATTGGCCAGACAGAAATCACTTATTTGCCAAAATGCACCTGAAGGACTCTAGCACTCCAGGCACCACTCAAAAACTAGCCAATACCATACCTACAGTGAAGCATGGTGTTGGCATCATCATGCTGTGGAGATGGATGATGGATGATTTTCAGCTGGAGGAACTGGGAGACTAGTCAGGATCGAAGGCAAGATAAATGCAGCAATGTATAGGAGTTGCTATAGGAGCACCATACTCCAAAGGACTTGAGGCTGTAATTGGTGCTAAACCTGGTTTTGCTAAAGTATCGAGCAAATGCTGTGAATACTTCTGTGCATTTCTTTTTTGTTTTTTATTTTTAATAAATTTGCAAAAATGTAAAAAACAAAAGTTTTTTTCTTTATATTATGGGGTATTTTTTGTCAAATTTTGAGGAAAATATTGAATTTAATCCGTTTTGTAATAAGGCTGTAACATAACAAAATGTGGAAAAAGTGAACTTTCTGGATGCACTGTATGATGTACTGTGCATATATAAATAAATAAATATATATTCATTATAATGTATTGATATTATAATTATATATTAATAATTTATACTCTATTGTCTCACTTTAGATGCCATACAGATTCTCACAGCAGACCTGAAGAAAGAAGTCCTGAACAAATATGAGAAGGAACTGAGTCATCGTGAGACTCACACTGAAATCTACAACATAGAGGAAATCAGCAAGGATAAACAAAAACTAACACAAACAACATATGAAAATATACTTCAATCAAAGGAAAAGAAAGTGCGAACATTGCTTACAAAGGGACTGTCTGGTATTGATAAAACATTTCACACACAGAAGTTCATGGTTGACTGGGCAAAAGGAAACTCCAACAAAGACGTAGACTTGATAGTGTCATTAAATTTCAGAGATCTGAATTCAAGAAGGGATAAAGTCCAAAGTATGAAAGATTTTGTTAATCATTGCTTGGATGATGACAAACAAGCAGAAGTTTGGAACAACAGAAAGTGTAAACTAGTCTTCATCCTTGATGATTTGGAAGAATGTGAACTTCCTCTGAACTTTGAAGAGAACAAGGACCTGGTTGATCTGAAAGAAGCAGCCTCGATAGATGTGCTGCTAACAAACCTCATCAAGGGAACACTGCTCCCTTCTGACCGTCTCTGGATCATCTCTGGACCTTCAGCTGTTAACAAGATTCCTTCTGAATATATTCACAAAGTGACTCAATGTCAAGGTAAGAAAATGATTCACATTAACAGTGACAATGACCCTCAAAGTAGGCACAGTGTCTTCATGACTGTGGTCAGAGAAGCTGGAAAATACCAACTGCCCTTGTCTTTCCCCACTTCACGATCATCTGAGATGGTATGTTCCAGGTTCAGACTGACTGAGCAAACCTGATCCAGGTCTTTAGTTGTGTGTAGGGCAGGGACAGTTGGAAAAACAAACAGGGCAGCAGCACTCAATGACCAGGATTGTCCACCCCTGCTCAATATGTTATTGTGTTTATAGTCAAGTTGAGCAAAAGAAAAAAAAGTATGTACAAGGTTATAGACAAAATCTAATTTATATTACTACTTTATTTCAAGGCACTTTGAAGGGCTTTCACTAAGATCAAGAACATTTCCAAGATATCAAGAAAAAATAAATATAAAAGTAGTTTATGTATATATGTACTGCTGTGCATGATATATTAGAAAATAAAAATAAATAGATGAGTAAATATGAAAAACACATTTAAAAAAGAGACAGTTGTAACAAAAGCAGTTTTCAATAGACTAATAACAAACTCATAATTACCAATGAAATCAGGTTTAACTTTAGTTTGTTGATATTTTTTTAACTCCATTCTCACTGAGCAAAAGCTCCAACAGTAATGTTGTAAAAAACATGTTGATATCAGAATAACAATAACCATAATCATCATTTAATAAACCATAAAAGACAAATGTTTTAACATTTATAAAATATTGTAAACATTTTCCTCCTACTCGACTGGAACACAAATAGGATTATTAGTGCATGAAGTGGAGTATTGATGTTTTGGTGATTGCTCATGTTCACATCGGATATCAATGAAAGTTAAAGTATGTGTTAATGTTATAAATATTAATTACTAATTTTACTAACTTTTATGAACAATTAAAATTCCATTAGTTACAACTTCAAATTATTTTAATCTGTATTAATTATGAGGACAAGATTCCATATTAACAATATATAATTTTTTACTTTGCTACTTACATTAGTACAGGGTTGACACACTTGAGAATAACAAAGTTTAATAAAGAAAACAGTTGTGAATTTGTCTCTGAATAATTTCTAATGTATTGTCTCATCTCACTTTAGAGAAAAATGCCGTACAGACTCTCACAGCAGACCTGAAGAAAGAAGTCCTGAACAAATATGAGGAGGAACTGAGTCAATGTGAGACTCATACTGAAATCTACGACATAGAGGAAATCAGCAAGGATAAACAAAAACTAACACAAACAACATATGAAAATATACTTCAATCAACGGGAAAGAAAGTGCGAACAGTGCTAACAAAGGGAGTGTGTGGTATTGGTAAAACATTTCATACCCAAAAGTTCATGGTTGACTGGGCAAAAGGAAACTCCAACAAAGACGTAGACTTGATAGTGTCATTAAATTTCAGAGATCTGAATTCAAGAAGGGATAAAGTTCAAAGTATGAAAGATTTTGTTAATCATTGCTTGGATGATGACAAACAAGCAGAAGTTTGGAACAACAGCCAGTGTAAACTAGTCTTCATCCTTGATGGTTTGGAAGAATGTGAACTTCCTCTGAACTTTGAAGAGAACAAGGACCTGGTTGATCTGAAAGAAGCAGCCTCGATGGATGTGCTGCTAACAAACCTCATCAAGGGAACACTGCTCCCTTCTGACCGTCTCTGGATCATCTCTAGGACCTTCAGGTGTTAACAAGATTCCTTCTGAATATATTCACAAAGTGACTCAATGTCAAGGTAAGAAAATTTTACACTAACCCTAACAATGACCCTCAAAGTGTCTTCATGACTGTGGTCAGAGATTATGTTATATCTGAAAAGCACAAATTTGTCGCAATAACTAATACAAATGCAGTAATGAAAACACAAAAATAAAATTCTGACTTTAATTTGTTTTGTGTTTTTGTAACTGTCTTCTTAATGAGCAGAAGCTCTAAAATTAATGCTGTGTAAGCACAATAACAACATTAGATTTCAGTGTCATTGTGTAATCAAACATCAAGGCAGATGAGCCTGGTTCTGCTCGAGCCTTATCTGTTAAAGGAAGTTTTTCTTCTCTTCTCCTTGATTGCTCAATGGGGATGTGTTGGTCCTTCCACATAATATGTACACAGTTTTAGATTTTTGTTGTGATTTGCCATTATATAAATAAACTGAATTGTAAATAAATGTAATACCATTAATTCTAAAATATATATATAATTTACTGTACTGCATGTAAAAATTGTTTCTAGATATACAAAGATAAAGTGTCTCTGCTGTGTCTTAGTGTCTTACTCTACGAAGTCTGCGATTAATTTCTACTGTATTGTCTTTCTTCAGATGGCAAAAAGGAACTCACAGAAGCTCTGAAGAAAAAAATCCTGAGCACATATGAGAAAGAACTGAGTCAACATGAGATGTACTCAGAACTCTACGAGACAAAGAGGGGAGAAGAACAACAACTTGTGACAACCACATACAATAATATATTTGATTCCAACATAAGAACAGTCTTAACTGAAGGAAAGGCTAAATGTGGTAAAACATTTCATACACAGAGGTTCATGGTTGACTGGGCAAAAGGAAACTTCAACAAAGACATAGACCTGATAGTGTCATTAAATTCCAGAGATCTGAATTCAAAAACAAAATATAGCATGAATACATTTCTTGATCACCACTTCAAAGATAACAAACAAACAGGAGCTTCCATCTACGACAAGTGTAAACTAGTCTTCATCCTTGATGATTTGGAAAAATGTGGACTTCCTCTTGACTTTGAAAAGAACAAGGAGCTGACTAATATGACAGAGGAAGCCTCGATGGATGTGCTGCTAACAAACCTCATCAATGGAAAATTACTAACCCCTGCTCGACTGTGGATTATCTCTCAACCCACAGGAGTCGACAAGATTCCTCCTGAATATATTGAGAAAGTGACAGAATGTCGAGGTAAGAAAGAGATTCACACAAACATTGACAATGACACTTAAAGTAGGTACAGTGACCTACTGACAGTGGTCAGAGTTTATGGTCTGCTGTATGTGTTAATGGGGTTTTAGTCAGGTTGAGTAAAGTAGTTAGTTCAGATTAAGTAAAGTGAATAATAATAATAAAGACACATTTTAAAAAACTATGACAAAATAAAACACATCATTATAAGTGTTGACATTGTAGTCTTCTCACCTAGCAGTAGTTCTAACAATTCTATAAAATAATTGTTAACAGCAGAACAAAAACTATTAATTATAGTAATTATTATATTTATTTTTTTTAATTATTATTAAAAAAAGCACATGTTGACTAACACCACTGAATGAGAAACAGGATTACTTGGGCAAGAAGAGGAGAATGGTTTTGGTTATGACTAGTTTTTACATGGGTTTAGGTACTAAAGGTACTCAAACAAATATAACACTGAATATTTATAATTCAATTTTAATATTTGAAATTATTGAATATGAATTATATATGAATACTTTTTTAACTGTAATTGAAGTTAAAATACAAAACATACACTGAATCTAATAGCTGCCATTTTATTGTTCCACAGAATGAAAATATTGCAATTAACTGCTTGCCAGTTTTACATATACAAAATAATCTCTACTGTTTTTTATCACTTTAGATCCCAAACACCAACTCACAGAAGACCTGAAGAAGAAAGTCCTCAGTCAGTATGAAGAGAAACTCAATCAGGATGAGACTCACACAGCACTCTATGAGATACTCAAGGAGGACAAACTAACACCATGCAGCTACAATGAGTTATTTAAAGTTTCAGAGTCTTATTTTCAGTATTTTTAAATCAAAAAAGAATGTGCGAGCAGTGCTAACAAAGGGTGTGTCTGATATTGGTAAAACATTTCAAACAAAGATATTCATAGTAGACTGGGCAAAAGGAGAGTCCAACACTGACGTAGACTTGATAGTGTCATTAAGTTTCAGTGAAATAAATTCAAGAAGAGATGAAGTTCAAAGCATGGAAGATTTTCTAAATCTTTACTTTAAAGATTTCAAACAACCAGGAGTTTCCATTTATAAGAGGAGTAAAGTTGTTTTTATTCTTGATGGTTTGGAAAAATGTGAGTTTCCTCTTGACTTTGAAAAGAACAAGGAGCTGACTGATATGACAGAGGCAGCCTCGATCGATGTGCTGCTAACAAACCTCATCAAGGGAAAACTACTTCCCTCTGCTCGACTGTGGATCATCTCTCAACCCTCAGGAGTCGACAAGATTCCTTCTGAATATATTGACAAAGTGATCGAATGTCGAGGTAAGAAAGAGATTCATACAAACATTGACAATTCAATTCAATTCAATTTAGTTTTATTTTTTACAGCACCATTTCTCAAGGCACTTTACAGTGCAAGATTTAGGACCTTACAGAGTATAATTATACAAAAAATGATATAGAAAACCCAACAATCCCATTTGAGCAAGCTTTGGGCAACAGTGGAGAGGAAAAACTCCCTTTAGAGAAGGAAACCTCCAGCAGAACCTGGCTCATAGTGGGCGGCCATCTGCCTCGACCGGTTGGGGTGAGTGGAAAGAGAAGAGAGAAAAGAACAGAAGGCACAACAACAACAAGCAGCAAGAACATTGGACAGGTCAAATGGATTCTGGAGATGTACAGCTCCAGGCCGAGGATACCTGCAGAAAAGTACAGAAAGAGGGAGACAGAGAGGAGGAAACACAACTACAGGAGAGAGAAGACACAAAGTTAAAGACATGCAATGGTGGCATTTGCATTGATACAGGAGGAAGGAGAGAGGAGTGGAGCTCAGTTTGTCAGTAGAGTTCCCCCCAGCAGACTAACCTATATCAGCATAACTAAGAGATGGTTCAGAGTCACCTGATCCATCTCTAACTATAAGCTTTATAAAAAAGGAAAGTTTTAAGTCTAGTCTTAAATGTGGAGACGGTGTCTGCCTCCCGAACCTGAACTGGGAGCTGGTTCCACAGGAGAGGGGCTTGATAGCTAAAGGCTCTGCCTCCCATTCTACATTTGGAAACTCTAGGAACCACAAGTAAACCTGCAGTCTGAGAACGTAGAGTTCTGCTTGGAAAATATGAAACTATGAGGTCTTTAAGATACGATGGAGCCTGATTATTAAGAGATTTATAAGTGAGGAGAAGAATTTTAAATTCAATTCTGGATTTTACAGGGAGTCAATGGAGAGAAGCTAACGTAGGAGAAATATGATCTCTCTTGCTCCAGTCCAAACTCTGGCTGCAGCATTTTGGATTAACTGGAGGCTTTTTAAGGAGTTATTGGGACATCCTATTAATAAGGAATTACAATAGTCCAGTCTGGAAGTAACAAATGCATGGACTAGTTTTTCAGCATCACTTTGGGACAGGATGCTCCTAATTTTAACAATGTTTCTCAGGTGAAAAAAGGCAGTTCTAGAGATTTTTTTGATGTATGAAGTGAAGGAGATATCCTGGTCAAAGATAACTCAGAGATTTCTTACAGTATTACTTGAGGCCAATACCAAGTCATCAAGGGTGAGAATGTGATTGGACATAGTGTCTCTATATATAGATTTTTAGGCCCAAACAGTATAACCTCCGTCTTGTCTGGATTTAGGAGAAGGAAATTGGAGGATATCCAGGCCTTTATGTCTTTTAAGCATGCTTGAAGTTTAACTAATTGATTAGTTTCTCCTGGTTTCATAGATAGGTATAGCTGGGTATCATCTGCATAACAATGGAAATTTATAGAGTTTTTCCTAATAATATTGCCTAGAGGGGACATATATAAAGTGAAAAGAATAGGTCCAAGAACAGATCCCTCTGGAACTCCATAGCTTACTTTGCTGTGCATGGGAGACTCATCATTAACGTGTACAAACTGAAATCTATCTGATAGATACGATTTAAACCACTCTAGTGCTGTTCCTTTGATCCCAATGACATGTTCCAGTCTGTATAATAAAATGTTGTGATCTATAGTGTCGAATGCAGCACTAAGATCTAACATGACGAGTATAGAGAGTAGACCATTGTCTGATGCTAATAGAAGATCATTAGTAACCTTTACCAGTGCTGTTTCTGTACTATGATGAACTCTAAATCGTGACTGGAAATCTTCATACAAGTTATTACTGCGACGGTGGTCATATAATTGCTTAGAAACTACCTTTTCAAGAAGTTTAGAGACAAAGGGTAGATTAGACATTGGTCTATAATTCACTAAAACCCCTGAGTCCAGAGTGGACTTTTTGAGTAGAGGCTTGACTACAGCAACCTTAAAAGCCTGTGGTACGTAGCCTATTTGTAAAGATAGATTAATCTGATCTAATATGGACATGCTGATCAAAGGTAAGACATCCTTGAGGAGTCTAGTCGGGATGGGATCTAAGAGACATGTTGATGGTTTAGAGAGGAATTAATTACTGAAATTAATTCAGAATGATCTACGGGGAGGAAGCAGTAGTACGAGCGTGACAATGACACTCAAAGTAAGACTGTGACTCAAGACTGTGATATTTGAAAAACACAAATTCATCTTAATAACTAATACAAATGCAGTAATCAAAAACACATAATTAACACTGAAATTAGTTTTGACTTTAATTTGTTGTTTATTTTTGTAACTGTGTTCCTAATGAAGCTCTAAAAGTAATGCTGTGTAAACACAATGACATTAGATTTCAGTGTCATAATCAAACATCAAGGCAGATGAGCCTGTTTCTGCTCTAGCCTTATCTGTTAAAAGATGTTTTTCTTCTTCACTATCACCTAATGATTGCTTAAGGGGGATGTGTTGGTGTTCCTATATAATTCAACATAGTTATATTTTTCCATATAGCTCTGTTAGGTCTTAACCTTACAGTGTTAAAATGCCTGGAGTAGATTTTTGATAAACTAATTTGTTAATAAATATAATACCTTTAATTCTGAAATATATATAATTTACAGTACTGCATGTAAAAATTGTTTCTAGATATACAAAGTAAAAAGTGTCCCTGCATTATATATTGTATAATGTACTTCAGCTCACTCCAGAAAACAAAATTATCATTCATCATTAGTCTACAAAGTCTCTGATTAATTTTTACTGTATTGTCTTCTTTAGATGACAAAAAGGAACTCACAGAAGCTCTGAAGAACAAAATCCTGAGCACATATGAGAAGAAACTGACTCAAGATGAGATGTACACAAAACTCTACGAGACAAAGATGGGAGATAAACAACTAGTGCCAACAACTTACAATAATATATTTGATTCCAAAATGCGAACAGTCTTAACTGAAGGAAAGGCTAAATCTGGTAAAACATTTTATACACAGATGTTCATGGTTGACTGGGCAAAAGGAAACTCCAACCAAGACATAGACCTGATAGTGTCATTAAGTTCAAATGAACTGCAATCAAAAACAAAATATAGCATGAATACATTTCTTGATCAACACTTCAAAGATATCAACAAAACAGGAGCTTCCATCTATGACAAGTGTAAACTAGTCTTCATACTTGATGATTTGGGAAAATTTGGACTTCCTTTTAAATTAAAAAAAAACAAGGAGCTGACTGATATGAAAAAGGTAGCCTCGATGGATGAGCTGCTAACAAACCTCATAGAGGGAAAACTACTTCCCTCTGCTCGACTGTGGATCATCTCTCAACCCTTCAGGAGTCAACAAGATTCCTCCTGAATATATTGACAAAGTGACAGAATGTCAAGGTAAGAAATAGATTCACATATTTCACACATAAATATTTCTGAAGAATAACAAGATTACACAGATGATGGCACAAAACCAGAATTATGGCATGATTTTATTATCAGGCAATGTCAGTGTTTGTCAATATGTATGTCTTTATACAATTCTCCTCAGCACAGGTTTTCTTTTTTTGTACCTTTTTGCTGTTCATTTTCATCAATTTCTAAACAACAAACTGATGAAAATATTTATTTTAATAAAAGAAAAATTAAAAAAAAATGCAGCTTTTTTAGATATAGAAACTAATCTGGAAAAGAATCCTACACAGGTCCAATTTACAAACCTCCCTGTGTAGATTGACTGATCGCAACATGAACTAATCTGTTTCCTACAATTACCTCTAATTTAGTTTGAGACCTATCTTGACCAATTTTTACAATAGAACCACTGTATAAAATGCAAATATTTACAAATATCAGAAACCCATATTTAAGTTGCAATAGAACATAGAAAACATATGAAATGTTTAAAAAGAGAAAATAACATTTTAAGAAAAAAGAAATAGGGTAATTTTGAAATCAGTTGAAAGCAGTGATTTTATTTGATTAAAGACAGAAAATTGTGCTTCCTGATGTTTTTTTTTTTTTTGTCTGTGTTATATGTGTTGGGGGAGCACATTGACATCCCTGTTACAGACACAATGCTCCTTTTCACAGTGTAAAGAAATACACAGTGAAAAATAACTTTACACTTTACATTACATAATACTTATGTAAATTATTCTGGTGACATGTGTATAGCCAGGGAAATCAGGTTTCTCTAATCCCCCTAACCAGGTTTCTCATTGACATGACAGTCAAGACAACTGTATCCTGGTCACTTAAGTGCATGTAATTGCACTGTTCGAAACAAAGGGCAGACACCCCGTCTGAGCCTGAATGAAATACTGTTGCTACAGTGTATGAGACTAGGGTGTCAACTGTTTCATTTTATCTGTCCTTTGATCATCTTAGTTGTTATCACAATAAGTAGCTTATTTATAAGAAATCTCTCACATGCACAGTATGTACACATCACTCCATTAATTTAGCAATTTGCAAAATCAACGAGCTTGTAACGCTAGAAGAGTAGAAACATTTATATGTAAAACAACTCTTCTTGGGCTTTTGCCTCTGAATAACTGGCATGACTGTTCACAGCTATTTTAATGCTGGTGGGGGATCTGTAGCAAGGGGGTCTAGCAGACACTCTGTGCGTATTGGGTGTATGGGTAGTGTCATACCTGATAACCTACTGCAGGCTTTTACACAGTAAGGCATAAACCTATTTAACTTCACATACCTTTTTAAAAATGCTACAATAACAACATTTACATACAATTCAACCTGCCGAAGTGTTTAGTAGGACTGACTGAGTTACCAGCCTTAAGCATTTGTGAAATAATACTTATTGTCAACATTTTAGTTGACAAAATTAACATTTAATTTACACTTGGTCAGTGTCTTTCTTGACTGGTTATAATGGATTCTGTCCCCTGTTCTGTATGCACTCTCTTTTGCACATTAGAGATACGTGAGTTTGGCTGAAAACAATGGTTTGTTGTTGAATTACATTGTACTGGTGTACCTAATGAAAGGGCCAGTGAGTGTATGCCAAACTGGGAAGCAACATTCCATAATGTAGCCTACTTCATATAATCATATTAATTTACTATATTAATTGGTTATGAAATGACTTTTTTGGTGTCCTGCAATGGATATCCTGTCTTTTGGATCTGGCTGACTCATGCTGACTCAATTTTAATCCTTTAAGTCTGTAGCTGTTACATTGTGGTTATTTTTCCCCTCATTGAGCATTCTACATTGTGCTTGCACAATGATCTCAGCTGACGCCAACATCTATGAAGAATAGTCACACTACCAAATCTCAATTTATGTTGATAGAGTGTGGTTAGAGGGCTGCATTCTTTGATCCCCGGATGTGATGTTCATGGCTGAGGTTGGCTCTGTTAAAAGGGGAGTCTGGGTGTTTACCTTGAAGGTTGCCTGGTCAGCCAAGTTTCATGGTGTATTGCTATGTTTTTGGTGACTAAAATTATAGTCTGGAACTTCTAGTTATTTATAAAGACGAACCTTCTCTCTCGCTGATGCCCACTCTGGCTTCACATGCTTATATTGCATTCTTCCACTCTATTAAATTCATTATTTTTCACAGTTTTTGCCATGACTCTCAAAATTAAGCTCTGGTCCACCCTGCTTCCACTGATCATCCTTGAGATGATGCTACAACTTGACCATGCTGCAGGTTTTCTATAAGTCTGTGGTGGCCAGTGTGATCTTTTATGCCATGGTTTGCTAGGGCCGCAACATGAAGGTGGCAGACACTAACAGGCCGAACAAACTGATCAGGAGGGGTGGCTCTGTTCTGGGGGTGGAGCTGGACCCTCTATATGTTGTAACTGAGAGGAGGATGCTGTCCAAACTCCTCTCAATCCTGGACAATCCCTCCCACCCACTAGACAGAGACTGATCTATGTTAAGTGCTCCACAGAGCGCCACAGGAGGTCATTTCTACCTATGACCATCAATCTTTACAATTCCTGCCCCTTCTATAAGGTGTGGGGGAACTGACAATTTCTTACCTGCTATCATTCCTTCCTAGACAAATACAATTTCCCTTTTGAATCTCAATGTTTGTGTGTATTTGTATGCAAAATTACTCTATTACTCTAGTCTTAGAATAATTTCTACTGTATTGTCTCACTTTAGATGCCGTAAAGATTCTCACAGCAGAGCTGAAGAAAGAAGTCCTGAACAAATATGAAAAGGAACTGAGTCATTGTGAGACTCACACTGAAATCTACAACATAGAGGAAATCAGCAAGGATAAACAAAACCTAATACAAACAACATATGAAAATTTACTTCAATTAAAGGGAAAGAAAGTGCGAACAGTGCTAACAAAGGGAGTGTCTGGTGTTGGTAAAACATTTCAAACACAGAAGTTCATGGTTGACTGGGCAAAAGGAAACTCCAACAAAGACGTGGAATTGATAGTGTCATTAAATTTCAGAGATCTGAATTCAAGAAGGGATGAAGTCCAAAGTATGAAAGATTTTGTTAATCATTGCTTGGATAATCTCACACAAGCGGAAGTTTGGAACAACAGAAAGTGTAAACTATTCTTCATCCTTGATGATTTGGAAGAATGTGAACTTCCTCTGAACTTTGAAGAGAACAAGGACCTGGTTGATCTGAAAGAAGCAGCCTCGATGGATGTGCTGCTAACAAACCTCATCAAGGGAAAACTGCTCCCTTCTGACCATCTCTGGATCATCTCTGGACCTTCAGGTGTTAACAAGATTCCTTCTGAATATATTCACAAAGTGACTCAATGTCAAGGTAAGAAAATTATTCACATTAACAGTGACAATGACCCTCAAAGTAGGCACAGTGTCTTCATGACTATACACAAAATCTGATCTATATTACTACTTGCAAGGCACTTTAAAGGGCTCTCACTAAGATCAAGAACATTTCCAAGATATCAAGAAAAAATAAATATACAAATAGTTTATGTATATATGTACTGTTGTGCATGATATATTAGAAAAACAAATAGATGAGTAAATATGCCACATTTAAAAAAGAGACAGTTGTAACACAAGCAGTTTTCAATAGACTAATGACAAACTCATAATTACCAATGAAATCAGGTTTAATTTGTTTGTTGATATATTTTTTACTCTCTTCTAACTAAGAAAAAGCTCTAAAAGTAATATTGTAAAAACAAATTTTGATATCAGAATAAGAATAACCATAATCATTATGTAATAAAGCACAAACTATTTTCTTTTAACATTTATGAAATATTGTAAACATTTTTTTCCTACTCGATTATTAGTGCATGAAGTGGAGTATTGATGTTTTGGTGACTGCTTATATTCACATAGAATATCCATGGAAGTTAAAGTATGTGTTAATGTTCTGAGTATTAATTACTAATTTTACTAACTTTTATGAACAATTAAAATTCCATTAGTTACAACTTCAAAAACCATTAGTCTGTATTCATTATGAGGAAAAGATTCCATATTTACAATATATAATTTTCTACTTTACTACTTACATTAGTTAAGGGTTGACACACTTGAGAATAACAAAGTTTAATAAAGAAAAACAGTTGTGAATTTGTCTATGAATAATTTCTGATGTATTGTCTCATCTCACTTTAGAGAAAAATGCCGTACAGACTCTCACAGCAGACCTGAAGAAAGAAGTCCTGAACAAATATGAGGAGGAACTGAGTGGATGTGAGACTCACACTGAAATCTACGACATAGAGGAAATAAGCAAGGATAAACAAAAACTAACACAAACAACATATGAAAATATACTTCAATCAAAGGGAAAGAAAGTGCGAACAGTCCTAACAAAGGGAGTGTGTGGTATTGGTAAAACATTTCACACACAGAAGTTCATGGTTGACTGGGCAAAAGGAAACTCCAACAAAGACGTAGACTTGATAGTGTCATTAAATTTCAGAGATCTGAATTCAAGAAGGGATGAAGTCCAAAGTATGAAAGATTTTGTTAATCATTGCTTGGATGATGACAAACAAGCAGAAGTTTGGAACAACAGCAAGTGTAAATTAGTCTTCATCCTTGATGGTTTGGAAGAATGTGAACTTCCTCTTAACTTTGAAAAGAACAAGGACCTGGTTGATCTGAAAGAAGCAGCCTCGATTGATGTGCTGCTAACAAACCTCATCAAGGGAACACTGCTCCCTTCTGACCGTCTCTGGATCATCTCTGGACCTTCAGGTGTTAACAAGATTCCTTCTGAATATATCCACAAAGTGACTCAATGTCAAGGTAAGAAAATTATTCACATTAACAGTAACAATGACCCTGAAAGTAGGCACAGTGTCTTCATGACTGTGGTCAGAGGTTATGTTATATTGTATATCAGTGGTGGGCAGTTCCAGACCTGGAGAGCTGTTGTCCTGTTTGTTGTTTCCATCTATCCCTGCCCTACACACAGCTGATTACCTTGATCAGGTGTGTTAAATCAGTGAGAAGTTGAAAAATACCAACTGACCTTTTCTTGTTCCACTTCACCATCATCTGAGATGGTGTGTTCCAGGTTCAGAGTGACTGAACACACCTGATCCAGGTTTTTAGCTGTGTGTAGGGCAGGGATAGTTGAAAAACAAACAGGGCATCAGCCCTCGAGGACCAGGATTGTCCACCCATGGTCTATATGTTAGCGTGATTATAGTCAAGTTGTGCAAAAAAAACATCACAAACTATAAAGAACTGAGATTTCTGAAGGATATCATGATTTTTAACTTGGCAGCTGAATTTACCAAGCATGTACAAGGTTATACAGAAAATGTAATTTATATTACTAGTTTCTTTCAAGGCACTTTAAAGGGCTCTCACCAAGATCAAGAACATTTCCAAGATA
This sequence comes from Anabas testudineus, assembly GCF_900324465.2. Lineage (NCBI taxonomy): Eukaryota > Metazoa > Chordata > Actinopteri > Anabantiformes > Anabantidae > Anabas > Anabas testudineus. The sequence goes on along the minus strand of NC_046616.1, from coordinate 8,869,944 downwards.
TCCAGAAAAAAAAAAAAATACAAGTAGTTTATGTATGTGTGTACTGTTGTGCATGATATATTAGAAAATAGAAATAAATAGATGAGTAAATATGAAACCACATAAAAAAAAGAGTTGTAACAAAAGCAATTTTAAATACATTAATGACAAACTCATAATTACCAATGATATCAGGTTTAACTTTAGTTGATATTTTTTTTTACCCTTTTCTCACTGAGCAAGAGCTCTAACAGTAATGTTTTAAAATATGTTTATGTTAGAATAAGAATAACCATCATCATCATTTAGTAAAATATATTGTTTTTTTTACATTTACAAAATATTGTAAACATTTTCCTCCTACTTGACTAGAACACAAATAGGATTATTAGTGCTTTACATGGAGTAGCAATGTTTTGTTGATTGCTCATGTTCACATAGGATATTGCTGGAAGTTAAAGTATGTGTTAATGTTATAAAAATTAATTACTAATTTTACTAACTTTTATGAACAATTGAAATGCCAGTAGTTACAACTTCAATAGCTTTAGTCTGTATTCATTATAAGAAATAAATTCCATATTTAGAGTATATAATTCTCTACCACTTACTGTACATTGATTCAGGGTTGACACACTTTAGAATATCAAAGTTTAATAAAGAAAACAGTTGTGAATTTGTCTTTGAATAATTTCTAATGTGTTGTCTCATCTCACTTTAGAGAAAAATGCCATACAGACTCTCACAGCAGACCTGAAGAAAGAAGTCCTGAACAAATATGAGGAGGAACTGTGTGATCATGAGACTCACACTGAAATCTATGACATAGAGGAAATAAGCAAGGATAAACAAAAACTAACACAAACAACATATAAAAATATACTTCAATCAAAGGAAAAGAAAGTGCGAACAGTGCTAACAAAGGGAGTGTCTGGTATTGGTAAAACATTTCATACACAGAAGTTCATGGTTGATTGGGCAAAAGGAAACTCCAACAAAGACGTAGACTTGATAGTGTCATTAAATTTCAGAGATCTGAATTCAAGAAGGGATGAAGTCCAAAGTATGAAAGATTTTGTTAATCATTGCTTGGATGATGACAAACAAGCAGAAGTTTGGAACAACAGCCAGTGTAAACTAGTCTTCATCCTTGATGGTTTGGAAGAATGTGAACTTCCTCTTAACTTCAAAAAGAACAAGGACCTGGTTGATCTGAAAGAAGCAGCTTCGATGGATGTGCTGCTAACAAACCTCATCAAGGGAACACTGCTCCCTTCTGACCATCTCTGGATCATCTCTGGACCTTCAGCTGTTAACAAGATTCCTTCTGAATATATTCACAAAGTGACTCAATGTCAAGGTAAGAAAATGATTCACATTAACAGTGACAATGACCCTCAAAGTAGGCACAGTGTCTTAATGACTGTGGTCAGAGGTTATGTTATATTGTATATCAGCGGTGGGCAGTTCCAGTCCTGGAGGGCAGCTGTCCTGCTTGTTTTTTGAACTATCCCTGCCCTACACACAGCTGATTACCTTGATCAGGTGTGTTAAATAAACGAGAAGTTTGAAAAATACTAAGTGACCTTGTCTTGTTCCACTTCACGATCATCTGAGATGGTATGTTCCAGGTTCAAACTGACTGAACACACCTGATCCAGGTCTTTAGCTGTGTAAAGGGCAGGGACAGTCGAAAAACAACCAAGGCAGCAGTCCTCGAGGACCAGGATTGTCCACCCCTGCTCTATATGTTAGTGTGATTATAGTCAAGTTGAGAAAAAACAAACAAAAAAACAAAACAAACAAATATCACAAACAATAAAAAAAAGAAAGATTTCTGAAGAAGATCGTAATTTTTAACTTGGCAGCTAAATTTACCAAGCATGTACAAGGTTATATAGAAAATCTAATTTATATTACTACTTTCTTTCAAGGCACTTTAAATGGCTCTCACTAAGATAAAGAACATTTCAAAGATATCAAGAAAAAATAAATACACAAGTATTGTACGTATATATGTACTGCTGTGTATGATATATTAGAAAATAAAAACAAATAGATGAGTAAAAACGAAAGGACATTTTAAAAAGAACCAGTTGTAACAAAAGCAATTCTCAATAAACTAATGACAAAGTAATAATTACCATTGAAATCCGTTTTAACTTTAATTTATGTATTTTTTTACTCATTTCTCACTGAGAAAAAGCTCTAACAATAATGTTGTAAAACATGTTTATATCAGAATAAGAATAACCATCATCATCGTGTAACAAAGCATCACTTTCCTCCTACTCAACTGGAACACAAATAGGATTATTAGTGCATGAAGTGGAGTATTGCTGTTTTGGTGATAGCTCATGTTCATATAGGATATCCATGGAAGTTAAAGTATGTGTTAATGTTATAAATGTTAACTATGAATTTTACTAACTTTTATTAACAATTATAGTTCAATTAGTTAAAACTTCAAAAACGTTTAGTCTGTATTCATTATGAGAAAAAGATTCCATATTTGAAATATATAATTTTCTAATTTACTACTTCCATTATTTCAGGGATGACACACTTGAGAATAACAACGTTTAATAAAGAAAACAGTTGTGAATTTGTCTCTGAATAATTTCTAATGTGTTGTCTCATCTCACTTTAGAGAAAAATGCCGTACAGACTCTCACAGCAGACCTGAAGAAAGAAGTCCTGAACAAACATGAGGAGGAACTGAGTCTTCATGAGACTCACACTGAAATCTACAACATAGAGGAAATCAGCAAGGATAAACAAAAACTAACACAAACAACATATGAAAATATACTTCAATCAAAGGAAAAGAAAGTGCGAACAGTGCTAACAAAGGGAGTGTGTGGTATTGGTAAAACATTTCATACCCAGAAGTTCATGGTTGATTGGGCAAAAGGAAACTCCAACAAAGACGTAGACTTGATAGTATCATTAAATTTCAGAGATCTGAATTCAAGAAGGGATGAAGTCCAAAGTATGAAAGATTTTGTTAATCATTGCTTGGATGATGACAAACAAGCAGAAGTTTGGAACAACAGCCAGTGTAAACTAGTCTTCATCCTTGATGGTTTGGAAGAATGTGAACTTCCTCTGAACTTTGAAGAGAACAAGGACCTGGTTGATCTGAAAGAAGCAGCCTCGATGGATGTGCTGCTAACAAACCTCATCAAGGGAACACTGCTCCCTTCTGACCATCTCTGGATCATCTCTGGACCTTCAGGTGTTAACAAGATTCCTTCTGAATATATTCACAAAGTGACTCAATGTCAAGGTAAGAAAATTATTCACATTAACAGTAATAATGACCCTCAAAGTAGGCACAGTGTCTTCATGACTGTGGTCAGAGGTTATGTTATATTGTATATCAGTGGTGGGCAGTTCCAGTCCCGGAGGGCAGCTGTCCTACTTGTTTTTTGAACTGTCCCTGCCCTACACACAGCTGATTACCTTGACCAGGTGTGTTAAGCTGGAAAATACCAACTGGCCTTGTCTTGTTCCACGTCACCATCATCTTTGATGGTATGTTCCAGGTTCAGAGTGACTGAACACACCTGATCCAGGTCTTTAACTGTGTGTAGGGCAGGTACAGTTGAAAAAACAAACAGGACAGCAGCCCTCGAGGACCAGGATTGTCCACCCATGCTCAATATGTTAGTGTGATTATAGTCAAGTTGAGAAAAAAAAAAAAAAAAAAAAATCACAAACTATAAAAAAACAACTAAACAAAGATTTCTGAAGAAATTCATAATTTTTAATATGGCAGCGGAATTTACCAAGCATGTTCAAGGTTATACACAAAATCTAATTTATTACTACAACTTTCTTTCAAGGTACCTTAAAGGGTCTCACTAAGATCAAGAAGATTTCCAAGATATCAAGAAAAAATAAATATACAAGTAGTTTATGTATATATGTACTGTTATGCATAATATATTAGAAAAATAAATAGATGAGTAAATATGAAAACCACATTTAAAAAAGAAACAGTTATAACAAAAGCAATTTTAAATATATTAATGACAAACTCAAAATTACCTATAAAATCAGGTTTCACTTTACTTTGTTGATATTTGTTGTACTCTCTTCTAACTAAGAAAAAGCTCTAACAGTAACATTGTAAAAAAAATGTTGATATCAGAATAACAATAACCATAATCATCGTGCAATAAAGCATAAAAGACAAATGTTTTAACATTTATGAAACATTGTAAACATTTTCCTCCTACTCGACTGGAACACAAATAGGATTATTAGTGCATGAAGTGGAGTATTGATGTTTTGTTGATTGCTCATGTTCACATAGAATATCCATGGAAGTAAAAGTATGTGTTAATGCCAAAAATATGAATTACTAATTTTACTAACTTATGTGAACAATTAAAGTTCCATTAGTTACAACTACAAAATCTTTTAGTCTGTATTTATTATGAGGAAAAGATTCCATATTTACAATATTTAATTTTCTACTTTACTACTTACATTAGTTCAGCGTTGACACACTTGAGAATAACTACGTTTAATAAAGAAAACAGTTTTGAATTTGTCTCTGAATAAATTCTAAAGATTTGTCTCATCTCACTTTAGACAAAAATGCCGTACAGACTCTCACAGCAGACCTGAAGAAAGACGTCCTGAACAAATATGAGGAGGAACTGAGTGGATTTGAGACTCACACTGAAATCTACGACATAGAGGAAATCATCAAGGATAAACAAAAACTAACACAAACAACATATAAAAATATAATTCAATCAAAGAAAAAGAAAGTGCGAACAGTGCTAACAAAGGGAGTGTCTGGTATTGGTAAAACATTTCAAACACAGAAGTTCATGGTTGACTGGGCAAAAGAAAACTCCAACAAAGACGTAGACTTGATAGTGTCATTAAATTTCAGAGATCTGAATTCAAGAAGGGATAAAGTCCAAAGTATGAAAGATTTTGTTAATCATTGCTTGGATGATGACAAACAAGCAGAAGTTTGGAACAACAGCCAGTGTAAACTAGTCTTCATCCTTGATGGTTTGGAAGAATGTGAACTTCCTCTTAACTTCAAAAAGAACAAGGACCTGGTTGATCTGAAAGAAGCAGCCTCGATGGATGTGCTGCTAACAAACCTCATCAAGGGAACACTGCTCCCTTCTGACCGACTCTGGATCATCTCTAGACCTTCAGGTGTTAACAAGATTCCTTCTGAATATATTCACAAAGTGACTCAATGTCAAGGTAAGAAAATGATTCACATTAACAGTAACAATGACCCTCAAAGTAGGCACAGTGTCTTTATGACTGTGGTCAGAGGTTATGTTATATTGTATATCAGTGGTGGGCAGTTCCAGTCCCGGAGGGCAACTGTCCTGCTTATTTTTTGAACTATCCCTGCCCTACACACAGCTGATTACCTTGACCAGGTGTGTTAAATCAATGAGAAGCTGGAAAATACCAACTAGCCTTGTCTTGTTCCACTTCACCATCATCTGTGATGGAATATCCATGGAAGTTAAAGTATGTGTTAATGCCATAAATATGAATTACTAATTTCACTAACTTATGTGAACAATTAAAATTCCATTAGTTACAACTTCAAAATCTTTTAGTCTGTATTCATTATGAGGAAAAGATTCCATATTTACAATATATAATTTTCTACTTTACTACTTACATTAGTTCAGGGTTGACACACTTGAGAATAACTAAGTTTAATAAAGAAAACAGTTGTGAATTTGTCTCTGAATAATTTCTAAAGATTTGTCTCATCTCACTTTAGAAAAAAATGCCGTACAGACTCTCACAGCAGACCTGAAGAAAGAAGTCCTGAACAAATATGAGGAGGAACTGAGTGGATGTGAGACTCACACTGAAATCTACGACATAGAGGAAATCATCAAGGATAAACAAAAACTAACACAAACAACATATAAAAATATACTTCAATCAAAGAAAAAGAAAGTGCGAACAGTGCTAACAAAGGGAGTGTCTGGTATTGGTAAAACATTTCAAAAACAGAAGTTCATGGTTGACTGGGCAAAAGGAAACTCCAACAAAGACGTAGACTTGATTGTGTCATTAAATTTCAGAGATCTGAATTCAAGAAGGGATAAAGTCCAAAGTATGAAAGATTTTGTTAATCATTGCTTGAATGATGACAAACAAGCAGAAGTTTGGAACAACAGCCAGTGTAAACTAGTCTTCATCCTTGATGGTTTGGAAGAATGTGAACTTCCTCTTAACTTCAAAAAGAACAAGGACCTGGTTGATCTGAAAGAAGCAGCCTCGATAGATGTGCTGCTAACAAACCTCATCAAGGGAACACTGCTCCCTTCTGATCATCTCTGGATCATCTCTAGACCTTCAGGTGTTAACAAGATTCCTTCTGAATATATTCACAAAGTGACTCAATGTCA